>NC_055659.1:3563354-3929188 GCF_017976325.1 Chelmon rostratus
AGACAAGCCCTCCTCAGGTTAACTGTGAAAAGGACAACAGTGCATAGGAATTTGGATGTTTTGTATGTTGAGGAAAATGGGGACAAACACAAAAATGTCAACTAAACACCATTTAATTTAGTTGCTAAATCAGGAGTTGCTTTTTAGCAAAAACTTCTCATTAAAGCCTTCAAAAGCATATGAGTCAAGAGATGCACCTGAATGCAGCATCAGCTTGTGAAACCACACAGACTCATGTGCTGCAGCTGCTCTAACAGGACAGACAGAGACAGGGACCCACACAGGGACAAAGACAGATCCGCACACAGACAGAGGGTGGAAGAAGGCGGCGGACAGACCAACGAGGCGAGCGGACACGTTAACAGACAGCTGTAGTAAAAGTATGTGGACGGGCAGGCAGGAAGTTATGGCAGTCACTTCCAATTTCCGGGGGCGCTCTGACGCTATTGGCCTGTGTCATGAGGCTTTCAAACACACACATACACATATGCACACGCACACAGAGGCCCGGCAGTGTTCTGGTCTCAACATTAATCACAGAGGTTGACAGGTAATCTGCAGAGGCGCTCCCTCCTTCTCCCTCTTCCTCCTTTCTATCTTTCCCTCTTTCTATGCTCTTTTCTCTCTGTTCTCTCTCTCCTCACTCGAGCTGTCTCTGGGAACTGTCAGGGGGATTGCAAAGTGAAAGATATGTTTCTCCCCTCCCTCTCTCCATCCCTCCATCCCTCATCCTCTCAGTTCCCTCTCCAGCCCTCCGTCCGTGCCTCCTCTCCTCCCCTGATCTCTCCCATGCGACGACCACTTCTATCACTAACCTCTTTCCGCCGACCCCTCTCTCCCCCCCTCGCTCATTCGATCCATCCCTCTGTTCGTCCGTCCCTCCGCCCGTCTCTTCCCTCCGGGCATTACAGGACGTGTTGCCTTAACACCTGACATGGGGCATTAAAGTGTGAACCTGTTTGTGTGTGTATGTGTGTGATGGAGACTCAGACATCACGTAGGCCGTCAGCTTTTCTGTCTGACAACCAATGGACAAAATATGAAGATGTGACACTTCTCATTAGCGTTGAAGTGACACCATCTCTGCTGCTCTGATCAGAAATAATAGCATCTGCTGTGAAAACATGTTTACATTTTGCTGATAATGACCTCTTTTGGTAAATAATTGCTGTTTGTTCTAAGTGGCGACGCTGGAAGTTGTGCAGTGCTGTTATACGGTACATTAAAGGACTTAGACATAAATAACTGAATAAAGAGCAATGATTATCAGGCATGTTGTTTCTTTTCTAACCCAGAACTCATTAAAATGTTCTTCCCCGCCATTTAACAGAGTGCAGAATCACTTAGAGTGATGCTGTGAGGAGCCGGGTACCAACTTTTAATCGGGCTCTGGCCTGCAAAATCACCTCCAGGAGAGCTGTTTATTTTGTCCCATATTTTTATTTATTTTCTGCATACCTCCATCGTGAATACAGGCTGTGTTAAAGTCATGGATTGCACACTGATTGTTTGTCTGTAGTGGTTAGTTAATGTTAGAGGTAGAGGTTTGATATGTATTCAATAACTGTGGTTGTGTATTTGTCTCCACAGTGCCGGCGCAGGGAGGACGGGCTGTTTCATCGCAGTGGACATCATGCTGGACATGGCAGAGAATGAAGGCGTGGTGGACATTTTCAACTGCATCCGAGAGCTGAGATCACAGCGAGTCAACATGGTGCAGACAGAGGTTGGTGTGCAGAGCGTGGACAAACACAAAAAGATGCACAAACTCTTATTTTGTGCAAAAAAATACACTGCTCAGAAAAAAAAACATGCACTCTTGCATTTTTGAACATTTCCTGAGTATAGAAACTGTTGATTCAAGCAAGAAGAAATCATCAGAAGTTAATGATGACTGATAGGAAGGGGTAGCAAGACTTAATGAGACGCTAAACAGCGAGAGGCCTTTGCTTAAAATTTGAAATGCTCTCAATGGCTTGCATGATCTATCATGTACTATTCCACCAAATGCCAGTTTGTATGTATGAAAAAGCAGTGAGCTCAATTAGCTTCATTAGCTTTTAGCATGCGGTCTGTCTGTCTGAAGTTTGAGATACGGGAGTATAAAAAGAAACAGAGTTTCTCAGTACTTCTTGCAGTCTTATATCATCCATCCCAATCAGTCTATCAATATTAAACATTTCCTGAATAATAGATAACAGTAGTGCAAAGACAGATACACACATACAGATGCACAAACTCTAAATCAAACATGCTCACATACACATTCACACACACACACAGAGAGAGAGTAAGGATTGTTTGTGTCAGTGCATGTATGTGTGTGTGTGTGTCTTGTCTCACTTTATGGTAACGAATATAGTGTAGTCACACACACATAAACACATACACAAACACACAAGTTTTCCGGAGAGTTAGTTGCCAAAACTTCATTCCAGTTAAATTGCTTCAGTTTCTTCTGGGCAGATGCATTTTTTTTTCATTTGCAGTTTCTATAGCAGGTGATACTGCCCGGCCTTCATCAGCCGATCTGCACCGTCAGGTCGAGTAGAGTCAAAAGTTAGATCAGTTTTCCACTTAATTTCTGGAAGTTTATTGTTCCATATCCCTGAAACGTGGAAGAAGTTATGCATTCTTTTCAAGCCGAGGACTTGGTTACTTACTCTCCTTTACACACAGTGTCATAATTTGTTCTAATTTTGTTCTATCAGTCATTTTTAAAGAGTCTTCGTCTTCAAATGTTGGAACAGAAGTATTCATTTCTTCTCTAAGCTACCTTAAGCCGACCTAATCCATCCCGCCTCTGCATTCCATTTGTACTACTGATGAAAACCTGGCATAGCCAAAAAGTCAACTTTACCAGGAATAAAGAAAAACAGCCTCATTTTCAGACTGACAGCTCGTGCTCAGAGCCTGAAATTGACTTTTGAATGGATTGTAGAAGTGCTGGGTTCAGGAAAGTTACCCAGGGCATCACTTTGAGTGTTTTCATGTGACAGCATTGGCATGAAAGCTAGTTTTGCATGTGTGCGTGTGTGTCTGTGCGCACGTGTGAGTGTGTGCACTTGAAACCAAGCTAAATGCATCCTGCCCTGCCTTTTGAATATGTGTGGGAGCAATTTGTGTCAGTGTTGAAGCCGCTTGACGCTATTATAATCCTGCTCCGCACAACACAAAGCAATTAATCTTTTAAAAGGCACAGGGGAAAGAAAGTGTGTGTGTGTGTGTGGGTGTGTTTTTGTGTGAATGAGTGCTTGTCTGTGGGTTCGGGTGTGTGTGCCTGTGTGCATGCGTGTGTTTTTGTGTGTGTGTGTGTGTGTGTGTGTGTGTGTATCACTACAGTTGGTAATGGCCAGGAGAGGACATTTCAGTGATGCTTTTGAAACTCTCCTCCCCGCTCCAAGGGCAACAATTAACATTCGACAGAGAGAGAGAGACAAAGTGGAGAGCAAATTGAAACAGTGAGAGACAGCAGACAAACACAAGTGTGAGAGGAAATAAGGGAGTGAAATGAAAGAAAGAGAAATAAAATGAGAACAAACTGGAGATAAAACTGGAAAGACAGTGTGAGAGAGAGAGAGAGAGAGAGAGAGAGAGAGAGAGAGAGAGAGAGAGAGGTAAATTAGCATGCACAGTGGCTGCTGTAGCTCATGGTGGCTGATGCTTTTAGCAGCGAGCTAGCCGGAGCACAAAGAGCACACTTGATCCAGAGCACAGAAACACTGCAGGGCAAAGCGCTTCTCCCTTTTAATTCACTTTTAGGCTGCAGAGAGAGCACGAGCACAAAAACATGGAATCCACGCGCACGAGGCAAACAAACATTGTGCTCACAGTGGAATGTTTGAGTTTGTCGGAGCCTTGGAAAGGCAGGAGATGCAGCTTAGCCCAACGGCACCTTCTGTCTCAGGGATGTCACTGAAACTGCAGTCAAGTCCAGGGCCCACATGCAGGTTCAAGAGACGACTAAACCTTTGTCTGCTCACAAACGCCAGAGATTTGTCTGAAATTTTCACTCCAGGATTGCTGTGATCAGCTGCTTTCTCTCATGTCGCAGGAGCAGTATGTGTTCGTCCACGATGCCATCTTGGAGGCGTGTCTATGTGGGAACACAGCCATACCAGTTTGTGAGTTCAGAGCCATTTACTACAACATCAGCAGACTGGACCCACAGACCAACTCCAGCCAGATTAAAGATGAGTTCCAGGTGAGCAAGGACACTCGCACACTTGTTTTTATCGTGTCTGTGGGTTTTATCTGGACTTACAGTCATTCCCTGGAGTCTGAAACCTTCACACTTTGCAATCCTGCCTTTCACTCAAAAACAAGTTATAGGACTTAAATAAGAGGTGAACCTTTTGGGGACTACAGTGAGTCTCCACAGTGTGATTGTGGACGTCTTTGTCCTCACAATCTTAAAAGTAAAAAAGTAGTATTAGTAACCTATTTTCTGTCTATCAGACTCTGAACATAGTGACCCCTAGAGTCCGTCCAGAGGACTGCAGTGTGGGTTTGCTACCCAGGAACCACGACAAGAACCGCAGTTTGGACGTTCTGTCAGCAGACCGATGCCTGCCTTTCCTCATATCTGTGGACGGAGAGAGCTCCAATTACATCAATGCTGCATTAATGGACGTAAGTGTATGTTTTTGGGTGTGATTGTGTTTATAGTAGTTGTATGATAAGTTTTTTTTTTTTCCCCAGCAGAGATGATTTGATCTATAAAGTTTGCTTTGTTTATTTGCTTGTCTCAACACTCCAGAGCCACAAACAGCCAGCGGCCTTCATTGTTACCCAGCATCCTTTGCCAAACACCATGGGCGACTTCTGGAGGCTGGTGTTCGACTACAACTGCTCCTCCATTGTAATGCTGAATGAGATGGATGCAGCGCAGGTACAAACACAAGCACAAATATTCCTGTTGTGATCTGTTTCCCTGCTTTTGGCAAAGTCAGTTTAAGAAAAAGTCCAGACATCAGCAGGTCTGGAGCTGACAAATCGACTGTAACATCACAGAGCCTGATCAATACACCCAAAGACTATTTTCATGAATGTGAATGTGTATTGACAGCCCTTGGAATGAAACCATGACAACTGCAGAGGTTTTAGTTTCGGTTTTGTACGATAAAATGCAACACAAATTTGAAGCAACTCATGTAATGAGCACAGACTAACACAGATCTGGTTACATCATCTCACCCAGCGCTGATTGTGAAGTAGTTGTGGATTCTCAGCTCACACGTCTGGCATTTGAATAAAAACCTGGTTTTAAAAAAATACTTGCCATAATTTCCCTTGTGTGTCTGGCAGGTGCGTAAATGAAAAATTGGGTGAAATTGCAGTCCCGATTTCAGGTGTTATTTTCCAGCAAGTCGGCTTTATCTCATTTTTATCCTGCGTGGATTATTATATTCCACATGCAGATAGCTCTTTTATCAGGGCTTAGTGTAAAGTTAGTATAAAAGCTTGAAAAGAGAATTCACATTCAGTCACAGAGGTGATCATCTTGATAATCAATGGAGTGAATTCATACAAGATTTTCCCTTTTTCCAATTATTACTTGTGCTGTTATGCTATTTGAATGGAAATTCATTTGAATGTACCCATAAAACCCTGTTAGCTTCAACATCCCATCTTTCTCTTCCTTATTTTCTCCCTCTTTTTATATATACATCTGTTTTTTACAGTTATGTATGCAGTACTGGCCAGAGAAGAGTTCGTGTTGCTATGGTCCCATTCAAGTCGAATTCATATCAGCTGACATCGATGAAGACATTATCAACCGAATCTTCAGGATCTGCAACATGGCCAGGGTACGAAACTCAAAGCCTTTCATCCCACAACAACAGCAACAGGTTCAAGCTTTAAGGTGAACCTGCAGGTTTGGGTTCAGGGTCTTCTTCACGAACACTAAAAACACACAAACACAGCACATTCATAAAGGCAGGAGGTGGTGATTGTTTGAAGAGGTCCTCAGCCTGACTCTGGAGTACGTCTGAACTGTGTTTAGTATTAGCCATCCTGCTGATGGGCATTTTGGGAGACTCTGCTGTCAGCCTGCAGTATCCTGACCCTTTCTTCCCCTTTTATTTTCTGTCTGTGATTCAGTATTTTCTGCTCATGTCACATTAATACCAACAGCACTGGGTAGATCACTCAAACCAGGACTTAGCTGCTATTTCACATTAGCTAATTGATGCTAAGTACTGGGAAGAGCTGCTCATAGATACACAATTTAGAGCAAAAAGATTGTGGACGTCCAAATGGAACCTGGCTGCAGGCATTTACTCACATTCAGACACGAGAACATTAGTGAGGTCCAGCACTGATGTTGTGTGATCCGGCCTGGCTCGCCGTCACTGTTCCAGTTTATCTTAAAGGTGTCGGCTGGGGCTGAAGTCAGAGCTCTGCAGGCCAGTCAAGTTCTTCCACACTTCAGTCCAAAAACTTTTTCTTTTCCTCAACCTCTCACCAAAACGTGCAAGTACCTTTAACTTCCCAGCAGTCCACTGGTGAATATGTCTGAGCATTTTTAAGATACAAGATTTTACATTATTTTTCTAATCTGTTCACCCTGTCAGTGTAAACTAGTTTTAGAAATTCAACCCTATAAATTTAGGATTTGATGGTTTACAAGAAGAGAAACGATCGCTTAACAGAAATACAAAACGGTTCCGATTTTCAGATAAAAATACTCAAAAATGCCATCGCTGCCCTTTATTTGACATATAACAGATAGTGAAAGATACACCCAGGAACACAGTGTAACAACACATAAAAGGCATTTCTCATTTCACGTGACCTTTACTTCTCCCTAAGCAGCTGGAGAGACGATGGCGTAGCAAACCTACTGTGCTGCTAACACACCATAGAGCCAGTGTGGTAGGAGGTGCTGCATTAACAACAGAAAATATCCTCCTCCTCTGTCTCCTCGTTCCTCCTCTTGTCTTCTCCCCCGTGTTCTTTTCTCACCTCTCCGTTCCCTCTTCTTTCCTCCTGTCTTGCCTCCTCTTGTTACTCCCTTCTCATCTCATTTTCTCACCCATCCATGACGGTACAACTCTAGTGGCGCCCTATCGTCTGAATGCTCCTATAGCACTTAGTGAACTCCCCACTACCCTCCTCTCTATATTCTAGCTCTCTCTCTCTCTCTCTACCTCTCAAACACATCACCAGTCTAGCGTGAAATGGCTCATATCATCGCCACAACAGCACATCTCACACTGTGAGAGCAGCTCCAGCCTAGCCGAGTCTGTACCACCAACCACTAAGCCATCAAATGAAGAGGGAGAGAGGGAGAGAGCAGGAAGGAGGGTTTCAGGTTTGAGAGGGAGGAAGGGAAAAACGCAAAGAAGAGTGGTGAAGGGAAAGAAATGGGGTGAAGGAAAAAGGAGTGAGACAAAGCAAATGCTTTAGATAAGAGTTGATTGGACGTGGAGGGGAAGATGAGAGAGAGGAGAGAGGGAGAGAGGGAGAGGAGGAACGCAAGAGGGGGAGAAATGGGAACGCAGGTATACTGGGAAGAGTGGGAAGGAAGTGGGGGGTGAAACAGACACAGCTGTATCTGGTTGTGTGCGTACGTGTCAGTGTGCATACGAGTGTTTTGCAAACCGAGCAGTAAATCAGTCTGACAGTGATGGCGCGTTTTGGTGTTTTAGGTGGTGGATGCCAGTCGCCTCGGGCCAGACGGCTGAAAACATCCCGTCTGCCGTGAAATTGAATTAAACATTATAAGATGTCCTCCTTTTTGAGTCCAATCCTGTTTCTTTTGAAAAGGCATTCTGTTCAGAGACGAGAACTAATCGGAGCACAACACGTAGAGTGCTTTATGTATCAGTTAAGTACATCATTACCGAATGGACCACCACAGAGAAGACTGGCAGCCTCTGCCTACAACTACACAGCGTTTGATGTCTTATTTGTCCAGAAACCTGCCAGAGACACCACAAAACAGGAAGGGAGCACTGCTTAGATAAAGAGATCAGAGGTTTTGGTGATGGAAGAATTTCCCTCCCTGCAATGTCTGACTTGTTCACCAGCTGCGGTTAAATTTAAAAAAAGCAAACCTGTAAGATGAGGTGACCACTGTACAGACTTTTGGATCAACAATCGTAGCATCACTCAGCACCTTATAGACTTTCTAGATGCAGAATAGGGTCTGTACCTTTATTGCACACCACAAAGGGTTAAATGTGAAGTTGTCATCTCATCCTGAAATTAGTCTTTTCCCAAGGGGAAACGATGGGCTTCATGATTTGGTGATGTTTCAGTGTTACACATACTGTAGCGCTTGGAAGGTGTTTATCCCCTTTAAATTCCCAGTGGAACTGCTGCGTGATGTTGACAGCTCGGGTGATTAAAATCCTCATTTTCACGCCTCTCTCCGCAGCCACAGGACGGTTACCGCCTGGTGCAGCACTTTCAGTTCATTGGCTGGCCGGCCTACAGGGACACGCCCCTCTCTAAACGCTCTATCCTCCAGTTGGTCAGGAGGTTGGCTAAGTGGCAGGAGCAGTACGACGGAGGAGACGGGAGGACTGTGGTGCACTGTCTGTAAGTTCAACACACACACACACACACACACACACACACACACACACACAGATATATTCCATGACCTGTAATGAACTGGACTGGAACAGGTAGTGCTCACTGGGATAATAGATCAGCACAAAATCGTGGAAAGACAAATGTGCCCTTAGTGTGTGAGTGTGTGTGTGTGTGTGTGTGTGAAAGATGAGATATAGTTAACAATGATGAAGTGCACTTCTCTAAAAGAACATGCATACACATTTAAGACCATACACACACACACACAATGAAATATACTGTATATGGTTTTCCCCACTTACCTGTCAAAGATGCAGATGACCTGAACTTTTACATTTATCTCAGTTCAGGTATGTCTCAAATGCACTACAGGAAAACAAACATACACAGCACTGGTCTAAAAATTGCATTTTTATGCTATATAATATATACGTATTCATTATAGTTTGATAACAGTGTCAATTAGCTCATATCTAGCATTTAGCTAACATGTGTCTTATTTACGCCTGCAACAGTATTACAAGATTATTACATTAATTTAGGAGTTAGACCTTATTTCTCTACAGTTTTGTAAAGTCTTGGATTATATATTACAGATCTCTCACACAAAAAGCCCTGCATACATATATAAGTCTTTACATTTGATCTATTTTATCCCTTTAAGCTCTAAACAATCAGTACAGTTAGCATATGCTGTAAATACAGACAGTGAGCGGCCTCAACATGAGATAGCTCAACTATATATAACAGCTGTCAGTTGGCAGTAAGTTATAACAGGAGTAAAAAGTTAGTTTCAGTATTGGTATGAACGGTACTTTGTTCTGAGAAGGAGCAGTTGCAATAGAAAGTGACAATAAAATAGTGATACCAGATACCAGTGATACCACTAACACACGTGTGCATATATATACAAGTATACAGACTGTGCTCAGCTCCATGCAGGTCCTATCTGAGCAGAACAAATGAAGCTGATAATGAGGGAGGGAAACCTGGGCTGTAAAATCTATAGACGAGAGATTTCAGGGATCTTCACCGCCAGTAACACACAAACACTGCCGTGCGCACACGCTCCAAACATCGCCTCAAGCACATCCAATCAGCTTCCTCTGTCACAGCTCATTGGGCCAATCGGAATTGGCATTGATTTGTTTTTTCGAGCTGCTGTGAGGTTTGGTTTGCTTTCGCTGTGTTTTCTATCTGTGTGCGAAAGAGGGTTTGAAATACAAGCTGTACCCGTGATGTCGAGTGAAAACTCAAAGAGCAGCAAAAACTAGAATTAAGCACTCAAGTCACCTGTTGAGGGCATGGTGATCTTGACCTTTGACCTTTCACCAACAAATTCTAATTAATACATCCTTGCATCCAAGTTTGAGACAGATTTGAAGAAATTCCCTCGAGGTGTTCCTGACATTGTGGTCATGAGTATAAGATGAACGGACGTACAAACAGACATTAACATCTTAAATCAGTTATAAATAATTGCTGGATTTCCACACTTATACACAGAATCAATGTCTAGACTCCTGGTGCCTTATAGGAAAGCTGGAGATACATATCCTCTCTCTGACCACTTGCTTAAATCAATAGATTTTACCCAGTGAGTGTGTGTGACGGGATGCAAGCTTTATCTGCTCGTGGATGCAGACAGCTACACTGGCTAATCGGCCCCAGCTATCGATTTCACGGACTAATTAATAGCAGCGATAAGAAGAAACATGATGGTTCAATCAGCAGCTGGTGAGAACGGATTCTTTTTTCTGCTCTTCACTTGTCCTGGAGGTCGGAGTCCGATGGGTCTTTAACGCCGAGCACATGTCTCATTTTCAGCCTGTGAGGAGGAGCACTTAACACGGCAACCTGTGCTGTGTTTATTTAAAGGAATATAGATGTATTTTAGACAGAGGAGAATAACTAGAGTGCTGCCTTGTCCCAACGGATCCCTAAAATATTCACAGCATGAAGTAGTGTACATGTGAAATAAAGTCGATCCAAGTATTTCATGAGCACCTTGACTCAGGTATCAAGTCTAGCTCTGTGGTGCACATCATTTAATTCTGAAGCAGCTGTGTGATGAGTGTGTACAGCACATGGTTTCCTGCCCCCCTGAACTTCTTTTTATAACGATGCCTAGAAACAAGGATCAAAACCTATGAAGGTAAAACCATTTCCTGAACTTTTCAAGGGTCAGACAGAAGAAAATAGCACATCGAGCTCATGCTGATGCCTCAAAATCAAGTTCAAAGTGGAGGAGTCTCTACACGATGTGTCCACAACACCTTGTTCATATACACCCCCTTTACACCTCCCATTAAAGTGCGTCACGTATGCAGATTCTACCTGGATATGATTTAACCTCATCGCATTTACACCTGGTATTAATACGCCTCTGGTGTCCGCATCGAGATCCAAAAAAACTGGAAGAGAGGGAAGAAGCTTCCTTCTCTGCTGCCGTCTTCAGATTTCTAGTTTCTGAAGACGGCAGCAGAGAAGGAAGCTGTGCTCAGTGTCACCACGGTCCAGAGGACGACCTGGATGTGGAAACGCAGTTGAGGATGGTGATAGGGGCCTTCACGGATGAAGACTGGGTGCATATGTGCCATCGAACTTTTGCTTTTATGTGCGGAGGATTTCAGCCAGTGTCGTCCACTTATTGGTGTTATTTCGGCGCGTGTAGTTGATGCATGTGGACTGAAAACGCAGTCGCTTTTAGAGTTTTGTTAAATGTGGTCACAATGTGTCCCTGACCACCGCCGGAGCCGATCAGATCCCAGTCCGTCAAACCCGTACTTTCATGTAGTCAAATCTGATCACCCAAAACACATTTTAATGCAAGGTTTAATAAGGAGTCATTTCACAAAGCTTTTATTTTCACAAAGTAAATACTAATGGACAGAAATATTTTCAAAATACAGTCTTTTGGTGAGAGAAGCTAGCTAACCTGAGCGAGCTAACTGTACCGATGATGACGGCTTGTAAATGACATTTTCTGTGGCTTCAGCTTCTTTCAAAAGGAGCTGATCCTAATACCAAACATCATGTACATTTCTACATAAACTCTGAACGTTATTCAGTCGCTCTGACCCTCAGCACCAATCAGTCTTGACCCGTCTGGATTTCAGTGGGTTTGCTGGTTGTATTTCATCCTGAGATGTATCTGACAGCGCTGATGTAAAATGTATTTACTCTCTTTTTTTTCCCCCTAACCTGGTTATTATCTTTTGACATCTAAAAGAACTGAAAATAACATGACGCCAGAAAAGAACTGCATCAGGAGGATCTTTGCAATTTAGATTTTTATCTCAAATATTAATATCCAGACCAAGTGTAATGAAAACCTGAGGTGCTGTGTCCCATTCCTAAATACATTTACACAAATTAATTAAAAAAAAGGTTTAATTGCTGGTAAGGTGGCAGATTTTCTGAATAGCTCCTTTTTGTTTGTTTTAACCTTCTTTTCCACTTTTGAAAGCATTAAATTAAATAGACCTTCAGTGAGAATTAGAAGCTAATAAAATGGAAAGTGATGACCCGTCTGATGGAGAGCAAACTGGAGCATTGCTAATGCAGCGCAGTCAGAGGGTGGGTGGTGTTTGTGACGGCTGCCACTCCACCTCCCAGCGCCTCGATGTTTTATTCAGGCTGAATACTGAAGGAGTTCAGCTGGAACCAGTTGAGACGGCGAAGTCTGGAGCAGTTTTCATGGTGGGTGGTCTGACTGGTGACTGGCAGAGCACTGACTGCTGATTGGGCCACACAGCCAGTAAACGCGCAATATATGCACGCATATATGCTTCCATCGCGGCGTCTTTGTCCATCGTAGTAAGTCTCTGCATTAAGTCTTAAAAACAAGGTGAGCAAATCCATTCAGATGTCTTGAGTCCATTAGCAGAGCTCATATTCTCTTGCTTCATGCGGTGACGAGTCTCATTTAGCCTTTTCTCTACCATTGCTGTACATTAAAAAGGTCGTCTAATGTCTGAAATTGGACTTTTGCTGTTAGAAACAGTTCCGCTTTGTGTATTATTCTCTTTTCGTGTTGCAGCTTTTGCACTAATACACCCAAACATGGTCTAAGAAAAGCTTAATGCAATCTAAATGTAGTAAATACCAATAATCTAAACGAGGGAAGGCACACAGAAGCGTTTTCTGATCTGTGCGACGACGTTGTTTGTCGGTGTTACCTGATGTTACAGCACTATCAATACGGTTTAAGCCCAAAAACGACTGTTTGGGTCGGAGTTCCAGCTTGGTTGAGGTTGGTGGAACATCATCGTTAAGGTTAGGGAGCGTTGGCTGCTGGCTAAGACGTGACCCTGCTGACCTGCTCTCTATGTGCGTCTTTGTACTGGCGTCACACTGCTTCCTTCAGCCGCTCTTCCTCTGCCTCTACAAGTCTTCATCCACATTTGAAGCATTCGCTACGAAGACTTGGAAGTACAGTCTCCAAATCCATCCTTTTCGAAAGGCTAAAAATAATTTCCAAACAGAAAAGCGTTCCTCCTCCACACAAACAAACACAAACACAAGCCTACGCTTTAAACAGCACCGCGACAGAGACACACATCGTGCTTCTCACGCCCTTTTCTATTAGTTCCATTAGAACCTATTGAACGTTTTCTCAGTTTAGCTTTCAGAGGTTTCAGAGAGGCTCACACAGTCAGCAGCAACATGGCAGCTGCGCCGGAGCAGAGGAACAGAGGAACGCCTGAAAGGAAACATTAAATTCCATGATAAACACGTTTTTAAAAGCTCGGCTCCCGGGGCGATGAAAGGGAAGGAGCAGGTCCTGCTGCTCTGGAAAAGAAGGGAAGTGAGCGTCTCTGACTTCAAAGCAGCTGTTCCAAAAACACTGGAGGTGTTTTCATTTTAAACGTTCTCACTTTGTCTTTCTCTCCAGCTTCTTCTTCTTTCTGGGATCAGCACGATCCACATGCTGATTTTGGCTTTGGGATGATGATGCTGCTGTTTGTTGATGAAGATCTCGTGTCCTCCCTCTCTCCCTCTTCCTCCTCTTCCTCCTCTGCAGTACCGGCGGAGGGCGTTCTGGAACGTTCTGTGCCATCTGCAGCATCAATGAGATGATCCAGCAGCAGAACATCGTGGATGTTTTCCACACTGTCAAAACACTGAGGAACAACAAGACTAATATGGTGGAGACAATGGTGAGGACTCATGACTCTCACACACACACACACACACACACACACACACACACACACACACGATGATGAAACATCCATTATCAGAATGGAAACTCTGATTCCAGATTTCATTCATTTTCAAACAAACTTTGTTTACAACAGTTTCCTGAAGTCTTCCTGAGTCCATGTATTAATCTCTTTATCCAATCACGTGTTCACAAAGTGTTGAACCTCGCTCCATCCTCGCTGTGAACCACTGAGCCTTTCAATCATGATACTATCACCTGTTACCAATCAACCTGTTTACCTGTGGAATGATCCAAACAGGTGTTTTTGGAGCGTTCCACATCTTTCCCAGTCTTTAGTTGCTGCATCAGATCCAGAATCAGCAGATATTTACAAGGAACTTTTTTTGGAAATGAGGTTGTAACGTACATAACTACATGCACTTAAACTGAATCTCCTCGCTGATTTCAATGAATAAATACTCGCCTGAGAAGCGACAACAGCCAGTGAGCTCCACGCAGACGTCCAGTCAGACATTTAGCCTGAAGCACGGTTTTCCAGCTGGGTGAACGTAGCAGCCATGCTGACCTTAGCTTCAAAAATCATACCAAATATTACAAGATCATCATTCTGCCACCTGAGAGACATATCACAAGTGAAAAGACTCCTGTCGCAGACCGAGTCATTTTGAAAGACATCACCACATTCCTCCAGTGCTTCAGCCACTTCACCGGCTTCCCGTTCAACAGATGATTCACACTGAAAATCCTCACGGTGGTTTTTAAAGCACCTGCTCGCAGACTGTGCCCCCGCCACACCTCCCAGGTCCAGCGAAAACCTGTGAAAACGCTGAATAAAGCGGCTTCATGTTAAAAATCAGTGTTTCAGCACCTGAACCCAAAACAACCAAGATGTAAAATCATGAGCTGAAACAGTGAGGAAGGAGACGACTGGAAATGTTTTCACGTCCGGCCGTCTCAGTGACACTTCATTACTTTCTTACTATAAAATGTACATATTAATTCATCTATTTATTCCATATTCCACACATCGTTTTTTAAGCTTATGTCCTGCGAATGTTGATATTCAAATTATTTTTCTTACTTTTTCTCTGGTGTATGTCCATTGACGCATATAATTAAAGGATGAATACATTTGAATGGAATTGAAGCAGTTAAATTCAGGATGTTTTGAAGTATTTAGAATTTAAATTAAGGCGCTTTCTTTTCAATCTTTGCCTGTCAGCGAGTAGCAGACTCACCTCTGCTCTTTGTGCCCCCTCCACAGGAGCAGTACAAGTTCTGCTATGAAGTGGCTTTGGAGGCGCTCAGCTCCTTCTGATTGGCTGCGGGCTGAAGATCTCTTGTCTGATTCGCCGTCGACGCTGCCCGTCACTCTCACCGGGACACACAAAGGGCAAAAGTGCTTGGTGTCGGCCGAACCCAACCTGTGAGCGTGCGTGTGTGTGTGTGTGTGTGTGTGTGAATACGAGAGGGCATGCTGGCATATTTGAGTGTGTGTATCTATCACACACACACACACACACACACACACACACACACACACACACACACCTGTACAGATGAGAGAGAAAAAAAAAAAGCGACAAACATGCATAGCGGTGATTTTCGTGTGTGTGTTCGCCTCAGCGAGACGGAGGACTTTACATGCTTGTACAAAGAAAAAAGAAAAAATGATATGTTGAAAAACCAGAAGCAGATGTTAAAAAAGCGCTACGTTTTCCTTCTCTATCTCTCCGTCCTCTCTGCCGGGCTGTGATGTGACTACTGTACAGTATTTCCTTTTTAGATATATTCTACGCCTTGAATGTCGTCTCCCTCTGAAGGCTGGGTGCACACCGGAAGATCTCTTTGTGAAGTGATGCCTGGACTCAGCGTTCGTTTTCGTCCACCCGCTGGATTTGTAGACAGTAATGAAATGTGTTCGGCTGAAACGTGGATGTTGTTGTTGATGATCCAGTTAACCTGATCAAAGCGAAAACCGACACTTTCGCCCGACACTTATTTCTGAGGGTCTTCTTTGAAATCACAAGCTGATGAGTTTCCTCGCGGCCTCTCGGCTGCGTCCGTGTTAAACACTAATGATGCTTGTAATTCAGTAATTGGTTACAAAAATTCTCCGTCTGGTTTCTTTTTCCCTTCATTCTGCATCGAGTTAACAGTTTTTTACGGGGGGGAAAAATGGTTACAGGTGCTGTTAAAGCAGGAAGAAGTAGCATGTTAGGCGCTACAGTCAGTGGAGTTAAGTGCATGCAGAACAACAGCAGCATTAAAGAGACAAAAGAAGAAAAAAAAAATCTCGCCTTTAAGACCAAATGTTGTTTCCTCTGCTCCGAGTGTTTTCTTTCTTTGGGGCTGCAAGAAAAAAAAAAGTTTCCTAAGTGTTTTTGTCTTCTAGTGTGCATCCACCCGCACTGTAAATAAGATAAGACAACCACAGTCAAACAAACAAACAGACAAACATCATGCACCAGACACGTTACCGATAAAGGTTATCATTTCAAAACACGAGCTTGGTGATAATAGTTTGCAACGAATGTTACTGCAAATTAAGATATATATTTTTGCATATTGCACGTTTAGCCGACGCCCACGTTCGCAGTGACTGACAGCGAGGAAGCAGGTGGCGATTCAGCCTTTTTCCCCGAGGAAGACTTTTAGAAAGAGCGCTGAACTCGCGACGCTTCGGCTGCAGGAAGCGTTTCATTCAAACAAACAGGTCGCCTGCAGCTCTGATGAGGTGAGAAACCCAAAACTTTGTCCAGTTTCAACACTTTGAACTCAAAGAACAAACTGAGATCAATTATTAACTGAAATCAAAACTGGCCCGAAGCAAACCTGCCCGAGGTGTCGGCAGGCAAAAGCAATCGATCAGTCGAGCGTCTCTTTCTCAGAGGTGAAGCCGTTTTTGTTTGTCTTGATGACTTTGACTAAACCTGAGCGGTGGAAACTGTGTATTTTTCTGTTTCTCCCCTCCTGCGACAAGCTGAAACGTTTCTTTTCGCACCTTCTGCCACAGCAGATGGTTTTCATCGAAACACAAACACAGCAGCATAATGTTTCCCTGCATACACGCAGGAAACCAGAACATCTTTGCATTTGTTTTTTTCAGATATATTTTGGTATCAGACGAGCTATTTCTCTAAAATAAGCAGTATTATATCCCACGGCGGTCTAAAAGATGGACTTGTTGAGTCTCCTGGATTTAGATCTGACCCATTAGCCGTGCTGTGTGTTGCGTTGCACATTCTGGACTCATTTGAGTGAAGAAGCTTAGGGATTAGACCGCTTCCCGGCCTGCCATCCATCATTAAAAAGATGAGACAAAGAGGCGGGTCGCATTTACTTTTCCTCCGCAAACAAAGCCTCGCGTTTGCTTTCGGCTGAGCCCGTCCAGGTGTGCAGGTTTAAAAATTCATTCAACAAACTCGCTACCCGCTCTAATAGGAAACGATCTCAGCCGATGATTAACCCCGGGGTGACAGGAGGTCAACATGGTTCAGACGCCACCGCAGCTCAGAGGGCTACATGAGAATCATACAGGATGGGGCATAGCCTCCTGTTGTCGCCTCATTTAATCCATTTTGTCTTTTAACATTTATATTTCTGTGCTATCCATTTAAAAGATGTGAGGACGACTAAACAGCAGGCTGGTGTTACAGATGTGCTGCCTGGTTCTCGCCCTCTGAGCTGCGTCGAGTCTAAAGGACTGTGAGGATATTTGTTGGCAGTGAAGAACAGCCGCAGTCCAGGCTGACGTTTAATGTGGAAGCCGATCTCTTCAAAGAAAAGTTATTGTAGCCCATAAATTTCCTTTGCTTTCACGTCATCACTTCTTACCAGCAGGTGTCAGTATTTTGAGACAGTGAATCTTCACGTTTGAACACAGGTGAGGGTGAACGTGTGTTTAGTTAGCGGAGTTTGCTCGTGGTTGTCGACGCTCTCTGAGAGAACCGGAGTACTTGTGGCAAAATGTTGAGTCTGCGCTTCAGTTTTATTTGTTTGCTGGCGTCCAGTCAGACTCGTTAATGGACCTATCGAGACAAAGACAGAGTGTCGTATTGAATGCCAGAAATGTTTCTCATGTTTATCTCCACGAAGGCTTTATTTTATTGGCTTGGTTCTTCTGTATTATATATTTTCTTCGTTTTCTTTTTGGATTCATTTTTTTTGTCCTGAATTTGTACATTTCTTTTGTATAATTATTATTCTGATGATTATTTGTCTAGCAAAGTGTTGTTTAGATCTGGTGACACCATTACCATTGGTTGTTTAGTTGTTTGAAATGTGGTTAACATGAAATAAAGGGACCAAAATGTTGAATGTGATCTCGTCTCTCTCTTTACAGCCTCTAATTTTCATAGAATGAATATTTCATGCATTAATCTGATTATTATTTTATTCTTAAATTATACTTTTTGAAGAATACACATGCTATTTTAACTGTATGTATTATAGTATTATAAGTAGTAGTATACTTAAGTGTAAACAGTTGCTAAATTGGCACAACTTTCACTGAAGTCCACCAGTGAAACTCCAGATTCATGAAGGTTCAAACACACCAGCAGAACAATTCTACTGTATCACCAATGTGTGGGAAATATATTTAAATATACTTCAAATGAGGTGAAAATAAGTATACTTTACATAAGTCAGTACTAACATTACATTAAAAGTATTTGTAATTGAGTACACGTTTTAAAACTACATTTAACAGCATTTTATAGTACACTTAAAGTACACATTTTACTACTTTGGAATAATACTTTAAGTATTGTAGAATTAGTATATTCATTTTTAATACCTTCATGTTGTACTTAATGACATTGGTTTAGAAAGTAATTTAAAAAAAAAAAACAGTAAAAGTGTACTTGTACTGACTTTTCTGTACTTATATTTCTAATACACAGACGTGTACTACTGTCTGACCAGGGGAACGTCACAACCTGAGACTAAATGTTCCTGTAGCTCTGAAGTGTTGTTCTTTGTTTGCAGATTGCAACTAAATGTTTCACTTCCTGTTTTAGGCTGACTTCCTGCTGCACGTCCTGTTTTTCGTGTTTTCTGGTGTTGTGATTCTGAGGCGAAACTAAATAATTTAAACTAATAACAAGAAGCAAACTGGGACCTAAACAGAAGCGAGTGACCTGGATTTACTACGTCACTTTCATCTCCCTTCAATTTCCCACAGTCAAAGAAGTTTGGGTCCATGTTCATGTCCTCCTATCATCATGTCCTCTGCCTTTAGGGACCAGCTGTCTAGTACAGATTTAAACAGTTTTAGCATCGATCTGATTCTCCAGACCAGGTCATGGTCTGGAACTGGCCCAGTCTGCAGAGATCCAGGAGAAACCCTCCACCTCTGAGACGGTAAGTATTGATGAAAAGAGCTTTTCTACGCTGCTGTCGCTGACCTTGTCGTTCGCTGGCGTCGTGGCTAACGAGCACACGTCCCCGGATAAGTTTCCACAGGCGATGAAGAGGATGGCAGCGATGACTCGTCAGCTAAAAATAAAAAAAAAAGGAAATCAGTATGTCAGCTCTTACTGTTACAAAGTGCCACGTGATCATCAATCAGGCCAACCACAAAGAATTAAAACTGAAACAACAAAAGCATAAAGTAAGACTGGTCTCCCTTCATTTCAGGTCACCACATACTTCCTGACGGCTCCTGCTTTTAAATATAAAGTGGTTCATTTCCAGCCAATGAGAGATGCAGCAGCTGAGGAGTCGTGAAGCTTGAAAGCCTTCAGAAACAAGCTTTAAACCAGCGGAGAGAAACGAGCTAACAAAACGCTTAACTGTGAGCGACGGTTGAAGCTAAAGGCCTACAAAGACGGAGCGCGACAGCCGTGTTGGTGGACGTATTCACAAACTTCATTCTATTCGAGCGTTTAATCTCGAGACCTCTGCTTTTTGTTTGTTCTCTGCAAGTTATGATCCCCGAGCCGAGGAGGAGAAGAAATGGAAAAAAAAAAAAAACTCAGGTCTTTATAGGCAGTTTTTTTTTTTTCTCTTTCTAATCAATCAGAGTCAGTGATGAACGCAGCTCCAAGCCACCGGCCTCATCCTTTATTTAGCTGGTTGATTCCCAAGGAGCTCATAAATATGCATGAGGCTGCGATTAGCATAGGCACCAAGGACAGGGCCTGTACCTTGGCATTATGACGATCAATCAGAAACACTAAGGGGCTCCTCGGAGGGAAGCTGTCTGTCAGCTCGGCTTTGGGCTGAGCTGATGCACGCACACACGCATCAAAAAGAGGTACGCTCAAAGCATGCATAACACACACACACACACACACACACGTCTGCAGAAAGCATGCATCTGCAGACAAAAAGCACACAAAGCATCAACACACACACCTCAAGGCACAGACGAGGCGTGCAGATATGAAACACACACACACACCTCACAGAGCCGACGTCAGTGTTTAGCATTTGTCTCATATTCTCTCCTCTCCATCCTCCTGTTTCCGCCTTTTTTCTTCCCTTTTCAGAACTGAGTTTGTAATGAGTTTGAAAATTGGCCCATTTCATTTGCTCTCACTGAGATGTCATTATCAGGGGGAGGGGTTCGCCGCCCCGCCGTAATACATTTCTTCCACTCTAACAGGGTTATTAATATATTTCCCCCCCACAGAACTTGTAACAAGGTTATTTGGTGTCCGCAGCAGATGTCATGCATCTCCATGAGCTGCACTTACACCGACTCCTCCGCCTTAATGCGTGTTTTCTGCATCTGCACGGTAACGTCCTGCGGTCCAAAGCTGGCGTCCTCGCCTGGATCCAGCAGGATTACAAGCACTCGGGTTGAATATCCTCCGCAATGTGTCGACAGCTCGCTGGCCTCGGGGGTGTTTGGCCCGTGACGAGCTCTTTGACGAGCGCGCCCTCCCCGAAACAAACCTCCTGAGCTTTGTGCAATCGTAAACTCTGTTTGAAATCTCCTGTTTCAAAGAGGAGTAACACCTTTTTGTCAAGAGACGTCTTCTATAATGGCGTCTTTTTGCTTTACCACTGAGAAATACTCACCTCCTCTAATAAACGCACGGAGAAAAAACTTTTCCGTATGCTGATTGAAACATTTCCAGCCACTTTGTGGGCACCAGGAATGGCTTCAAACCCAAACAGCTGTGAGACGTCTCAAACCAGTTTTACACCACACAGAAAAGTGTTTATTATTACAATAAGGCACTTTAATAAGCCATCGTGCTTTATTCAGGACAGACCTTTCTCACAAAATAGCAGCAAACGTTAATTTGCTTCGTAGCCAGAGGCGGCGATGGATGGACGGGCGAAAGCGCCGGAAGGGTCGTCGTGAGCAACGAGCCGCCTGGGCCGCTCAAAAATACAAAAGATGAATGTGTGATTATAGAAAAGACTTCTTAATAATACTGTTAATATATGTACTTGAAATCTTTTATTGGGCCTAGAGCACTTCTTTTTCTTCCTTCCTTCCTGTTTACATTGGAGCCGTCACCTCCTTTTCATTTATTGATGTAACAGACGAGATCTGTGGTTTCTTGACGCTCAGGTGTGAGCGTCTCCTCGCTGGGATTTGAAAATGAGGAAGATTCAGAGGAAGACGCAGGACGTGTGTGGAGAAAACAGAGCTTGCTGTTATCGGACCTCTCACCTTGACTAGCCTGTTTGTTAGCATTAGCTTGTGCCATTCTCCACGCTCTTTCAGCTTGTATAAAATGCACCGATGTGGATGTGAACACCACATTTCAGCTCGCTGTTCACGTTCAGCCACGACACATCAGAGAAGACTCTATTCTTCTGTGCACGGGGGAAAGTGTGTTGATGACCACCGGCAGCGTCCGCCGTCTTCTTCTTCTTCTGTTGAGTTTTTTTAGCAGTTGGCATCCATAAAGTCTGCATTACCGCCATCTGCTGGATGGGAACAGCCTCACGGTATAAAGCATTAACAGCGTCCACTCACAGTGATCCCATTCATGATATGATCCAGTTTAGAAGTCTGACGGCGAAGCGCGGCACGTGTTCCTCCTGAAGGTGTAAAAACCAGTCTACTCCGGAAAAAATGTGACCTCAGCAGAAACAGAAGCTCATTTACCTTTCTGCGTCTGTGAAAATCCGGCTGCCGTTCCGCCGTCTTTATGGGCGGTGGGGGCAGCGAACGAGATGCTAAGTCACACGTGACCCGGGCTGCAATCCATCAGCTCCGCTGTCGTTCATTCCCGCTCGCCGTCTGTGGGGTTGCACACAAAATGAAGACGTATGGGAAACCTCACCTGTACCGCAGAGCAGCCGCCGCAGCGCTGCCGTCAACGAGAAGCTTTTGTTGCTTTCGCCGTGATCTTCATGTCGGATTACTTTACTACATTTGATACGCGTGCCTGAAAGAAGCAGGGAGGCCCAACATGACGCCTCGCCTGAAGGGCCGCAGGAACTCTGCAGAACATAAAGGTTTAACTGAACTCTTTCATTGATTTATAGTGTGGAAGGTGTTTATTAAATTTGTGGGTATTTTGCATGAAGTTCTGAATCACACGCTTCCTGCACGCCACTCGTATGCAAAATGTAAGCAGTTTCTCAGCTAACCTGAGCAGGTGAATTCAGCTGAGGGCTGAGGTCTCTGCTGATTTTGAGGGGAAATAGAGATCAGGGATAAAAATGTAAATGTTTGCAAATGGAAGAGGAATTAACATACTCATCACAAATGCACCTTATTCTGGGCTGGAAGGCTGGAGACTGTGAATCCACAACTCTATTATCAATAACCTCTTATTACCTACACAGCTGCAGCGCTTCATATCACGTCTTCACTGCTTGCTTTCAATTTAGTGATTTACTTCTGCTGAACATACTGTGTCAGTAATCACAGCCACAGGTGAGTTCATTTTAAATGGCTGCCGGATGCTGAGAAATTTCAGATGCATCTTGCGCCTGCCTGGGAGGCAAACGTGCAAACGTAAAGTTCTCGAGGCTCGAATCCATCCAAAGTTAATTTAAACACAAGATACTTGTGCTCAAAAAGAGGATTCATTCTCAGTGAAGAACCTTGGAGCTCTAATCTGCCTCTATACCTGCCAAAGAGCAGTGATTCCTAACACGTCTCTGGGGGTCATCAGGTGGAAACCTCCCTTCAACAGTGTTTCACCTACTTAGTCCCACGACACCTCCAGGAGGCTAGGCGGTGAACTCCGGCATCCCAGAGTCACCCCCCCTAGTGCCAGTTCACACTGCTCCTACACAATCCAAACAGCACCGCCACGTTCAACTGACCCAGAGATGCTCCACGTAGTGGCCAGTACCAATGCTACCATTTAACTATTGCTAATGCTAACCGCTAAGAAGAACAGAAGAAGACAATACAGTTCCGATGCTACCATTTAGCTAATGTTAAGTGCTAACCATTACCTGCTAAGATGGACCGGAAGAAGACAATAAAGCTAGATTCACCTATACTGTTAATGTTAACTGCTAACTAACTGCTAAGATAGTATCATACTACCACCACTTTAGCTATTGTTAGCTGCTACAATGCTACCACAGGCCTAGATGCCACATGTAACTGCCGATTGCCACACTACCATCATCTACCCCTGCCTCTCACCAACTGCACCAATAAAAGCGGGGTGGGAATACAAACCCTGGTTCGGGTAGGGGGTAGAGAGTAAAGAGGTAGAGTCACAGATGAAAGTAGGGATTGGATACAGACCCTTGTTCGGGTAGGGAGTAGAAAATTTAGAGGGTGCTGAAAAAAAAAGTGAGATTTGTGGTACTTTTTAAAGCTTTCAGACATGTTAGAGCAACGTTCGCATCACATGATGGTCACATGAGTGCGTGATTGGCCGACTTTAAAGTGCTGGAGCTGCTGCGAGCTGCGAAATCCCAAATCCCACAGCATCGACATCGACATGTTGTTGACTGTGCAGCAGAAAACGCAGAATTATGACAGTTAGACAATCAAATAGTCCACAGAAGCAAATATAAAAGGCCCATAAAGATTCGAGAAATGAATGATTTTGCTGTTAATTCCGAGCTCAGAGCAGCTGCCCCCCCCAGAACGCCACTGAAGGACAAGGCAGCTAATTGGAAGTAATGAAGTTAAAGCCCTTTTGCTGACGAGCCTTTAAAAATCACCAAAGGCGGCTAAAAGGCGAGGGGAGGTGAGGACAGCGAGAGGGCACGGCGGTTTGGAGGAGGGGGGGGGGGGGGGACAAACTGCAGGAGGAGAGAGGAGACAAACAGAAGGTGAAAACTGTACTAAAGCAGATTCTGGTCCCTTTGAAAACTGGTTCAAAGCTACAAACTGGCTCCAGCTGACGTCGCTGCTCACACTCGCTCTGACAATAAAGATCGATGGCGGTTAATCTGCCTTTTGATCGCACCCCCCCAACAATGAGGTTTTTCTACGATTCTCTAATTACACTAAACCGCGCTCATTTAAAATCGTTCGTTTTGGTGCAATGGTTTGAACTTTGAAACACTTTTAATGAGCACAGACGCACCGCCGGACTGCACTCTCTCCCACGATGATGATGATCCCATGATCAATGTGCTTCTAGTGACGGTCAAAGCTCTGATGATCAGCTCTATATGCACCACACCGAGCGATGGTCAGTCTGTCATGTGCCCCCCCCGGTCGGTGTCACACACCGCCACAGTGGTCGTCCTCTGCAGACCTCTGCTGCCTCCGTTCAACATGCTGGGGTGGAGGCGGCGAGCCTCAGGAACAGAACAGTCCTGCAAACCGATGCTGTGAATGAATCCTCTGTAAAGTGCATTAACAGAAAAGCGCTTTATAAATATTTTTTCTTGATTCCACTTTGTCTCCACGCTGCCTCCAGCTGTCCAACATCACAATGAGCTTGTTAACAGAGCAACAGTAATTTAATTACAGGCACGGTGTCTGATGTTTCGACCGCGTACTCTCATTACACTGGATCTGGAAGAATACAACGGCTGGCGGGATCAAGCCCAGGCCTCGTTCCCGCCCTCCAGGATGGCAATTAATTCAAACAGAGAGATAGTCAAAACGAACACCCGCAGATTATTTCCCCAGTATAGCCTGAGCAGAGTGTTCTGCACATGAAGGCTGTGCACTTTATTATCAGCTTATTGTGCAAAAGCTGTTCTGAGATCGGTAAAGGCAACATCTCCGTTAACATTTTGTCAAATTCTTCTTCAGGATCTGGATTCAACTGTTCTCTTCAGTTCTCAGGTTCTCTCTCTGTTCAAGTTCTTTTAGCTTCATTATACAGCACTGCACAGTGCACTTTACACCTCCACCTCCACCTGCACCTTCTGTGTACTTAACTTTTAGGTACACACATACACTTAACTAAATTATATACATTTTAGTATATTGGCACATTTCATTTTCATTGGTATATTTTATTCTGTCGGTACATTTCACTGTGTATTTTTTATTCTGCTTGTATATTGTATTCTGTTGCACATTTCACTTCCATATTTTATTGTATATTGTTTGGTATATTTTATTGTCTTAGTATATTTTCATTCTGGTATATTTTGAATTGCTTTACAAATATTTTTATTGCATGTTGGTTTATTTTATTTTATTGTAGTTACCTTAATTTTATTCTTTCTAATCTTTCTTACTATCTGTTCCTAACATGGGGGTTGCAATGAAAATTTCATTGGCATGCTCAATGACAATAAAGACTCTTGAATCTTGAATCTACAGTGAACATTTCTGTTCATCTGCCTGACATTCACACGTTCATGCTGTCCCTGAATGTGCCGTGAGTCAAATTCAAGCTGAAAACTTGGTGTAAAAACGTGCTGTTTGCAGATATGTAGAGTTCCTCACATCCCTCAAAACAGACCATAAACACCATGAAGTGTGCTACTTAATTTGAAGTATTTTGTGACGCCACTCTTATCTAAAAGTCTACTTTTACACTGAATGATGAGCGCACGTGGTCGGCCTCAGTCTAAAGTTATTATAGCAGATTAGATTTGGTAATGTTGATATTTTGCTGGAGTGAGGAGCGTCATTAACGAAGCTGGGGGACAACTGGAGCGACTCGGCTCACTTAGCTTCGCGGATGTGAAAAGAGGCAGCAGGGACATCTGCAAACAGATGATTAAATGTGACCTTCCTCCACCCGCAGCCTGATTGTTCATTGCCCTCCTCCACCCCACTTTCATTCTGAGGGTTCACAGGTTCACTCTACCCTGCAATCATTTGTCAAAAGAATCTTCCTCCATTCTTTCCTCTGTCAGCCTGCGTCATTTTAAAACTGTCTGCCTCACACACACACACACACACACACACACACACACACACACACACACACACACACACACACACACACACACACACACACACACACACACACACACACACATCCTCCCTCCACAAATTCTATCCAAATTCATCAAACCGCTCTCACCGGAGAAACAGCTGAATAGCTGCAAGTCGGTCTCTGGACCTCTAGTGGCCGTTGTAAGTATGACAGCAGAAGAGGAGGAAGTCAGGTGAGGTAGTATAAAGAGCAAGAAAGTCTGCATATGGAGGCAGGTGGTGGTGGACGGATGGATCAAACCAACACACACCTTTCGCCCAGGAGGCGCTGTTCATGTTCTGTGGAACAGGAAGTCGGCGCTGACTTATTTTGACTTGTTTAAGATAGTTAGTTAAACCCAGACATTTGTGAAACCGAGCTGTGGCCGTTTCACAACATTAACCACATGATGATGATGGGCCAGAAAGATGAAGGTCAGGTACACCTGTGACTGCTACTCTCCAACAGTACGCAGATACTGCTTTGTCAGTATTTGTCATTTTGTAGGAGGCATTGGAGAGAAAATCGTGGATGCTGATGAAACCAGTTTGGACCAGACGACAGACATGCTGTCCATGTGCCGTATTGTAAGTATGTCTGTTGGCATGGCGATGGAAGACCCCATTCTGCGCGATTACAGCATATATTAGCTCCGAGGCCATTGATGTGTCCCCCTCTTGGTCTCAGTTCGTCAGGTTAAACCCAGCCTCGTCTCTGTCGAGCCTCTCTCAGTGTCAGTCCAAAGTTTACAACAAGGTCAAGGTCTCCAATCTCATCTGATAAATTTGGTTCTTGTCTTCTTGGTCCACGTCCTCCTCCAGGTCTAAATCTGCCTCTTCCTCTTCCTCTTCCTCGCTCTTCTTGACTGCTGTGTGTGTCTGATTAAGATTAGTACTAGCAAGCAAAGCTAGCTTTATTATTAAAAACACAGTTCATTTCAGGAGAAGGTGCGATGTTTGTACCATCACTCCTTTCTCACGATGGCTGCAAACCGTCTCACGTCTCCGCGTGGAGCGGCTTCTCCTCCAGCGCAGGAAATAAAATCAGATGGGGCGACATGTCTTTCCTCCTTTTTGGACCCGTCAGCTCAGGTCAGATCATGTTCTGTAATTAACAGCAAAGATTTGCACGTCAAACGCTTTGAAACAAAGGCACAGCACAGATCCACTCGCTGATCTCAGGCTGCAGCAGTAAAATCAGGTGATTTCAGTCAGAGATGCTGAGACTGACCCCGAGGCTGAGAAACCTGCATGAGTCATAGAAGAAGAAGAAATGAAGGCACTGATGTCCTAACGGGTAATAAACTGCTGCCATGTTGAATAGTAGTTATAGTATTAGTTTCACTCAGACTGGCCTCACTCTGCGGTTATCTGCATTGTTAGAAGCTGACAGCAGTGATGATCATTATTCAGGCAAACTGTCTGAATGTGGAGTTTCTCGACAGGGCTTTGGGCTTTGAGTTCATTGACTCCCATTAAGGAGCTCAGTATCACAGGGCACATGCAGGCAGATTTATTCGGTGTCAGGGAGCTAAAGTGAAGCCTTTGTATGCTGGAGATGTGTGCGACTGACTCTAACACTAATTTCAGAGTGCTTACTTAGGCTTGCTGAGCTTAACAGAGCATATTAGCCTATGGAGGAATCTCTCTATGGTAATTGTGGCTTATAAAGACAGTGTGTGTGTTTCTGTGCACACAGTGTGTCTGTGTGTGAGGTGGGAGGGGGGGTTGAGAGACTGATATGGCGAGAGAGGAAGAAAGAAGGAGAGCAATGGGAGGTAAAAAGGTGAAACAAAGATGAGAAGTTGAGACAAACTGAGAGTTCAGCTGCAGCATTCGAGTAGAAACAAAGTCAAAGATGCTCTGCAACCAAAACCACGTTGATCTGCTACAGCTGATCAATCAGTCAGCTGTTTTTCTTTGATTTACACTTGAAATGAATCAGTTCAGGGGTTTGATTCATCACTTTGAAAGGTGCTATATTTAGCGTTTTGTTCAGACCTCTGTGTCACACCAGTGCTGTTAGTAAAAGTGCTTCTTAAAGCACATGAACCTCATTGTTTTCTTAACGTTTTCTCTTTCTCCTCACAGCGGAGGTGATTTTTCCATCCGCCGCTCACTCGTCACCTCGTGTCACTTCAGAGAAACTGTAATCATGAGCTCTGGAGGAACGTGCCTCCAAGTGAGCGCTGCAATTACCTCCAGATCTGCTCTGGGGTCGCACAACGTCTGGCCAACATATTTAAGTGTCACAGTTAATGTCACGAGGACGTATTAATGCTGTTATTGTGCTCAGTCTGTAAATACAGCTGCTTCATCATCATACAGAGGGACACAGACGCTGAAAGACTCGACAGAGTTAGCTGAAAGATTCTCTCGAGCCTGAAGAACTGAATCCAAACAGAGCAAAGTCGCTCGTCTCGTCTCCGCTGGCGTCAGCTGTCGGGACGCATTTTTGATCTGCACAAAAACGCAGAGAAATCTCCTGCTGGCCTGTGTGTGCTGGTGTGTGTGTGTGCATGAGCATGTGTGTGTGTGTTACGATAGGGTGAGAACTTTAGTCTAATGAGTTCACAAAAATATAACGATTTATCAAAAGATCTACAGGAAATATGTCATTTTGCAGAGTATTCAGACCCTATTCAAGTCACAACAGCATTCACTGAAACATGCTTCTCATTTCCTAGTAGTAGCTGAAGTGCAGTAAACTCACTAAAGTGCATGAAGCAAATTATCTATCTATTACAACATGTGCACATGTGGATTCACAACTGACACAACATGGCAGCTGCACTCGGCTACAGGTTGTTCTCTGTTATAAACACTGCGATGAGTGTATTATCTTTTAACTTGTCATGTGCATATCCACACATGTATATGTGCACGCACAAACACAAAAAGCAGTGAGTAGCAGTGAGATCTGGTGCGTAACACAACTCTGATCTTCTGATCATTGTTGCAGAGAAAGAGGAGATGAAAATAAAGGAAAGTAACGCGTAGGAAGCAAAGAGATAAACACTTGTTTCATTTACACTACATATGTTGATGAGTCTTTAAGTGCTTATATTTTTAGTTTATATATAAATACAGATATTTACCGCCTGTGCACACATGAAACCTCACTAGAGTAAAAGAATATAGAAATTTTAGGTTTGTGGCTCAGATTTTCCCATGAAGTTCTTTAAATGTACAAACTTTAATCTGTTTACTCTCAACATGGTGCCGTTTCACAACATTAACCACGTGATGATGACGGGCCGGAAAGATGAAGGTCAGGTACACCTGTGACTGCTACTCTCCAACAGTACGCAGATACTGCTTTGTCAGTATTTGTCATTTTGTAGGAGGCATTGGAGAGAAAATCGTGGATGCTGATGAAACCATTTTGGACCAGACGACAGACATGCTGTCCATGTAAGTAACGCATGGACATGGAAATTTATATCAGACGAACCTGTTAGCATGCAGCTAAAGAGTTGGCATGGAGCACCAAAGTTACAATCTACTGAAGACTTATGACGCGATACTATGCAGCCTATGATGTTCAACCTGATGGTTTAATAATTGATTTTCACAACTTAAGGTTCATTTTAAAGTTGACTTTTTCACACTCTTGTGTTCTTTGACCAGATTCTCAGCGTCAGAGACGCTTCATGCAAACAGCTGAACCTTATTTGCAGTTAAACTCCCGCAGACATTTTTTTCATGCAGGTTTAGTCCACACCTTCACACACAAACACACTAGTATCACCTTAATCTCTTCCACGCACACACCCGGAGGGGACGAAGCACGAGGCGAGCGCTCGCTGTCGAGCAGCCAAACATCAGAGAGGCCGTTAGCGCGCCGAGGAGCACTTTGTCTCCTCAAACGACTCGGAGAACACCAGACAAAATGACTCACGCTCCGCTCAGAAGCAGCTGGAGAGAAGAGACGCTCGGCGCAGACATCACTTTAGAGGGAATTTTATATCAGACGAACCTAATCTGGTGCTCAGCTCTCGTTTCAGAACTTCAAACTAGATGGCAACTCATTCTGATGAGGCTGGATCTGAGTGAGAGCACGGGAACGAGGCGGAAAATAAAGAAAGAGTACCAGGAGTACCAGGGGCTCGCTGTTGTTTTCTTCAGGGTGGCTGTTTCAGTCCTCAACAGGCATCTGTGTGTGTGTGTGTGTGTGTGTGTGTGTGTGTGTGTGAGTATTTTATCTAGAGGGGGAAAGAGAGAACAACAAAGAGAGAGAAGATGGACAGAGCAAAATTGTGTAAAATGAAGTGAAACAGCTGCAACGCTGGAACGAGCTGGGTTGCTCAAATCAAGTCACAGGAAAAAAAAAGAAAACACCAATTTTACCAGACAATAAAGAAATAAATTGCGGGGACTTACAGAGAGAGACAGAGCGAGAACGAAGAGCACGAGCAGTAATGTCAATTTGACAGCGTCAAAAAAACACAAGTTCGCCCTGACAGAAGGCCAAACGAGGACAGAGACGTAAAGAAAGACGGAGAAGAAGAGCGTGTGGCGGCGGCGTGACGAGCGCCGCTCCTCACCTGAAACGCCAATTACAGCAAAGTGGCCCGACGCAGAGGGGTAAAGAAAACCAGCTCTGACCGTCAGAGCAGGAGGACAACGGGAAGAGGACGGACAGGCTGGTGGGGACGTGCATTCAGAGGAGGAAGGCGTGGTAATGCTCGGTGTTCTCCACAGGTTTGCACTGGGGCACGAGGAGGAGGAGGAGGAGGGTTGAAGTGGGGAGAATCCCCTCTTCAGCATGTGAAGCTTTTATTGAGCGTTTTACCAAACATCAGCTCAGACAGGCTACAAAAACACTTCAGACAAGTTATGTCTTATCGAGTCTTGATTAGTAAAGACCCACAGACCATCAGTTTGATGCCTGGACAACAGTCATTTTCAGATTCTTCTTTACAAAGATAAGCTACCTGGTATCAAGTGTGATATGACTCCCGCTTTTATTTCGCACGGCCGTTCAGTCAAATTTAATTAATTTACTTGAAGTGTAATAAGAGTTATTTCAAACAAACACAAAGAGTCACTCCTGATGCCAGCACGTTGTGGCCGTCACAGAAAGGTGCATGCTATAAGGGGCGTTCAAGTTTCTATACTCAGCTGCAACGTGGCCGAGCCGGTACATTAGTGAATGAAAGGCTTTGCACTGTGTTTGCTGTTGCAGAGGACGGTAAAAGGTTTCCCTGCATACTGCAGGTGGAAACACTGAGCGACTGATTGAGTGACAACATAAATCTCATATTTCCATCACGTTCGTTACATTGTTTTTCATTGAGGATCGACTGCCGCTGTTTTAATTTACGTCTTGTTGCACCTTCTTCCTCTGCGATGGCTTAATGGCATCCGACTGGCGAGTTAGCGCCACCTGCCTGTTTATCTCGTTGCAGCAACTCCTAATGAACCAACACATTTTGGTAGTGGATGGAAACACGCATTGATTAGCATTTTCTTTGGCTGAATATCAATTATTGTGTTTCACGTACTTTGAATGAGCCACAGAAAATGTGAATGGTTTTTACTAGAATTTGATGGGTGACAAATTAAATTAAAACCTTGAATCATATATTTTTTCAAAGCTTTTGGGACAAATATCTCAAAGCCTTTAATCCGTCTGTCTATGTTTAAATAAATGATCTTATTATGAGTCAGATAAAGCAAAAAGTTAGACTTTACACTTTATATTCTACACATACTGAATGCTTTGCATGCAGTGTGGTCCTGCTGATGCGTTGCACCATGCTGTGACACATCCAGAGCATCCCGGGAAGTCAAATGAGATGTTATATTTGTGTTTTAGCATATTGTTTGGTTGCAGTTATAAGTCAACACCACAGAGAAGCAGAACAAGGTATGTTATAATCGACAGGTGCAGGAGTCCACTGTGCTGGCACCGGCAGTCTTCTGAGCAGTGGTCTGCTGGGGCTGTGGGAGCTCCGAGAGGGACAGAAAAAGACTGAACAAACTGGTCAGGAGAGCTGGTGCTGTCCTGGACTGCCCTCTGGACACCATGGAGGAGGATGTTAGCTGACATCAATCACCCCCTGCATGAGACACTGAGGCCTTAAGCAGCACCAGACTGCAGCATCTGCTGCATGAAGGTCCTTCATTCAAGCATCATTTAATTTAATGGAACAGTGTGTTGATGTTGTTTCACATCATAAAGCTACTTTTCTTTTGCACTACTTTGTTATTTATGTGAACATTTGTTAATATCCATTAGATCTGTGCAAATATCATGTGCAATGTTACATATTTCTTGCTATGCAAAAGTACAAAAACACTGTATTTTATTATCCATATCTCACTCATGTGCAACTCAAACTGAGCCATCCTCTTTGAAAACAATCATATTTTTATACTCTTTTGTATATAATGTACATATATACAGCTGATTTTATTCTGTATACTTTTTTATCCTCTATTTTGCTCCTTGTCTGTAAAAACTTACTTTGCGTGGGATCAATAAAGTTTTATCTTATCGTAAACCTTTTTTGTCATCACTTCTCCAACAGTATCTCTACGTCTGTGTCACAACTGCTACCAACCAGAAACAGAACATTACACATCCAAGAATATAACCATGAAAAAAACTTGACAACCTGAGTAGCTATAGGTGAAACGGTGCAATAATAATCGCCATGGCAACAGCCGCTTGCCATATTCGAGACTCCCACTCCGCGGGATGATAATGCAAGCACCTATGAAAAGATATTGTGCTGCTTGTTGCCTCTCACAGCCCCAGCTCCTGTCTGATGGCCTTCAGGCTTTCATTTGCACCTGATGTTCTTCTTCTTCTCTTTCCTTTTCTGGCTCTGCTGAAGTGTGTATGTGCATCTAGTTCTGAGTGCGTGCACGGATCTGGTGGTGCAGCTTACAGAGACGTGTGTGCACGAGGAGAAATCAAATCCAGCATTGGACGTTAGAGAGAATGCATGTGTAGCATGTACGCTAGTGTGCTAGCGTGTGTGGATCATTAACTCCGTCAGGTTGTCTATAAAAATGGCAAAAGATGAATTATTGCTCCTGAAGTTTCCATGTGAGCTTGTGGCAGCCTTGGTAATGGAGTGTGTGTGTGTGTGTGTGTGTGTGTGTGTGTGTGTGTGTTGAAGGTTTCCTGTGTTATTAATGCACAGAACAGAAGAAAGTTTTCAAGTTCAAGGATAAACCACAACATTTGATTTGTCATCTCATCTCTTGGTCTCTGTTGGACTCCCTCGGTCCTCTTAAATTTCACATTTTGTTGGGTTGCATTATTGGCCCTATGCACACACACACACACACACACATACACACTCACACACACACACACACACGTGTGCACACACAGACATGGAGGTACACAAACACACACAAGGTCACACCTTGGGATCAGGGGTGATGCAATATTGATATTGTTAATAAATATGATGATTATTTTATAGCCTGCAGTATAACAGCCTGAAGCAAGCTTCAAATAACATTGTGTGTGTGTGTGTGTGTGTGTGTGTGTGTGTGTGTGTGTGTGTGTGTGTGCCCTGGTCAATCTGAATGTCTGGTGGGTTTCAAGTTATCGCTGAGAAAATCACATGACACATCGAAAGTGTCTTTTCTTAACTGAATTCATAAAATCAATCTGTTGTCTAAAAAGAAGTAGAAGACGAAAAAGACGGTGAAAAAAGATGAAAATAAAATCCAAATTAAAAAGAAATCATGGTGAAAATTTAATTTTCATTTTTAGCACTTCTCATTTAATTACTGTGTAATCAGTTTAGTTTCTGCATCGTCTCCGTGTTTTTCTTCAGTTTGGTCTCTGGAAGCCAGAAACGAAAAAACAACAACTTTCCGGATGAAAGTTTGTGTCCCTGCCTCAGTGTTACCATGGTGATGACCATGTGGACTCCTTTACCTTTGAGTGACCACAGAAGTTTCGGTGTTTACACGGTTCCAGCTCGAGACAGACACAGGAACAAGAGGAGGTCAGCCAATCAGGTCGTTGGGCTGCAGCGACACAGACAGGGACACAAACATCACATTTTCCTTCCTCTTAGTTCTGCCTTTGATTCATGAACCCACATTTAGTTTTTGAGTCATTATTTAACTGATACTGTGAATAAGTAATTGCCTTCATCAGTGTTTTTAATTCTCTCTGCCTTCATGATTATCAGTGAGACATGAAGGTCCAGTGTGTAGGATTTATTCAAAATAAGTAGTATGTCTTCCACGTTGTCCGCCATGTTCCTACAGTAGCCCAGAATGGACAAACCAAACACATTTTAGCGGCCACTGTCAGGGAGGGGTGAGGAAAATTGTGTCTAATGGTAACCTCACCACTGGCCACCAAATCCTACACACTGGGGCGTTATTTGGGAATTCTGCTGCCTCAAACACACCGTTTGTTTGTGCGTGTGTGTGTGTGTGTGTGTGTGTGTGTGTGGAGGGGGGTCCTGGTTGGATGACCTGATCAAATTGTAGAGGATGATTGCCAGCAATCAAATCCCTGCTTGCTCTACCCTCTCATACCCTCAGACACACACACACACACACACACACACACACACACACACACACACACACACACACGCACGCACGCACGCACGCACGCACGCACGCACGCACACGCACAGCTCTGTCTCAGTGGGTTCATCTTCTTCACTCGTCTCGTTTCTCTCTCTAACCTCGGTGGACCATCATCCTCTCTTTCACCCAGACCAGCACCACCACTTCCGTCTCTGTTGCTCACTCGCGTTCACACACACACACACACACACACACACACACACACACACACACACACACACACACACACACACACACACACACACACAATGGGGTTCATTTCACAGCACATTGCCGCCATTATTTGCCATTTCTACCAATGGCCATAATCACGGAGACTGAGATGAGTATATGGTGAAAATCATTCCCTCGGCAGTCAGATCAGCCTGCCCTCAGTGTGTGTGTGTGTGTGTGTGTGTGTGTGTGTTATGTACTGTGTGTATGTATATATATCGGTGTGTATTGTGGCTGTGACTACATATGCTAGGGTGCACTTCACTTTTGCATATGCACATTTATGTATGTTTGTGTGTGTGTGTGAGAGAGAGAGAGAGAGGCACTGTCTGCAAGCATCTCCCCAGCTGCCTGCTCTTATTGGCTGATATTAAGGCATCTAACGGCATGCTGCAACACGATTGGCTGACAGATAATTGTCTCTGTTTAACAGCGTCTCCACAGAGCGAAAATCAACAGTAACAGCCTGTACTAATGGGCACACCAAAGTACTGCGCTGAGAGCATGATTTGTGTGTGTGTGTGTGTCTTCTGTTATACTCTCTCACATTTTGCTGTTTGTTTCAGATCTTAAAATACTTTTAATAACAATTTATATACTGAAAATGTTCTTCTGGTGACACGCACAAAAGGCTCTTTTCTAACTTAAATCCAATTATTGTGGTGTTGAACTATGATGAAATTATAACAGACATTCAGAGATGTTATGCACCAACATTTAGAGATAATTGCTTTGCTTCCACACATCAGTACAGATTTCACTGAAAGATCCGAAACATTTCCGTTTGCTCAAAAGCTTCTATGTGAAGGAAGTGCAACAGCGTCCGAAGAGCAACATCTTCAGGTTTTAAGAGATTTTAAGAGAAAATAAGTAAGGAACAAAGTAGAGATTTTAAACATGAGAAGGACGAGGAAAAGAGAAAGAAAACCCACTAAAAGCGAGACAGGCAGAGAGATTTATATGGATTCAGGACTAAAGAGAGGGAAAAGATGGAGAGAAGATCCAGAGGAGAGCAGGAGCAGAGATGTATAATGGGATATCAAAAAAGAGCTCTTTTTATAAAACTATGTTTAGCTGGAATAGAGGGGTTGAATCTCCCCTCTGGCTTCCTCGCAGTGTTATTGCAGGACTAAATAGAGATACAATTTTTTTTCCCAAGAGAGACAATTTTCTCTCCAATGCTCTTTGCTCGATGTGAAGGTTGCTGTAATTTAGCTCCTCGCCTCGGGAGGAACACGGTGCCACAGCTAGGTCATCAGAAAGCATCGGTTCACTGAAATGCCAAGGAGATTATTCCTGGTTTTCGGGCTGTTAAAAAGTCGGCCAGGAGAGGTGGAGAAGAAGTCGGCGGGATGGAGAGGCGAGTGAGAAGGGGGGTGGGGGGAGAGGGCGAGAGGAGGCGAGGACAGGAGAGGTTAGAAGGAGACACGAGTGGATAAAAGATAAGGTGAGAAGAAAGAAGGTGCAGAGGGGTGAGGAGGAGAGAGGAGGCCGTGGGGACTGAGAGCGGAGAAGTGGCTCTGACATAACAGAAGAAATGTGAGGATCAGAAGTGGATGAGGGGGATGAAGAGGAGTGAGGAGACGAGGATAAGAAGGAGGAAGAGAGTAGGCGAGAAACAGTAAGAGGAGGAAACATACGGCCTGATCAGCAAACGTGAGATTTGACTCCTTTTTCTGGTCAACTCCTCCACATCGTCTCAATTTATTTATTCACTTAAAGGGATGTTTGACTTTATGTTGTGTTTTCATAAAGTTCTGGTTGCTATGATGGCTAACAAAGAGCAAACGTCGGGATATGCCGCCTAATATGAGTCAAACTCAGAAACATTGGATACTACAGTTCCCACAATGCAACTCTGTGACATCTTTGGTTAGACCCTCCCTGCCTGGTACACGCCACAGTCTTTCAACCTCAGAGCCACAGCAGACTTTCTGCAGCCGTCTTCACAGTCCAGAGTCGTCACTCGTCTGTTTGTCGCTTGCCGGAGCGCCCCTTTAGATCCAGATCCAGGACTTGCTAGCACACAATCCGAACCAGCAGGCTGGGAAGTTTATTTCGTCTTTGCATCTTTGACAAAAAAACAAAAAACAGGCCAAGCGGTGTTACTTTTAGAGGATGTGCTCTCATTTATGTTGAAAGTTCATTGGTTTCTGTATGAAATCTCTAGAAAAAGCTCGCCATTGAACTTTGAGTGTGTAATAATTTATGAGGGATCATGCTCTGAAGGTCAAGGCTTCCAAGAGAGCAGCTTTAATTTGTGACCATACACTGACTCGGTATAATTCCTGGTCTTTCATCGTTCAGTTGCTTCCCTCGGCTGAAGACGAAAGTGAACGTTTATGTTGTGGAAGGCGGAGCAGCGGTGCAGCAGCACTGTAGTAAAATGGTCCGACTGCAACAGGTGTGTATTCGGGTGGTGTGCTGTACAGTAAAGATGAAGCCGTTCAGGGATGGAGGGTGTCCAGCGGGGAGCAGGAGCAGAGCCGCGGACATCATTATGATTCCAGGTAGAAGGCTGACTTATCACCTCCTGGTCCCCCGCCATGCGCTCACTGCTCCATACTAATACACACACACACACACACACACACACACACACACACACACACACACACACACACACACACACACACACCCCCTCAGCATCGCAACGCTGGGAGGAAACATGACCCCAGGTCTTCCCGGGCGAATCGTAACACGCATCCGGTACACAAATATGCAAATATATGCACAATCCCTCACATATGCGTACATGTCACTACACAGATGATTACTTAACTCTACGAAACACACACACACACACACACACACACACACACACACACACACTCCACGCAGGCTGGGAGTGACTTCTGACCTGCGCTGCTGCGATAGTGTTTTTGTAGGAGGGCAGCGATCTCCTGGCGTTGTTTTCATTGGCCTGTCGCTTGGTGGTAGGTCACGCTAACACACACACACACAAACGCGTGTGTGCATGCATCCAATGTTGTGCATCTTTTTTTCTGCCTCACACACATACACACCTCTTCCCGCCTCATGCACCCACACACACACGTCCAGACGGCGAGCTCTCACACACGCCGGCGGTGACACCGCGGTGACCCTCTGCTCGGCCTGCTGAGGCTCCCTGTAGCTGCTGGTAATAGAAAAATAAGGCAGGAGGAGAACAGACCACCGGGCCTCCCTGTAGGATCAGCAGGCTGCGTACCTGACAGGTATTCCTAAAGGTTGGGGGGTTGAATCCTGCTGGCAGAATATCGCTACTCTGACTTTCTCTGCTTTTTTCTGATTTCACCCCAAATTGTCTGCAGACCTTAAATTTAGTGAAACCGTCTTGTTCTATATTGTAACATGAGTCTTGTTCACAGGGAGGACCACACAGAGAGGTCAAACAGGACGAGAGGCCACATTCACTGTGCTGTACAGTGACACATTTTTGGCTGGACGGCAGCAAACAAACACGAAAGCCCGACTCTGACTTACTGAGCGATGAAGGTTTGGGTGTCGCAGTTTCCCGACTGGTTGCTGCTCTGTCAGAGCGAATCGGTGTGAACGGTCCTCTCACAGCAGCTCCGCTCACTGACTGCAGCTCTTTCCAGCTCTACCGCACACGAGATTACTTCTGCTTTTCAAATCATGGGTGATTATTATTACATGATGATGAACATTTAATACCAGGAAGCTGTGTCGACCTGTGTCGCCTCTGTAACGCCTCATGTTGGATTTCAGGCTACAGGAGCCAAAGAGTGACTGGACAAACTAAATAAACTTGACCTGATCATAGTTTTAAAGCCATCACAGACAATCCTTTTCAGTCAGACGTCAACTCCAGCCTACAAACATCGGTCCCTCGTCTCTCCACCTCATGTTGCACAAAGTAATAATGAGACTGATCGGAAGCTGCACAATACCTGGTAACACTTTTACAGACTGCAGCATTCACTCATTTATAATATGGGATTCAATTTGCACAGGTGGAGCACTCTTATGGTTGCAGCCCCATCCTGCGAGGTCAATATAGTGCAGTGTGCAATGGCAGCGTTCGGGTTTGCTCACCTTTGGATTACACTTTTAGCCTCTTAAACAGGGTTGCCAGTCAATAACCTGGAACAGCTCAGCTGAAGAGGCTTTTGTTGAGCAGATGTGGGGGCCTGATTGTATTCTAATGTAGGACTAAAATACCATGATGGAGGTGTTGCGTCTGTCTTATCTATATGATAACTAGCTGTGTTGCAAAAAAAAATTGCTATTCTGAACGCAGCTCACTTTGTAACCTCTGATTACATGGATCTTTCAGCTAGAGAGGCGTTTCCAATTGTTTTTCCATCCGACTGCAATCAGCAGACGCTCAGGCAAGTGTGTACCCCCACCCACCCCACCCAACACAGACACACACAAAAAGATCAGCACCAAAAGACACGTCTGTGCACATGTTCACCATCTTCATAAATAAACAGTGTGCTTGGAGACAGCAGGGAATTTTCTCTGATTGTTGGAATGAGGCTACATTTGTGTTTTCCCTCGGAATAGAAATGTTAGCGTGCAGCAGCCTCGTCAATCACTTCACCAAACTGCAGTGCTGTCTAGTGATTCTGGCTAACTTCTGCCATCATACATGCAGGCCAGTCAAGTTCATGCAAATGCACAAAAATTATTAATTATAGTTATTCTAAATAATATCGTAAAATCCTGCAATAGCACGTCTTTGCTTTTAACACACGACTTTTGGTCTGAACAGAAGCTTACTGTAATTTTTCAGTTTGGCATATAACACCCCCCCCCAGTGATGTACATTATTTTGATTAGTATTTCACCTCTGTTAAATGTAAAAGTAGGTAAGGACAGATAAAAACACAAATTACTACGAATGAGCAGCGCAGTCAACTCCAGCACTTTGAAATTAAAATGAAACAATTATCATTGTTCACCAACTTTCAGCTCTTAAAACTCCAACCGACCGTCTGCAGACCTCCGGAGCATTAAGCGCTCCACCCGTCTATGTACACAAACTGTTGCTATGAGTACAAACTGAAGCGTAGCAAACAACCAATTCTAAAATTCAACGTACTGATGAAATATAGTAGTAATCCAGTGATCGATAACACAAACTCCTGTCAAGTATTTAGTCCGAAACACTATAAGAATCCACCAAACCTGTTTTCTCTTTTCAAATTAGCCAGCAGATGTGCTAATCTTCCATGTTTTGCCCATCGTAACTCCAGTTAGCATTTGCTCACAGGAAATGTGCCGCTTTTTATGCCATGTTTTCAGCCGACAGGAGGAACCAGCAAGGAGTCACCTCCTGAATGACCAAGCCGACATGCAATTTACAGCCAATTCAAGGAATTCAGTGCAAACAGGGATATTACACAAGGTTTGAAACGATAAATATAGTGCATGGCTTAATTAAATAGATATATAGACTAAATATAAGCATGGATCGCTTAACCCCTTAACGCCATTGTCGCGAATTCGCATCATACCTCTTTAATCCACATTGCAGCTGAATCGCGCATGCATTCCTCTAATGCCGGTTTGTGCATATTCAACACACACCTAGGAACCTTTGCAAGCACTGGTTTCTCATTGGACCAGTCAAAGTGAAAGAACCCCTGTTCTAATCGTTGTTACAATGTGATGGCTGTAAGCCAATTTTGCGGCTGTTTTGATGAAATAAATGAATTTTGAATCCACAAAAAAGATGTTTTTACTGCATTTAAGCATTGAAAAAGTGGACATATACTGTTTGTTTGAACCCTGTTCTAGTTGGTGAACCTACCTAAATTTACATCTATTGTATGTGCGACAGAAAAATTAACAAACTCCTCTTAATGTAGGATCAATTTGAAAGCAAAAACACAAAGAATTCATTTTTTATATAATTCTAAATAAATTCAGGCATCAAGGGGTTAAATATAAATATAGATTGCAAAAATATTGATCTATCTATATAAATGTAGTAGAAAATGTAGAAAAACATATGCAAAATATTCAGTTTCTGTGGTATTGTTATCAGTTTTTGTTGAACTTGCTTCATGCTGATTCCAGATACAGTCCTCTGCAGGCATTTATTTGCAAAAAAAAAAAAATAAATTCAAGCAGAAGCAGTCTGTTGAAACTTCTATTATTCACTGCCAGCAGCACTTACAGTGAGTCTGACTGTTGGGGATAAAAATCCTGAGTGTAACACTTCAAAAGAGACCAAAACTATGCATGTACAGTCATTTAAATACCCTGGGACAGAGATCGACGCCTCTTTGTCCTTTTCTCAGCGCTGCTGAGGAAGCTCACCAACCCTCCCGCCACCAAACACAAACTCTCCCCATAACTCATCAAACCAGCAAAGTAACTGGTGCACACCAAACTCCCCTGTCCGAACTGTGCACCAGGTCAGTAACCAGGGAAGCCACTCTGATCAAGCAGGACCCCCCCTTCACCAAGCCTTCCAGCTACCGCCATCAAGTCGCCGCTACAAAGCTCCACTAGCCCGGAAAAACGTCCACAAAAAATATGTCATTCCCTCTGCAACAGAGTGGAACCTGTTCAGCACTGTTCTCAGCAGTTTTCAGTCCTGTCCCCCGTAGACGAAGTCAGTCACCAGCATAGATACAACCAGAAACAGACAGTTTAAACATCCACCCATGAATCCCATTAGTGCTGACTGGACCACTGCCAAGCACTTCTGCTCTGACGCGCTGTCCCTCACAAACTGTCATTTTCATGGCCAGCGATAAAATAACACTTCATTTTCTCTGGAAGTCGTTTAGGAGCGGCAGATGTCGATTGTTTGAATTCATACGAGAGCGACTGCGCTTCCACTTGTTATGACAGGTCTTTTCCAGCCGCTCGTCATCATGTCTCTTGCCGTACGCTGTCATTTTCACCGTCGCGTCTTAGAGCTTGTTGATTCACAAACGCAATCCAACACAAAATACAGCCTTTAAAAGTGTTGTCATGTTGTCAGCCCAAAGACCAAAGATTTGTTTCTCATCCATTATCCTGTGAGTAGAATAATTAGTTTTAACTGCGGGGGTACTGAAACACAAAATGTAAATGTTTCATAACTATTTGAGGAGCCTGACTGCTGCTCAGCAGCTCACAAAATCAGGAAACTCAGTTTTTTCTTGACAGTTTTGACATAAGAGCAAGGCTGCATTCAGTGCTTGCCGGCAGAAAACACTTAACAAGTTTATGTGTGTTGTCTCCATAATAACCTTTTCTCTGGGGGCAGTTGGGCGATTATTGACTCTGTATTTACTGTGACTGTGACTAAAAGCGCTGCCGTCCCAGCAGCACAAATGGCACATTTTATTGCTGCTTTTTATGTAGAAGCAGTACATTAAGTCAAGTTCTTTCTGTCACAGCTGAGAATTGCCAATCAGACATGTTATCTATGGTCATCTGTCAGTGCGGTGGTTGAGAGAATGGTGAAAATGAATTTAGATGGTGTGACTTTGAAAAGCTGATCAAATTGTGAATATTTACAGCCTGAAGGGGACTAAAGTTTAAATAAATAAAAAGACTTAAGATCTGTCAGACCCCAGCAGATGTTTCGTGTGATCCCTTTTGCTGCATATGTCCAGTCAGATCAGTGAACGCTTTGCAAATTGGTTTCGAGTGAAAAGCAAACTGTTCTTTTCCATGCGACAGTTCTGAGAACGTCTTTGTGCAGGAGAGAAATTCCACTGAGCTCGTAATTATACATCAGATCTCTGAGCAGGTTTTCATATGCGCTCGAACAAAAAGCAGCACCGTGGGGAGGCATCCTTCAAACAGCGCCAGCTTCTGTTAACTCGATGCAAAAGATCAGTCATCCGTCCTACTGGGTAGACTGCATGCATGCACATCCATTACAAGCATCAGATGATAGCAGCACATTATTTCTAGGTTTCATTTAGGCTGAAATACATTTTTATGCATCAACCTGATGTGATACTCCAGAAAACACCACGTAGACTTTAAAGGTGGCTCTAACAAGTCTGTATTTGTTAATGTGGATGAAAGCTGTAGGGAATTAGCATTCATGACGATAAAAGCTGGTTTAACCCAACAAATCCTCCAAAATATAAATCCAAACATGTACTTTGTCCATTCTCTCTGTGAAACCTTTCTTTCCAAACCATGTGATAAAACTATTGTTGAGGTTTGGTTAAGTTTAGACACTAAAACAACTTGGTTAGGTTTAAGAAAGCTTTGTAGTTCGGGTTAAAGTGACTTTTGTCACTACAATAATAAACAGACGGTGAAATAAAGACGGATTTCACCGTGAAAGAGTCCAACGGCCTGGCCGTGGGTCGCTGCGATGTTTATCTGCCTGCAGTCTATAGACACTAACGCTGTGTTTAAGTTTGTACTCATGCATCGTTGAAGAGCTACGATTCTTGTGATACGACTGATGCAAACCATTTCTAGATACAATGACAGCAGCAGGTACGATCAACGCCAACAACAAACATCCTTCTATAAAACTGAGGCAACTGTCCTGTGAGCGTGTCATAGTAATCGATCAAGCGATCAATAACACTCCAACAAAAACAGGTTGGTTAGACTGATAAATATTCAGATGATCCAATCTAGTGAAACATTTGCATGATGTGCTAATCTTCCATGCTTGCTCTGTTATGACCCCAGCAAGCGTGTAAACACGGGCAAAATGTTGGTCCGAAAACAGCCGCTGCACACTGACCTTTCAATGGACACCTCCCTCGACCACTTGGGATCTTCCATGTCATCTCCACAGCCAATAATAACCAACCAGAGGGGCCTCATTGTCTTCTTTTGGCCCGTTGCAACTGATTGTGCAGGTGACTGGAGCCTCGCGTCGTCAATGAAACTCTGAAAAGGAGGATAAGCTGCTTCAGTGGGGAGTTTACAGCCAATTTAAGTGCAAACAGTGCAAATTTCTTTGTGGTCGGTAAGGTTCATTTAGCCAGTGAGACTGATAACACAGCAGAAAGCACAAGTGCTGTTGCTATGGTTACTTGTTGTTGAGTTTCATGTTCTTGGCAGACTGTTTTGAACAGTAGCTAAACTGCCAACCCGAACTATGTTTGAGGTCTCCAGTTATACAAACGGACACCTCAGCCACTTAGAAGCAAGTACTTTCTGAGGCCAAAGTATAATAATAAGCAATTATCAAAAGAATTCCAAACGGATCTGATAAACGAAGCAGGAGCCTTGAACCGCGAAATCCTTCTGATGATGAATGCCGTTTATGAAAGAGAGCGAACACATAAACCTTCATCAGTGGAAGGTTAACAGGTTTTTATCCGTATAGACAGAGAGCGGCTGGTGACACACACACACACAAACGCACACACACACATCCACACACGCGCACACACACACACACACACACACACACACACACACACACAAACGCACACACACACATCCACACACGCGCACACACACACACACACACACACACACACACACACCTTGTCCAGTGCTTGTAATGCATTTGGTGATGAGGGTCAGTGGCCTTTTAGATCTTCACTGAGGTGAAAGGAATGAAGGAGGCAGGGAGGGAGAGGAGGAGAAAGAAGTGGAAAAAGGAAATAAAATGAATCTCAAAATAAGAAAGAGAGACGTTTGGAGGCTGTACGATACATTTCCTCTTTGGTCTGCGTTGTCTTTATTTAGACTTCCATCCTTGTCGCGTCTCTACTTTCTACAATCACCCCTGAACGCTCATCTTAATGTTATCATCATCAAATGGGAATAACGGCCAAACTACGACGCATCACTAAAGATTGAATTTGCCTCGTCTAAATTTAGACTTAAAACAACGGAGCACGTGCAGTCGGCCGTGAGGTCATGGTTGATATGATCTTCGTCTTAAGTCTGTCATTTTGAAATAAAATGTGAAGAGGAACCTCAGGTCTGTGCATAAATTACCCACAGCTCGTCGTTTCTTTCACCATCTGTTGTTGCCTGATTTCCAGTGAACCCCAACTTAGTGTTGCGAATGGATACCTCTCTGTCGCATGATGGGACCACATCTGCTCAAACATGCCCTATTCTTACATATTTCATTCCTGACTTTTTAGAAGCTTCGGTTTCATGCTTTTGTAGGTCTAAAAATGTCCACTGATAGAAAACAGACATTCATTTATCGCTGAAATCTGTTGATTTTGCTTGTTTTTTTTTTCTCCTTCTTCTTTTTGGACAGTCTGTGCTTTGATATTCAGTGCCATTCGTCAGGATAAGCAACTTTCTGGCTTTCGACGGCTGTTCACGGACCAGCAGTCTACTTCAAGGACATTATCAAGGCCTGGTTCACCAAATCTGCAATATGCAAGCTGTGATTTTCAACATGAGATCATTAACACTCTCCAGTTAGCTTTCACATATTTAACTGATTAAAACGCTGTGACCAGTGAGCCCTGTTTGGTTTAGGATGTTTGAGGTGGTGCCACAAACGTCACTCTGAACGTTCTACCATGTTTGTTGTAGCTTGAACATCATCTGAAGTACCGTTCAGAACATCATGTAAGATAGTTATTTATCTCTTTTTTCCCCATTTGCCATAAATTGTGTTTACAGTGTCAATTATAAGCAGCAATGAAAAAAGCTTTAAAAAATCCTAATTTGGGCTCTTCAGTGGTGCAGATCTGCCCACAGATCTCTCCCCCTCTGTCCACTGTCTGCTGATGACGGCGCGCAGATCAAACGGTCGTCGTTGTGACGGACTTCCCTTTGAAAATCCGCAGCAGGAAGAATATTAAAAAACCATGGAAGCGAGCTCTGGCACCTGCCTGATACCTGCCTGGACGTATGTATGTGTGTGTGTGTGAAGGCTTCCTTTGAAAAGAGATGAAGAGTGCTGACTTCGACAGTGATTCTGGCTTTCTACGCTCTTCTGCAATGTGCGATGCAGAGACACACAGTCGCACCATCTCTCTGAGACAAACCACATCACCACTCGCTCAGTGTAAAGTGTAACTCTGTCCATCCGTCACACTCCTCCTATCATCGTCACAGACATCATACTAATCATATCAATTCTAAATTTCTCTCACACTCGCACACACTTATGAGAGTCTGACAAGAGCCGTGCTGATCATATTAAGTCAGTCAATGGCCCAAATCGATGGTTTCCTCCGTCTGGACTGTGGAGCAAAGGTTCAGACATGAGTGGGAATCTGTTGCCGCTTTCTTTGTCTTCCTGACCGTATTCGTTGTAACAACCGTCTGCTATTACCCCCTGAAACAGATAGAAAACACCTTTCACATCTTTACCAACCCTGCTTTGTTTTCTTTAAATGCTCTGAAATTATATGCTTTCTGCAGCACCCCCAGATGACAACTGTGGCATAAAGGATGCACTAGTTCCTGCATGATACACTTCCTCTATATTTGATTTGGTGCCGTGGATGTGATTCAGGGATACTGGGGTTGAAGATATGGATGAAGACCTCCTGGCAGATGACCCGTGTGCAGGATTTAGCGCCATCCAGCAGTGAGGTTGCAGACTGCAACCAACTGAATATCCCTCCCCTCGCCGCGCACCTTCCAAGCATGTAGGAGAGCCTTCAGTGGCCTTCAGGTAACATAAAAACGCAAAAGCTGCTCTTGATTCTCAGTTTCAGGTGATTATACTGTATATGAAGAAAAGATAATCCTGAATACTCTATTCCACCTCTGCCCATAGATCCCGTAAATCCCTTATCAAACATAGCTGTTGGCTAGTGGGCTCATATTTAATAAAGCACCTTAGCTGACGACACAAGCTAAAAGTTAAGATTGGACTAAAATAACTCCAACTTTACAGTATAGCCCTTAAAAGTTGTGCATGAGGAGTGTACAATGAAACGGATGACATTTCAGTGGCTCTGATGTGCAATCAGTACATTCACATTACTGGCATCACTCTCTATATATTCAATACATGCATGCATCACCTGAACCCTATGGGAAACTGAAAAACACAAGCTTGGAAAGGTTGAAACTCAGTGTTTGAAATCTACTTTTGAAGGCTTGAATCATTGCAGCACTCTGCAGAGTTAACGTCACCAACAGGCACTTTGTTTGGAGTACAGTCTGTACTTCCTGCGCTGGCTGAACCAGTAGTGACTGGGGGGTTTGATTGGGATGAATGGGCTGGAGGACAGATGACCTCTTACCTCTGCAACATCTGGTGAGGAGAAGATAACGGTTCCTCTCTATCTGACTCCCCGACCTCTCTCTCCTGGTCTCTCGTTCTCATGCTACCTCCCCATATCTGTGTCTCAATCTTTTTTCTTTTACTCACTCATCTCCTTCCTCATGCTCACTGTGTATAACTGGACTTCCTACTTCCTTCACCCTCCCTCCATCTCTTTCTTCCTCATTGCTCTTGTATGATTCTTGTCTGATAATTTGCTCTATTTTCCTGTCAGGCTTTTTTCCCCTCTCTCTCTCTCTCTCTCTCTCTGCTGCTTTGCTGAGATTTAATCAATTTCTCAGCTGCTGTGACTTCCATTGCAACGCCAGGCCAGCTAATTTAAATGTGAAGCATTTAAAATGTCAATTACAAGCTAATTAAATTAATAGCACAATGTGATTTAGCCATTTCGCTCCTCTCGCCCTGAGCACTGGATAAATTGTCGCAGCTCAGGAGAGGAAAAAGGCTAAGTGTTTAATACAGCTGCTGCTTGACACGCATAAACACACACACACACACACACACAAAGAGACCCCACATGACCTGTGGGGAAATTGGTTTTAGGAGAGGGGAAGAGGGGATGGAGGGATGAGGGAGGACGGAAGGAGAGGGAGGTACAAAGAGATTTGTGAAGGAAAGAGAGCAGGAAGAAAAATGCAAAGAAGGGAAAGAAAATGAAAGGAGAGAAAAGGAGTGGATGTAAAATAAAAAAAGAAAGGGTAGAAAGAAGAAGAAGAGAAACGAGAGGGGAAAGAGAAGTGAAATTGAAACACGTGAGGACATAAAGAAGGAGAGGGGGAGCTAGGAAAAGATGTGAAAGGGCGCAAAGTAGAGGAGAGGAAGAGGAAAAGAGAGGGTGAAAAAGGAGACGGAGGAAGAGGATGTAGGAAGTGAGTACGTAAAGAAGGAAAGATTTGAGGAACGATTAGGTGGAAGTCATTTGAGAGGAAAGCAGAGCAGAGGAAGATGAGAATGACGATGAAGGTTAGGGTTTGAGAGGATGATAGAAGAAGAGGAGGACAGAGAGAAATAAAAAAAAGACCAGAAGAAGGGATGTGGAGGAGAATAAAGGAGGAAGAAGGTGAACTGGAAAGAGACGAAGAGGAGAAAAGGCAAACGTGGAGGAGAGGGGGCGGCTGGGTGGAAGGGAGAGCTGAGGAAAGGAGGAAGGATCAGGCTGAATGAAAGGAAACACGAAGCGGGGAGGGGGGAGAGCGGCAGGCTGGAGGAGCCCGGCGCTCCTCGCTCAGAGTCTCGTGAGCTCGTGGTAAATGGAGTATTGATTCAGAGGAGATGAGATTTTCAGAGTAAACACATAACCAAACTGTGCTCTGCTGTGAGCTCAGTCCACCCGCTGGAGACCCGCAGTTAGTGCACAAAACATCACCGACGGCGCTCTCACATTGGGGGGGGGGGGTGACACTTCTGTGCACAATGCACGTCTCAATTGTCTTCAGGCTCAGGGCTGTTTTTTAATCTGCTGCTGTACCTCCAGGTGGACCCTCCTGTTATCACCGGAGGGAAGTGAAAGGCAAACGTTTGGGGGGGTTTGAAATGAAAAATGACTTTCACCTTGTTAATCAAACGCTGTTGTTCTCAGCATCTAACGCAGCGGACGTGATTTCATTATTATTATCTTACATGTATTTTTAAGTCATTGTGGAACATCTGCTGTTGTTATATCAGGCTTCAGGCTTCAGGTGCTGAACCTGGTTGCAGGGATTTGCTCCCGCTCAGCCACAGGTCGCGGTCGGGGCTCTGCGCAGGCCAGTCAACTTCCTCCACACCACCTTGGGAAAATGTTTTCAATGATATTGCTCTATAAACAGGGTCACTGGCGCGCTGAAACAGGAAATGCTGTTCTCTGATCTGTTGCATTATCTTAAAATCACTGTATGCTGTATTGAAATCTCCCTTTATTGAAACCAAAGCTCTTAGCCCGAAAACATGAAAAATAGTGTTGACAGGGGGGTTTAAATGTTTTCTCATGATCAGGATCATGTTTTTTTGGTTGTATTTTTCACTATTTGGGTGTAAAAGACCTGATTTGATTACTTTTACCAGGCCAACCCTCATTCTGTCAGTTCATTCAAACCCAAAGAGAGAACAGCTGTTTAATAACGGAGCTCTCTCCTGTTTCTCTGCTCAGACAGCAGCGGTTTACTGGACGTCCACCCAACATGCAATCACCTTGCATGCTGATCTCTATCTGATGCACAAAGTTTCCAACCAGCTGCTCGGCGGCAGAGAACACAGCGATCAATACACACAGATCATAAAGTGAAACAGTGGTTAGGAAATCATAATGAGGTATGGACTTGGGCGATGGGATAATTATGTGCAGTTGTAGAGGGGGATGAGAACGGCTTAATTGATGTTCCTACATAAATGTTTTTCCAAGAAATCAATACATGGCTGCAGGAATGCTTGCATACAATAATATGATTAGGCTCACACACACACACACACACACACACACACACACACACACACACACACACACACACACACACACTTCGGCACTTGTGAGAGCCTCTGCTGACATTTCGCAGCAGTCAAACCTCTTCACCCTGGATGAATGTCTTAACCCTCAAACAGCCCTGCAGAAGTGAAGATGTTTGCCAGATGTTTGTCTGGATTCTCGCTATGATTGAAATCTCCTCTCACAAAAAGTCCAATTAATAGCCTGAAACCGTTCATGTTTTATTGATTCAGCACACTACAGTTACAAACCAACTCAACAAATAACTCTAAATTCAATACAAATACAGAACACAAGCCACTTCCTTCTCTTAGTATGAACGCCGTTTGAGTTGACACACCTGGATACTCGCTGGTGCTGCCAGGCATTTTTAGAGGAGACGTACTTAGCTCATTGGATGTCACCTGTGTGTAATCAAGGTGTAACTGTAAGTGATTGTTTGGTCTGTTTCCAGACGATAACTACGTAATGAAGCGTTTGAAAGAAAACTCTGTGTTGTCGGGTTTCAGTTAAGTCTTTAGTTGTTTATTTTATTGACACATGAGGTCCAGATGATCCAATCCAGCAAAATATTTAATCCACAACACTATAATAATCCAGGGAAAGCTGTTTTAGCATTTCAAACGAGCCAGTAGACGTGCTAATCTTCCACATTTCCTCTGTTATGACTGAAGTAAGCATGTCTGCTTAGGCAAAGACTATTCAGAACCACCTACTACGTGCTAATGACGAATGCAGTATGAAGCTGTTCAATTGATTTATTTTAGCCCCTTTTGCTCTAAAAAAAGGAGATATTATAAAAGTGTTTTTTCATAATTTTCCAAAAAATGAGCATCTACCAGAGAGATGGGTAACACCTGTCTGATGATGGCAAGAAACCAGATTCACCTGCGTTTTGTCGCATCAGTTCACGTGAGTTAAATCTAGTCCTGCTGGTCTTTGATGACATATTTGTTGGTATTAATGTCCATGCTGGTTTGGTCACATTGTGAACATTTTCCCCTTGGTAACAGCTGCATAATTTATATAAAATATGTCAGAAATGAAATGCAGTGACAGAATAACAGCAGTCTGAAAATTAAAAATGGGCCTGGCTGTCCTCTGCCATTGCTGTGTTGGCTGCTGAGCAGTGTGACTGCAGGGTTCATGTGAGCCTGACCGGCTGCTCAGCGAGCAACCCCTGCAGGCACTTATGGAGCTTCTCAACTTCAGCATGTTGGAGCACTTTTCTGATCATAAATTTACATAAAGCTGACAATTTTCAATATCTGCAGTTGAGTTCTTGCATGTGAAATCCCATACAAATATTGTAAATGGATAGATATCTATTTAGTCTTAGTCTTAGACTTTTTTTGGACCAGACCAAGACATACCGTTAAAATATTCATTTTCTGTGCTATTGTTGTCGGTTTTTATTAAACTTGGACTAGTGCCGGGCTTTTGGGTTTTGCAGCTAATAAGGATGAGATATAGTCATCTGCAGACATCTATTAATTTATATATATAAAAAAACCTCAGGTGGAAATAACAACCTTTGACTTCAGTGTGTTTCTATCTATTTCTCAATGCCAGCAGCACTTACAGTGAGTCTGACTGCTGAGAATAAAACTTTTGAGTGTTACATTTTAAAAACAAAACCATGCATGTTCTCAAATTGGTACAAGAACAGTTTTCAAGCACTTTTTAGGATAATTGTACAAGTATGATAATTAATTAACAGCTCTTAGATAAGCCGTTTAAAAAAAGTGATTAATTTTGCAAATTTCCAGAGCTTTGATTGTTGACATAGAACTGAGCGTCTATGGCTCAGGAGGCGGAGTGGGGCGTCCACTTATCAGAAGGTCGGTGGTTCTATCCCTGCCTCACAAGTGCTACGACTGTACTTTCCCACAGATTGCAAACCAAATGCAACCACTGAGCGGTGAGGAAAGAGGAACATCTAGAAGCTAAAGAGCCAGATATTTACCTGAGCGTGGAGACCAAAACAGAGCTAAAAGGAGAATGAATACAAACACTAATATTTCTCTATGTCTGCTGAATGTGTACAAACCATGTTTACCTGGTACCTGTTTGCTATGCTGTCCACCATGGCAGCTTCATGAGGGCATAATATGTTTGAGCCATGCGCCGGTGGCTGCTTTTGGAGTTCATCTGCCCCCTAGTGGCCAAAAATCAATTTGTGCAACTTTCAATTAGCCCTGAAAGTCGCACTTTCCCTGCTGGCGTGTATTCATCAGGGCTAAAGACAGCTGAGCAGTAAAGGATGTCGCCTCCAGAGTCGCACAACAAGCTCGATATCTCAAATTGAATGTCAACAGAATGATGAATATAAAGTTTCTCAGTTGGCCTCAAACGCAGAACTACGAGGTACAAATCACAGGATTAAGACAGGATTCACCATGCTGCCATTAAACTCTTTGTATGTCTTTTATCTTTTTTTTTTTGTAAGGACAACATGGCTGGAATAAAGTAATTTGAGTCATTAATCAAATTACAAATATATTACAAATTGCAGAGTACGTTATGAGTGAGAGGCACGAATATCTGCACAGAACCAAACACAGAACTTCATTTACAGTTTGGCACAGAACAGCAGAGAGCTGCTCCACGCACCTGAACATGGTGTGTGTTTTAATGTCAAGAGGGAGGGAGGGGGAGAGAGTTACTGAGAACAGCTGAACTAGTAATATATGGTCGGATGTACAGAAAAAAACGAAGTTAAAGATGACACATTTCTATGAAAATTTGAGCAAGATTACTTTTTTTATGTCCATCTTTACAGTTCTTAGAATAACAAAAGAGGAAACTTTTTTCTAAACTTTATTAATCGCCAGCTTGGGTAATTTGCTGAGTCGCTCAGGTCTTGTTTGGGGAAATTTGTCCATCCTTCCTTCTAGTTCTGTGAGATTGTCGTGTCGTCTTACATGCGCTGCTCTTCTGAGGTCCACCCACAGATTTTCGATTATGTTTAGGTCGGGGGGCTGTGAGGGCCACGGCAAAACCTTCAGCTTGCGCCTCTTGAGGTGATCCATTGTGGATTTTGAGGTGCGTTTAGGATCCTTATCCTGTTGTTGAAGCCACCTTCTTTTCATCTCCAGCATATTGCAGAACTTGCTGTTATTTAATTGAAACCATTCTGTTTTTCTAGCGATCCTATGAGCCGTTCTCAGAAGGTTTCACTGTTCCTGTTAACCACTTCTTTATTCCATTACAGAGGAAACAACTACCTGCCATCTTCTTGTAGCCTTCTCCTGCTTCGAGGTTTGAGACACGGGTAAACATTATCTGAGAGCTCAAATCTCATTTTAGTATGGTGCTTCCTTTTCTTTTTTCTGCCGCCCAAACTTCTTTTTTTCCGTTTTATTTCGCAGTTTTTCCCCCTGGTGGAACATTTTTTTAGATTTTTTTTAGCACTAAAGTTGTTGAGAGGGTCTGAAACGTTGTTTTTTTGTTTGTGTGATTGTCAGTGATTGTATGAGCACATCGTTCATATTCAAATTAAATATTTTGACAGTCACAGACCCGTGGCTGTAATGCACTGTAGGTTCCTCCAGAACTTAAAAGCACATTGTTTTGTTCTAATTAGCACAGATGCTTTGGGACAACAGCTGTTGTATTTTGTTTTTGTCATCGAAATTATTGCTACAGACAATTCAGTAGCTGCTGGATACAGGAAATGACATTTCACTACCAAATACTACACTGTTGCTGCCACGCATCTTTATTCTGCCTTCATGCACAGACACACACACATGCACACACACGCACACACACAGAAGAACACAAACATAACAGGCGCAAAATTGAACAGACATACTCATAAACACACACGTACAGTGACGGATCCATTTATAGACAGGCGAGCTCATCTAAGTGAACACACACACACAGATGCACCTGAAGGCTTCACACTGAAATATGCTCACACACAAAACGTAACCTGCACACACACACACACACACACACACACACACACACACACACACGAGCTGAAGACAATTGTGCGTGACATGCTAACAGATATCTTGCCACGGCGAAGGCGAGACAGTAATTACCACCATCTTCAATCGGCCTGTTAGCATTCAGCTGCTGCTGCTCCCTTATCGCACAGAAACACTGTGATTCACCACAACAACAACAACAGCGGTGGCGGCGGCGGCGAGCATGTACTAAAGGCCCAATCAGTGGCACACACTCAAACAAAAAAGGAGCTCCATCACTGACATCCTGCAGCATCACACGGCCACCAGCTGGCTGTCCTGCTTTCAGTGTGCGAACGATGGTCAGATGACGTGTTCAGCCGTGTGCTGACTAGAATTTCTTACTACGCTCTAGAAATCAATGAAGCCAGCAACAAAATTTCACTTTTTTTTTAGGGGTTCTGCAGCCTAGAATTAGGGTCCATTAGAATTTGATTTGACAGATTTAAGACTTTTTCAGGACATCCTGACCATTGTATTGTCCACTCATTGAAGAGAAAGTGTATTATGAATTGTCTAACAACAAAGAAAAAGCACATCACCAAGTCCCGGTCGACCTTTGAGACACCAAGAAGTTTGTTTAACAGCACTTTTCTTATCTCTGAAGGCATTTCCAGAATCCTCAAAGAGTCTTCATAACGTCTCATGCACAATAAAAGTTGACCCCTAAGCCAAAACTCTAAGCCTAACTCTAAGCCTAACTCTAAGCCTAACCTTACCACTGATCCAAAAATAATCTGCTCTTCAATCAGGGACACGGTGATTGTCCCCAGTTGCACCAGCTGTCCCCCAATTAGCTGGTCTTGAGTCTAAAACGTGTCCCTGAAAGTAGCCTTTAGTCGTCGTACCCACACACACTCATGCATGTGCGCACACACACACACACACACACACACACACACACACACACACACACACACACACACACACACACACATACACACACACACACACACACAGCTTTTCTCTGCTAATTTCTGACCTTTTATTTGCCAATACAAAGCCCTGGCTGCTTCATTATTCAGATAAATGGTGATAACGATCAGTAATTGTTGTTTCCCTGCACCCAAGAGTCTAATGCTAATCAGTCAGGCACAGGCTAATGAGGTTAAGACAGTCCCACCAGTAAACAATGTGTTGATGTAACAGAGCGTGCACCCCAAACCACCAGCCATTCAAGTGCAGTCCCAATGTTTATTTCTTGCACGTTGAAAAGTTCAAAACGTCCCTCATTGGCATGCAAGTGATTAGATTTATCTCAAACTTCATGTTTGTCCTGCCACAAAACCCTTTCAGTGCCAGACAGACACACATTTCCTCTCATGCTGCCTTCAGCTATTCGTTCTTATTGGCTAACCTCAACATTCTGGATCCATTTCCACAGTTGTGAATACCTGGATTTCGCACACAGAAGCACAGAGAGGATTATTAAAAGAGTAACACGTCTTGTTTTTGCTGACTGCTGCACTAAATGACTTTTGACTCACTTTATTGTCATTCTCATTGGACAGCGCTGTCATTACGAGCAGGTGACTCAGGTGACAATCAACATATTCGACTGTGACGTTTATATCAGAGCTACGTGTTTCCTGACGGGAGACTTCAGCTTCAACTGCCAGCGTCAAACTGCTTCCTCCACCAAACGTCGGAAAGCCGCAGCGGGCACCTGTGCTCTCTCTGTGTTTGTATGAATGTGTTCAGGTACATGAATCTGTAAAACGCATGTGTGTGTGTTACAGTGATTTATTTCCTGTTTAATCGGGTTTGGCAGAGCGGACTGAGCTCAAGCTCAGCGTCAAGGTGTATTTATGGTGTGTGTGTGTGTGTGTGTGTGTGTCTCAGAGAGAGTATTTATAGCTCTGGTCCAATCTGTGTCCTATCCAGCTGCAGTGAGGAGATAGTGGTTTCAAACACAACACAGAGCGCCTATACCAACATATTTCACAACCACAACCACACACACACACACATGCACGCACAAACATACACACGCACACACATGCACACACACACACTACGATACAAACATGAATGTTCACAAATTTGTAATCAGGAGCATGAAGCACACGTGACGGCATCACAGCACTTCCTGTAAACTACAGTGAAAATAAACAGCCTGTGAATGAAGGCTCGGGTTCTTGTTGAGTTGTTATGAGACGAATCAGTTTGCATTGCTTCAACAATAGCAACAACAATGCAGTTCAATTCAAAAAGTATTTTTATTACAACTTTCAGTTCATTGCTAAGAAGTACTTTAAGTATTTTCAGATTTTTGGAATTTAGCTGATGCAGAAACATGTTTTTTAACAACCTGTTGGTGATGACAGCATTCGACTTACAAGTTTAACAGGTCTGGGAAGATGGGAATAACTTGCTACAACCACAAATAAATGTGCCAACAGGTTTTTGTTCACAACTTGGGTCCCTGTCAGACTCGGTTCTGGTTCTATAACCTTGCTTCCTTGGTATTTTTCCTGGAACGCTGTAGAAACCTGGGGAGTCGAAATTCTACAATTACAATGTGCACATTATGAACATGTTATAAGCTAATTTCAGCATTAATTTGCCTTAATATGTTTATGTCTGTCTACTTTTAGGACAGCAAAATATTATAGTTATCCAGTGAAAAACATCTATCTATTATATGACTGAAGGATTAAATGATCTTTAAGGACTTGCTGCCAGGCACATTTCTCTGTATTTCACACTATACTGGAGTTTGTGTAATTACTTCCACTGCCAGGAGGGGGAGACAGAATCTCCACACTGCACACACTGCTACGACGACGATGGGACTGTCATCGTAGTGGAGCTTCGTCCTCATGTCATTAATGTTGAGAAATGGTTGCAGTTTGATAAGGTTTAGGCAACAAAACTCCTTGGTTAGTCTGAGCCAGAATAAATCACTAACGTTAGTACAGCGTCCCTTTAAAGGGGCGAGAGTCCCACCTAGCAGGTCTCCCATTATTTACCTTTGTTAACACTACAAATGAGGTGTTTTCTCTTTATTGCTGTTCTCAGAACATGAGAGGCTATGATAAACAAACTATTCCCAAAATAACTTCTTTCTTAAACGTCAAATAAATCTGAATAAAACGTCCTGATTTGGTCATGTTTGTTATTTCTCGGGGTCTCATGTTTGTTCCCAGCCTCCACGACTCACCGACAGGTACAAACACAGCATCCAAACCTATTTTACTGTCGCTGTAAATCAGCATAAACGAGAAAAAAACAACAACAATTCAACGTGATCCTTGCTCAGTCAATAAATACTGGTAGTTGGGAATAAACTGAATAATAATAAAATCACCAGAAATTTACAAAATCTTTTAACTTTAGTCATTTTAAACTGTAATTTTAGAAAATTGCCTCCACACATGGGAGTCGTTGGCAGTTTGAAACTCGCAGAGCTCCATCTGTGCCCATCATCCCTCTCGTTCTCCACCCTCTCTTTCTCCACCCAGCTCCGCCACTTCCAATCTCACTGAGCGATGCCCACTGTGACTGTTTCAATGTGATCACAAATCAAAAGAATTCATAATGAATCCAAGCCTAAAACAGCGTGTGTGTGTGTGTGTGTGTAAGAACATGCAAACATGTATAAGGTTGTTTCGTGTGTGTGTGTGTGTGTGTGTGTGTGTGTGTCTGCAGCCTTCATTCCTGATTAGCAGACGTCATTAAACTACAAGGTGTTGTCAGTGCTTTGCTCCTCGTTAGCGGCTGATGTATTTCCCTCGTTAGCTGGCATCACATCAGAATGTGTGTGTGTCAATTTATACATGCTTGTGTGTGTGTGTGTGTGTGTGTGTGTGGTTAACTGGGTAATTCAGCGTGAAGCCTGCGAGCCTCTGGAATCTGCACACTGTCATTACAAGAGTCTTTATGGAGTACAAGTACTAAAAGGAAGGCGAGGAAAGGAGGAAAGGGGAGGATAAAGAGGGTAAAGAAAGTTAATGACAGAAGAAGAGGGTGAAGGGGAAGAGAAGAGGGTGGGGGTAAGGAGGGATAACAAGGCTAAGTGCAAGGGTGAGAATGGAGATGGAGGAGGCGAGAGGAAGGATGCAGGGAGGAAGGGACGAGATGACGAGGATGAAAACAAAAAAAATGGGATGCAGGGTGGAGGAGATGAAGAGAGAAAAAGATGAAAATGAGAGGAGTGATGAGGGAATTCGCTCTCCCACCTCCCCTCTCTCTGTTCATGGCCCTCTAAAGGTCAGAGATTACTTAACACTCCTTAAAACACTCCTGATTTTTATGGTGAACCTCGCAGATCCCCTGTTCTTAACTATCCTGCCGTCTGTCGTCACGAGCAGCAGGACAGAAAACGACATTTTTCCACCTTCTCTCTCCACGATTCTCCTCAATATTCTCAATTTTATGTTTGCTTGACGTCTCATTTCTGACTTTCTCTCTTACATCTTTCACATAACATGAGCTCTCTTTTTTGTGGAACGCTTCACCGTCAATGCAGACATGCTTTCCTTTGTGGTCCCTCTCTTCCTCTCTCTTTCTTTTCACATCGATCCATTTCTTTCTGGGAGGGACGGAGAGCAGGAGGTATTCAAGGAAAACAGGAAAACCCTAAACAGTGCTGCTTTTTGGGGGGTTCATGCACGCTTGTAAGCAAGCTAAAAGCATTACTGCTCTGAAAAAGAAGAAGATTTCTAATAGGCAATATTACGCTGAAGAAATTGCAGTCAAGCGTCCTTCATCCAGAAGCAGTAAGACCTTTGAAATAGCTGGAGCACGACCCCATGCAGCCTCCACCCAACAGTCTGTAAAACATGCTGTATATTCTGCTTAATCATTAAGTGAAAGTAGTGAGAAGCATTTCTGAACATAATCTCATAACAGCAATAAGAGCGAGAAAAATCTATAACGCAGTAAGAGCCTATATTATATGGGTCAGAGCAAATTCAATACGATCAATGAATATCCACACACAAGGTCACAGAGGCAGACTAATGAATGAGCAGACTGAATGAGGTCAACCTGTGCAACTTTTGACTTATGACCAAACCACAAGAAGCATTTGACACTTAATGGAGAATATAAGAATAAATCTCCAGCATGTGCATCATTTTTCTGATAAACTTCCGGATTTTGCTGTAAAGTGATAAAGTGGTAAAGAGTAGGCGTGGCGCAGCCTCCCAGCAACTTAGAAAAAGGAAACAGTGGCTGTCGCAGAGATCAAACCTGCAGCATTTCATTGGTGACACAATCTCTGCAACCCCTGCATGGGCCGACCCGCCTCCCGCCGCGCACCAAGTCCTTCACTCGCTTCAGATCTGCCGTTTATGTAACCTGGTAGATGAGTACACATCTCGCAGAGTAAGTGAACACAGCTGTGTTAGCGCCGTGCTTTTAAAGATCTGAACCTCTCACCCTCTCACTGCTTGATGTGCAAGCTCCTCGCAAACGCTTGCAGACTCCGTACGCATCAGGATGTTTTCTTATGCAGCAGCACCAGAAACTCTCATCCCAGTAAGTCTGACATGTCAACAAAACACTTTCAGTTTCGTAACAGATTTTCTGAGGCAAAACAAAAGAGCCAACAAAACTCTTTAAGCAGCATGATTTTGTCTTCCCTGAGGGGGGTGCTTTGAACAGAGCTCAGATGAATTGGGCGAGCTTATGTTCTCATTAAAATAATTGGTAGAACAGCCAACTCACAAGCTCGCTGCTCCGACGAGTGATTTATCTAAAGGCTGTCAACCCGACTGAAGAGGAGGAGAGGAAGTCTGCAGGGATGTACGAGCGTGTGTGTGTGTGTGTGTGTGTGTGTGTGTGTGTGTGCAGGAATGGGTTTCTGCATGGAAGCATATAGCATGTGTTTTCTGCATGCGCACACCTTTAAAGTTACACAATTATTGTGTTTGTATGTATGCCGACTGCACCCGGTATCCAGCAGCCAGCATCATTTCTCATTCTCACTTTTCTCTCTCCTGCTCATCACCTACCAAAAATACATTTCTTCTGTGGAGCAGATTTGCCTAAATTATTAAATCCCAGCTTGCTTTCACTTTGTCTGTGTTTGTCTGCATGAGGGACATCGATCGGCGCTGAAGACGATCAGAAGCAGACCTGCTGCGTTCATCGTAACGGGATTGTGAGGGAAAAAATACATTTCAAATTAGCTCAGATGGAATGAAGTTTGCTGTGTGTGTGTGTGTGTGTGTGTGTGTGTGTGTCTGCATGTGAGCGACGTCAGTTGAATGTGTGCGACGAAACAGAGCTCACCTGCTGTACGCTCCAAGTCTGAAAGATAATCAAATGTACTCTGGTGGAAAAAGGTAATTGTCTGGCTGTCTCCTCGTCAGAGTCGCCGTCTGCTTGGCGACACATGAGGAAGGAAAGATGGGAGAGAGAGAAACAACGGTGGAGAAAAGGAAAGGAAGGCAACAGACAATAAGCAATAAGAGGAAAAAGTGCAGAGGAAGAGATAAAGAGAGGTTTTAGTAAAGAGAGAAGAAGAAGTGAGACGAGATGGGGTGCGAATGATGGGCAATGTTGCACCAGCTGGGTGGAGTTTGTTTCACGCCAGGCTGTCTGGCCGCCTGGTGAGTTCACTCACCGGCCATTGACAAAAACACACACACACAGTGTATGCATGTGTTCTATATGGTCTGTTGTGTCTCTGCATACTGTGTGTGTGTGTGTGTGTGTGCAAATACATACACATAATAAATAATAAATAAAGACAGAGAAAAGAAAAGACTGAATGTCCATTTCTGCTTTTCCAAGTTTTTCCAGGTGAGATCATAGAACACAGTGTTACAGCGATTTGTTATGTAAACTAGATGGGAGGCCTGTACTTAGGCTTTCCAAGCTACGATTCTTGTCAATCACAGTCACAACAGCAGGTACAATCAACACCAGCAACAAACAAACTATCATGAAACTGCGGCAACTCACGATGACGTCTCATGATGATCCAATCCAGTAAAACATTCAGTCTAAAACAACATAAGAGTTCACAGAAAGCTGTTTTACCGGCAGACGTGCTAACCTTTCACTTTTTCTCCACTGTAACGCCAGCAAGCATGTACGCACGAGGCAAAATGTTGGTTTTAAAATGGTCAATTTCAACTGACGCCTCAGTTGGATCAGACAGGATCTTTTCCATCATGTTTGCAGCCTAAAACAGTCAACAATAGTCTGCGTTGAAAGGAAGTGCCCGGTGCTCTTCTGTCTTGCATAGATCGAGCCAGTTTCAACTGGTTGTGCAGATAACTGGCGCTTCCTAAACAATGACATTACACTGAGTTTTAAATGATAAATATAGTTTATGGTTTCAACATGAAAATATATAGCCTAAATACAAATATATATACCCTAAATATATAGATTGCCTAAATATAAATATATTAATATAAATAAATACAAAAAAATTAGACGTGTTTGGAGAACGCCTGTGAAATAGTCACTTTCTATGGTATTGTTATCAATATTTATCAAATTATGACTAGGGAAAGGCTTCATGTTGTCATCTGCAGGCATGCATTTGTTTCTACTTTAATGCCTTCAAACTTCTGTTACTAAATGCCAGCAGCACTTACAGTGATTCTGACTGCTGTTGAGTGTTAGAGTCTCCAAACCCCACCGGTCCACGGATGTTAGTGGACCTCCCTCCACCACCTCCCTCCATCCCCTCACTCATCCACATTCTTTCATCCCAGCTGTACAAAGACGAGATCTACTCTGAGCCACCAGCTCAGCTTTAAATGTCTCACAACACCAGCATATATCTGTGTGTATGTGTGTGTGTGTGTGTGTGTGTGTGCGAGGCTAGCATCACGTTGAGCAGGTAAACGACTGAGGTTGCTTGTTATGCATATGCATCTGTTAGCAAAAACCAATCTTGGCTGCCGTAAAAGAACTAACGGCGCAGCAGCAGCGACAGAAATATCAGCTGCATTAAATGCTTGACATGCTGCAGGGTCACACGGCTGAGATGAACACCCTGCACACGGCATAACTCCTCAAACAACGGCACAAACAGTCTTCATCTACACGCCGTTCCTCCTGTCACTGACATGCATATGAAAGAGAAAGCATGAAATGAGCTTAAAATATATGCACGTGAAGGTTCATACGCACACAAAGAGTCGGTCTAAGCTGAAATTCAACACGTGGTGTTTTGAAACATCTGAAGAATCAGAATAACTGATAGTCAACAGGTGCAAAACACAGCCGAGGAAGGAGGAGAGCAGCAAAGATATCAGCAACTACGTGGAGTAAATTCAGGTGGAGTCCGGCCTTATGAGCAGATACTGTAGGTGTTTGATTCAAAACTACACTGCTTGCTGTTATTCGAAGGCTTTAAGTATTTAAAGATTTATGAAAATAGACAGTTTTTCTTTCTTTTTTCCCTCTTAGCTTACAGTCAGGCAGCCAATCAGAAAAGTGCATTGTTCACGCTCATGCTATAATGCAGAAATAAATTATTAAAACTATTTGGCAGTGAACATTTTGTGGATGTGTGCGGTATGAATGTGTCTGCTGTGTGTTTCAATGGACAAAAGCAGTTTGGGGCCACATTGTTACTGCTGAACATAAATAAATGGAAACCAGTGGAACAGCAGGAAAACATGAACTCACACAGTGGAAAGCTGTGTTGTAAAGATTAGCATCAGGAGGTGTAATGCCATAAATATTTCATATTTACATGTAGTGCTTGTAGTAAAAGTTAATCTAATAACCATTAATATTAAAAGGATAGGTTATATTTCAATATGGCTGACAGGACTGGCTATATGTTAGTATAAATAAGTGTTAAGCTGACAAATATTTCTTATGTCACACACATACTGTAGCTTTACTGTAGCTTTACTGCCGTCATTTAGTTTATTTTACAGGAATTTATGGATTTCTGTAATTCGGTTCTCTTCACTCATACTTGGCGAGGAGCTGAAAATAGTGCCGATGCTCCTGAATTGGACCAGTTTCTGTGCTGATGGTCTGAAGGGGATTTGACTGTATGCAGTGCTGGTGCAGGACCACAACCAACAACAGCTGAGTGCTGTGAAGGGCTGTGAATGTTCGAGAAGCTCAGACGGGTGAAGTCTTTTGAAAGATTGAACTGAGGCTAGACGTTTCCTTCACCTTTAACAAACGCGTGCTCCCTTTTGTGCAAACGCTGATGTTTTTCAACACGCTTTCTCCCGTTTAATGCAAAGTCCTTCTCAGGCGCCTCTCCTTGATTTTCCGGAGCAGCTGAATATTAAGTGTCCGCACTTTGCTGCATAAATCCACAGACTTTCTTTTGATTTAACCGTCTCTTCTGCATGTTTGGCTGCTTGTTGCATTTACTCCTCTTTCAGCCTTTCCCTGTTCTGTCTCCATCTCTTAACCACTTTGTCTCACTTTGCAGGGAGGTCACATTAAAGGCAACATTGTCGGGAAAGTAAAAAATAAACGAAAGCGCTGGAGAGCTGAACGTGGGACAACAGGGAGACGCCGTCACAAACACGGTGAACATGTGTTTTAAGGCAGACATTTATCAACGTGAGTGATGGCGCTGTGGCAGGAGCACGCTTAACTGCAAGCAGAGGACTAACAGGAAACTGTCTGCCTTAAGGTTAACAGTTGCATAAATTATATTTGATTTGGTTCTTGAATGTCGGCACCTTGAATAATCCAGCCTGTCGTGCATCAAGATGCGTCATGTCGAGAACAAAGGAATCATAAAACCAAGAGGACATAATAGAAATAAGCTTTTAATTGTATTTTATACTCATCAGCTCTAATAGTTAGAGCTGGATGAACACAATATCTATCTATCTATCTATCTATCTATCCATCTATCTATCTATCCATCTATCTATCCATCTATCTATCCATCTATCTTCTGCAGGTGGGTGACAAGCTAAAGAAAACAAAGCCTTTGTTTTTTTGAGTGAAATGACCCAGACATATCTTCGCAGCAGCCACAATAACAGCTGGTCGATGTCTTTAAATGCTCAGGAAAAACACTTCAGTGCTTCCTTTCTTTTGCTTCGGCATACAGCACACTGAACCTTCCTTTTTTGAAAGGAAGCGATGCACCCTTGAACATCCGCCGCCACATAACTACGAAGCCTCGTGTGTAGGTGCCGCCGGACTCTCGTAGCACTGCAGTTGTCATCAAGGTGAAGGAAAAGAGTTTCGGAAAAGACATTTCCCTAAATTCCAGCAGCATGGCTGCACCGTGTTGCCAGTGGAGCTGACTGTGGCCACTCTAGATGATGCTTGCAAACCCACCACGCAGCCGTGCCTGGTGGAATCTCTGCAGCCATGCTAGTGGCTCTGCTAGGCTATACTTAGGCACACTGACACTTCGAGCTAAATGAGTCACATCAGCATGCTAGCATGCTCACGATGACTGATGTTTAGCATTTTTACCACGGTCAGCATTTATATAGCGTGTAAGTGTAACAGGTCCCGGATGAGGGGCCTGTAGACAGATTATAATTTTGTCCTTTGTAAAAGACAGGGAAATAATGAAGCAGGCAACAGGTGATGTGTTTCCTTCTCTCGCTTCTTCCAGACTTTTAATTTTACATATAACATATGCATTTTCAACACAATGTCAATTTCACATATTTCTCAATAAACCTATTATCAGCACACAGTTTCCAAAAATCCATGCAATCAAACTGGTTCTGTAATAAAATATTTTCTACAGTCCATGTCTCTGATGCTGTTCACATACAGATGAAAGAAAATACCATTTGTCCAACTGTCATTGGTCTGCAGCTTTAAGCTGTAATTTCTGCACTTAAGCAGACAAATAAAGTTCCAGTTACACTGGCGAATCACTTTGTGTTGAATCACTTTGTGTTTCACATTTAACATAAAGCTAACTGGATATAATGGGAAAACCCATATGAAAAGTTACAGGCAAAGCGAGTGTTATTATCTAACTGACAAAATTACTAACACATGAAATAAATAATGAAATGTTTCTTTAAACAATTTTCTTAATCCCAACCGTTTTTAGACGCACCAGGAGCCAAACCAAATACAGTTATGAGCCTTTAAGCACTACATGCTAACCTCAGACATAGCAGGCAAAGCAAATATTAGCCAATTAAGCTAGCTCACGCTGGCCGTCACGGCCGCATGCTGACCACGTTATTTTCCGATCCTCAAAAGTAAACAAAGAAATAGCCCTGACCAGGAAAGTACACAAATGCACTTGTATTAGCATTATAAATATGTTCTGGCGATCTTATGTGTTTTGACAAGTTACTAACCTGTAAAAGACAGGGAAATAATGAAGCAGGCAACAGGTGATGTGTTTCCTTCTCTCGCTTCTTCCAGACTGAAGACGAGAGCTGGATACTGATGTCACCAAGCCTGTCTACCTGGGGAGGCCGTGCCTCCTAGTGGCAAAATTGAGATACTGCTTCAAACTGAAATGTCGATGAAATTAACTGAATAAGGCTCTTCTCCAAAAATATACACTTGAAAACCAAACAAAATATACATTAATTAATTACATAATGTGACCACACATTACAGTGTGTCACATAAGCATGATAACATCTGCCATTTAGCACTAAACTCAGCGTACAGATGGCCAATAAGAATGTCCTCAGTTCAGTAAAAGCTAAATTTTAATTTGATGTTGCTAAATGAAAGATCAGGAGATCAAAGTGATTCCAATTCAGTCCTTGAAGAACACGTATGTCTGCATCAAATTTCTAACCCACCCATCCAATAGCTATCTGGACGATACATTATCTGGGAACCATGAATGTCTGTAAGACATTATGTACCAATCCATGTCGATACACCTGCTGGTGGCGCTACAGGTACACTCAGTTATCGTCAAATCATTAGAAATAATCATAGAGGGACTTTTTAATATTTGTAGTAAATTCCAATTGTCTGAACCACAAACGAGAACCTCATGCTAGCTCTAGAGGAAAAGTCGTATGATCACCAAAGTCAGTGTGGTTCATCACCTGGGTTCCATGAATCCATCTATTGGTTGTTGAAACAAAAGTGCTGGAACGACAGACCGACAAACAGACCAACAATGTCTGCGTGAGATGTTGAGCCACCACATCCGCCTTAGCACAGATTCTGCAAAAGTCTCTGAAACTTTGAACACCGCTCTTCTAAAAGATAATCCCCAGTTTGGTGTTGTGATGGTGATGGAGAGCCGCCATCGCACACGTCACTCCAAACTGTCCCGTACAGTTGAGCTCTGCTGACTGTGGAGGCCATAGAGCTTCATTCACATAATTTTCACGCCCGTCAGTGACTGATTCTTGTGATCTGCATTTGCAGCTATGTGTTTCACGACTTATCTTTAAAAAATCTGTGTATAAGAACGTCAGACTATCCCTTTAAATAATTAACTGAACAACAAAATCTGAATTATAAGACACACATCAAAAATAACCATCATTATTCTAAAAATGACAACATTTACAGACCCGGTTTCACTGACCGAGTCCAAGCAGCTCCATCCTGGACTGCTAGTGACACACAGTGGTTGACACATCAGGTGTCATTCAGATACGTGGTTTCATCAGCGGGCAGCAAGCTGTCACCCTTTACGGGCCTGCAAAACCATGTCACTGTGTTACATTAAAGCCTCGGAAAGGTCGGGCCACTAATGGCATAATTCCTTTCTCTCTTTAATACAATAATTCCTTCCTGTGTTTAAATGAGTTTAAGTAAGCTCCTGTCCCGAGGCCGAGCATGTGTCTTTAATCCGTCGTGACAGTTGTCTTAAAGCGCTTGTGCCATTGTGCAGCAAGCTGATTTCATGTCATATCTTCCTACCGCCAGTTTTGGTTGCTGTGATGATAAACCGGATCGTCGTGAAGTTCAAGCTCGTGCAGCTCTAAATATGCAGCGTTCTCATGAAGGTGAGGACAGCTCATGGCCACCAAGACTTCATTCATACTAAAATAAAGACACAGAATATTGATTTCTGCATGTTTAAATACCTCAGATTCCCATGAAACTGAGGCACCTGGGGATTCGGATTTTGTAATCGCAGTCCTTCCACAATATGACTATGTTAATAATAATAATAATAATAATAATAATAATAATAATAATAACAATAATAGTGCTAATAATCATGTCATACTTGGTTATCTCATCCTGTCTCAAAACGCTGCTCAAATCAGAAGCTCAGATGTTCTCTTTGAGGTAACATTACCGCTCATCACGTTCGTACAGTGCTAAACTTAGCAACACAATTAACTATTAACTACTAAATCCTGGTCTGTCGTCAGCTAGCCGGCTCAGGACTCCTGCTTCATTTGATGCTGGGTAAATAACGTCACGACCGCAGAAGGCGAAGCATCTGCAACGGGACTGCCTGGATCGTCTGGCACTCCGGCCTCGAGCTCTCTCCTGTGACTAAGTGCGCCGCTGTTTCCGATTCATCCAAAATGCTCTCCAGCAATCACATCGCTGCAGGTAAAGGAGGCGGGAACAAAGCGAGCAGTCACCAATAGAAACTCTACTTCTCATCCAGAAAATTCTATTCATTTTAAATGCATATGCAAGTAACATCATATTAGTGGCGGGGACGGTGGGTAATCAGAAAGTTGTAGGGACATCTGTCCACCGTCTTATGTTCAAGCCAAGGGATCGCTAGCTGGCTAACAGTGGCAAAACATGTTTGTCTCCACCTGATGGAGTGTGACTGGTGGTCATTGAAATTATGCATTTCAATACATGAACTTTTGAGCACATTTAGATGTAAAAATAACTTTGTAGATCATCCAAAAATAAAAAATAAAAACATATGGCAGCACCACTGAGTATGACTGTTTAATAGCACTACACAGCACTAAAGACAGCTGAGATAAGACCCAGCTTTCTTCTCTTCTCAGACGGTAATTAAACATGGCAGTCATCCTAAGTGTGATGTTTACGGCTACAGGTCCACTGGGAGCCCGTCTTCACAGCGCTGGCCTCATTTTCTTGTTTTCAGTCAAAATGTTATTCTGCTGTGCTTTCTCAACAGCCTGCCGAAGTTTAAGTGGAAATGCGTCAACTTTTTCCGAACAGTAACAACGAGATCAACAAGCAGCATTTCCCAAAAGAGGACTGTTTAGTGCTACAAGCTAAACAAGGACGCACCGAGTCCAGAGTCACAGCCGACACAGCTGAGCAGTACTGACGACCCTGGTTCAGGATGCTGTCTGTGGACTTTCCTTCCAGCCACTAATGAGCTAGCTGTGAGTCAATGAAATGAGAAACGAATGGCGGAGTGTGAGATGTGTTACTCTCTGGATTAATCAGGGTGTTTGCATCAAAATGAGACGCACAGCGGACGCTGGTTTACTGTCTCTATCCAAGTCTTTTTTGTCTTATTTCTGTTCGTTCTTACATATTTGTTTTTCCTTTTTTCTCCCATTTAGGACATGACTTGATGATTTAAAGTTCAAAAAGCTTCTCATCCAGGTTAAAAACTATTATGTATATATTTTTTTACTGCTTGCTATTTTGATATTTTATTATATATATAGTTTGTTCTTACAGTCACGGTACACTTTATTTTCACTGCCATTTTGCTTTTGATATTCTTATTTTGATACTCATTTGCATTTGATATTCTTTTTGTGCAATACTTTTACACTGTTTACTATTTGGCTATTTTATTATTATTGTTATGTATATAATCTTTTTACTGCTCGCTATTTTTATATTTTTATTATGTATAGTTTGTTCTTTATAGTCTTATTTTCACTTATTTCACTGTGTGTAATGCTGCTGCTGCACTGCAATTTCCCAGCTTGGGATAAATAAAGTCTGTCTGTCTGTCTATCTAACTTGTAAAGTCCAGGTCACCTGTGTGCATGCACCAATCAGCAGCTTCCACCTGCCAATTCTGCTCACACACATCTTTTACAGACACTCTGCAAATGTGTTTGTTTTCCACTGTGATGCACATATTGACCGAATGCAGCGAGATGGTACCAACTGCATCTACTTCTTCATACCAAATGACCATTTGCTCTGCGATTTAATTGTCATTACGATAAGTAAGAGAGACGGATAAGGTCCTTTAGGTGTGTGCAATTCTAAACCAGGAAGTAACTTTTTTAATATCTGAGAGAATAAATCAAGATGGACGACAAGCAAAGCGGAAAAGTTGAGAGTTTCAGAAACACAACTACAACTTAAAACTCGAAGGCCACAACATTATATATTATTATATAGTTCCTTTTCATTTCGGGTGTTTCGTATACGTTCCATTCATCGTGCTCATGGAGGCCGTTTGCACTTTCAAATATGCTTCAACACTCGAGTTGATGCTGTTAGTTCATTTGGTCTTGATGTTGCGCCGCCTGGATGAAAAATAAGACGGATTCACACAGACAGTTCTCATAATTTTCACTCACTCTCATCGTTATCTTTTGGTCTGAGAGCTAAAGCAACTTCAACAGTGTGTTAAGACCACAGCAACACAGATACATCTCATTATTCCCAAGACTATAAGCTCAGTATCTCGGGCTTACAGAACTCCACAGAACGCTTAGCCGGCGGTTTAAGTGCTGTGTTTTTTTTCATTAAGTCAGCACGGCAGACGCTGAGGAGGGGGGGGCACTGACGAGAGGTTGGACTGCATTCATTCACTCTAGTGGTCTTCAATTAATCTGTGCTCTAACAAGAAGCGCAAAGAAAAAGAAGGAGAAGAAGAAGCAGGCTTTCACCAAACAATAAGCATCTTAGAAACATGATGACTCATCACTTCTGTTTTGACTTTCCTCCACAGTTTGTATTCAGGCCTTGTCAGCACACTGGGGGGGTAAAACAATAGCAGCAGTTGTCTGTTGTGAACCATTTGGTAAAAAAAAAAAAGGAAAAGAAAAGGCAGAATCCCCATAAGGGGACGCACTGACATTTACAGCCACAATCCCCTCAATGATTTTAGCTTAGCTGGTTGCTCCGGATCTCACTTTAAAACCCGAGCACAGGCTGAGCCCTTAAAACAGATCCGAGCGTTTAGAGAAACACAAAGTCGTGCAAAGTGGATAATTGCACAAACAGAGAGTGAACAGATGAAGAGAGAGGGGGTGGGGGGGGGGGGAGAAAGAGATACAGAGAGAAAGAAAGTGAAAATCCTCCACTTAGCTTTGTTTACAGTGCGTCAAAAACCTTATGACCACTTAATCTGTTAAGCGCGTGGCCATTGTCTGGCTATCATCTGAAGAGGATGGCGTAATTTCCCCCCTCTTTTTACCCTATACTGCTCCTTTTCAGTGCCACAAAGGAGCTTAGTCTAAGCAGTTAAAAAGGCCGCTCTAAGCCGTAAAGTGTGCCTGCAGCATCCATTATACGATGTCGTTAAAGGGATATTGTGTCAGTGAAGCGTCTGGCCGCCACGCTATGGGACAGCTGACCCAAAAACACTTCTATTGTGTTAAGCTGTATTTAACCTCGTCCGCTGGGGCTGCAGAAACCACGTGTGTGTACATGCTACATTTTTTTTGGGTGTGTGTGTGTGCAGGAGTCGACTGTCGGTCTTTTTTTTTTTTTTTTTGGTGGGTTTTCATGTTTCATGTGTGTATTCATGCTGCAGAACATATCAGCCTGCACGTTCGTTTCCACGCAGGCGTATGTGCGTACTTCCACACGGATACCCCGCATGTCCATGTTAGAATTTGCATGCAGCTGTTGAGCTTGTTGTCGTCGTTGTGTGAGTTTATCGTCTGCACGCTTGAGTCCATTTCAAGTATTTGCGTGCTCGTGGTTTATTTATTCACTGCTTCAGCCTTGTTATGACTGTAGGCCTCATTGTGTTTACGTGCGCGCATCCAAATCTTTTTCCTCAGTGTAACACGGCTTTCTAAGAGAGTGGCCTTAATTATACTGACTGAATATAATTTAGACCTGGGCCGACTTTTACTCGCTTTACATCCTGGCTTCTTCCTCTGTGTGCAGCACTTTGTCTGAAGCTCAAGTCGACGTGGCTCTCAATGCAAAATTGCAGTCCATGTATTTGAGTTCATGCAGATATCATTTAAATGTAAACCGTGTTTACAGTATAATTTTATCTGCCATAATGTGACGATGTGGCCTTTAAGACGGCACACTGCAGGTGCTAACGTGAGAACTTTGTTTGTCTTTGTGTTCTGTACTACCGACAGTGTTTTTGTGCACTTTTTTGTGCTCTTCTTCGTGCTGCTGTTTAATCTCACTATCCATGAATAACGTTGCGGAAAAAGAGCATAACAGCAAACGGGATTTAATTTAAATCAGGGAAACTACTGAGCATTCATTCTGGAAGGTCAAGGATCCATAATTAGTTTTTTTGTCATATCAATCAAGTTGTATGAGAGTGCATCACTTATTTCAAATGGAGGACATTAATTATGGAATGTAACCCTTAATGGAGTCAGATGTACATTTTTAATAAAATGAGCAGTTAATTAAATGGTGAGTTTTCTCTTACACTGTTATGGATATTTGTCTTTCTTGACAAACCCTTTTACTTGTGTCAGGGGAAAAACTGTCTTCTAAACTGCACCAAAACAAATAGGCCTAATGTATTGGGCAAAGTGGGACATTAGCAAACACGACTGGTTTGTCGTAATTGAGCGCAATGCATCACACTCAGAGTGGAATGGATGGCTCGCTGAGGAAAACACACCTATCTCACCCCTTCAGGAGACCTTCAGTAATGAGTCTGCTTTGATTTTATTATGCCATTGCTCTTTCTCTTCACCTCTGTCCAACTCATTTTATCCTGCTGAGACAGAGGCGACGTCAGGGAGGGAGAGACGAGGGAGGAGGGGTGAGGTTAGATAAAGAGACGTAAAGGAGACCGGTGAACGGGGGGCTTCAGTAGAGAGCAGATGGGAAGGATTAGGAATAGAGAAGGTACAGTGAAGGTGTATCTCTGCTGGTAGAGCAAAGCATCGTACAAGCAGCTATGCTAAAACACGAGCTTCAACCAAACACCTGCGCCTATCAAACATCGCAAATTCTACCGGGTCGCTTCCCGGCTGGGTCACGGCCACCTGAGCTGATCGCAGCCATCACAGACAACGCTTGAGATTCCACCTGAAGTGCCGAAGCACAGGCAGGAAGTCAGGCACAGGAACGGCAACGGGAATACGGACAGTTTTTCAAGTAAAACACCTTCTGCAGACTCCTGATCGTACAACAAGAATAAACAGAAAACATACAAATAAGAAACCATTTAACTACGTAGAAAAAATGACCAAATCAGCAAAATCAGGATGCCAAATCAGCTCAAACCTCCGAAGAGGTATGAAGAATGAAACCACATCACAGTTACAGCCGGAGCCCATCGCTGCCATCTTTGCATGTACTGTAAACACAGACGACAAGCAGAGCTGGAGCTTGTTTCTAAAAACATGGTGATTCCCAGGTCAAGGGAACAGATAATGCTTTCTGGGTTCTCCTTAATTTTAATGGGTGGAGGAAGTGCTCATCTGACCACTTTTTGTTTTTTTTTTGTTCCTTTTACGAATAAGCCATACAGATACAGACCACATATTAGTTAACTGGTCCAAATGGGGCAAAAACTTCCAAAAAGAAGGATGTGATATGGAGCGAAACAATGGTCAGAAGAAGAAAATAGAATAAAACATCTTATTGTAAGAGAGTGTGTTTCCTTTACTTTAGAAAGAACAGTGAGGAAAGAGTATGTGATGCATCAGCATTCACAGGTTCTGTGTACAGGCTGCAAAAACACAAAAGCTGGGCAGAAACCATCCAGAACACAACGAGTCACTTGCAGAGAGAGACACGCGACTCTTTTGTGAATAACATGAACAGTAAAGGATTCTCATATTATCCATTTTTTAAAGAGTCAGTGCAGCAGAATACAACAAAGACACACTTTGTTTCTCACCGTTTGCATAATCTGAGGATGGATCCGTGCGGCAGCCACTTCCTTTTTATTGTAATGCTTCAGTCAGATGTGATGCAACGCACATGTAACGCAGCGATGGAGCAGCTTTCATCGTATTCCCAAAATGTCTGATGGCCATAGCCGATGACCAAGGGCTGGATTATAGCGTGGAAGAATCCACATGTGAAGTTTTGCTTCAAAGAGCATGTTAAGCTTCAAAACGTGTCATATTAGGGATATAATGCATTTCCAAACATCCAAAGAGGTGATCCACTACTAATATCAGCTATTCAGCAAACTCGATTGATATCTGCAGGAAATAATTAGTGGGATAAACTGAGAAATTTCAGAGGAAATAAATCCATTTGATAGCCATTTGAAAAGATGTCCTCAGTTTTTTTTAGTCTAAAAATAAGGAAAATAATTGGAGTTTTGGGGGGTGAGGATGCAAGAACAGAGAAAGGTGGGGAAGGGAGGAAAACATTCAGGAGCGTTATGATATTAGAAGTAGAGTTCATTACCAAGAAAAATAGAGGCAGATTTAAAGAATAATACATGCTACCAGTGCACATTTCTCTTTGTTATGCCAATGACACAGACCTAGATTACACACTAGCGTTTGAAGACATGCCAAGGAAGTACGAAGGTACAAAGAAGCCAGATTTTCATTCACACACATACGCACACACTCGCACAGAAATTGTTGGCAGTCGCTCATTTTGGCTTGGATCCTCTTAGAGGGGAGAAAATAAGCCAAACCTTTCATCTCAGTAAACATTTGCTATTTTGGAAGTCAGCTACTTGCATACTGTGTGTGTGCATGCGTGACTATGTGTGTGTGTGTGCGTGTGCATGCATATGTGTGTGTGTGTGTGTGTGTGCGTGTGCATGCATATGTGTGTGTGTTGGGCATATTGTGTCAGGAGGTTTAAAGAGAATGATATTCAGGGTGGAAAAGTTAATCCCAACCTCAACTGCATTAGTCACACTCCTTGCTTTTTATCCATAGACACACACACACACACACACGCACACACACACTGTTCACTGCACAGGTGACTCTTGGTTGCCCCCTCCTGATCAGCTCAGTGGCAGTGTCACAATGTTGTAGTCTGTCAGGAACAACCTGCTCCAACTGGAAAGCTTTCCCACATTTGTCTCTCTCAGTGTAATGACATCTTCATCACTCTTGTGGCAGCCAAAAGAGAAAAAAAAGAAGAGTAAATTGTCATCGAGACTGAATTTAAGCCATCAAACTTGGGTCATTGCTCACTAAGATTGCTGCCATGTCCTCTCTTTGTCCAGAGCATGACTGTTAGCTCTGATATGAACACATTCATGCTGTCTTGCCCTCCTGCTGTTTGGTTGTAATTCCAACAAAGCAGCAACATTCAGCCTATTTAAAGTCACAAGAAAACGACGAAGGACAAAATTTACACTTTGTGCACCACTGTGAGCTCCTGGAACTTTCATATTCTTAAAAAAAAACGAAACCAATTAAATCAGCAGTTGAGACCTCGGTTGTCTCGTGGCGGGGGGGGGGGGGGGGGGGCTTCTGGCTATAACGCTGCAGGACAGAGATGCACATTACACTTCCTGCAAGTGATTGGTGTCTTGGCCTTGCACCTGACACATCTCCCCCCTCCAGCTGTGGTCTGTTCGGAGTGATAGATGGAGTCGCTCATCGACCTCTGCTTTGGGGCGGGTGGGAAGTCCTTGGGAAGACAGATCCCTTGTGATCCTGTGTTTGGGCGAGGGGAATCTACTGCCGCCGAACCGCTGAGATTTGATCAATACTAAACTGCTGATGATTGAAATGTGGCGCTGCGTGTTTTTGTTCTTTAAGACTGAACACGTGTTGCTTATTTTCACCATTTTATGATACATAGATGATCTACTGCGTGGAGCGGATTGTACCATTTTTGCCTTGATGTCCCCTGCTCGCCCAGCACATGCTGGAAGTGGGTAGCTCTCCTCTTCAACGGTTATGAAGATCTCATGCTTTCCTCTCTGCGCCGGCTGTCAGAGGGAGGCGATGAGATTAAAGGAGACGTCCACGGTCTTGGTTGCCCTCTATAATGAAAAACATGGAGCTCTTATGACTGGAATAGAGCAATTAGACGGCGCCAGTTAAGCAAGTAAAGCCTTGACTACAAGGTATCAGATTAAAAATGGATTGCTCCCACAGCACCTGTCGCCGAAGCTAAACGGCTCATACTGCAAACTGTCATTTACACTGTTGTACAAAACAGAAACATAGCTGTTCCGTTCTTTTCTTCCTTTGTGGAAGCAAACACATTGATTACATTCATATTACAAATGCATTTTGATGTGATTTATAGCAATGACAATACTGATGAGTCACTTCATGTCTTAGTCAGGGTAAGACAGCTATGGAATTATAGCTGAAGAAAACAAAGAGCGGATGCTTGATAGTGTTTAACTACAATGATTATCAATGAATGAAAACAAAGTGCAGGGAGACTGAGCGTGAGATGGCCAATCAGATTCCACCATTGCAAAAACCGAGATCGCTCAACACAAATCCAAAGCAAAACTGTGCAGTTGCATAATTGATGCACGACACTGGACACATTAGAGGTCTAACTGTCGAACTGATAACACATAATCAATAAGGATGGTAAAATATGAATTAATCAGGCTGGGTTGTCAGTGTTGTTTCAGTCTCTGTAACTCACACACTTTGTGGTGAAGCCAAAATGTCTCTAAAATACCTGGTTCACTGATAAACACAGTGTTAGCAAACACTGTCAGTTCAGGACACAAGGTGATTTTTCACTGGCACTGAGAGGACTCCTGCTAAAGCTTTAAAGCCAGCAGTTTTTCCTCTGTGCGAGGCCAGTTCAGTCTACCTCACTGGATTGTTACATTATTGTTGCATCCTAAAGCTGCAAGACTGAAACGCTTGAGACAAACAATGATGCATGTAGAGAAATGAAAGACATACTGTGAATTTGGTCGCTTATTGCAAGAAAGAACGATGCTGTCTGACAGTTTCCTGCCAGGAAATAAGAGCATCACTCCAGCAGATTTAAGATGAATGTAGATACTGGGCAGTTCTGCAAAAACAGCGTTTACTATTAATAACATTATTGCGATACCAACATTTTTTGGGGGTATTTTCTTCCTACAATATTTGCACATGGACAACATTTTGGTATTAACTTTCAAACTATCGCCTCTTGAGGTACAAAGTGGTATTACAAGACAGAATAGCTAGCTGGTTAGCATGCTAACTTCGGTACATACCTCTGCAACACAATACATAGATGTTTTTGACTTGATGTCAGAACTATCACTTCCTCGCTTTCTGTTGATAAAGGTCGTTTTTTTAATGTTTAAGTATGTTAAAGTACAATTCTTACACATCACACCTTTAATAATAAAGTTTGTGTGATATTTACATTAAATCCAACTTTTTTTTGTAACCTTTCATCCAATCCAAAAACAAAAAGAAAACAAATGGCATTAAAATTAATAGGTAAGCTGTTTTTCACTGCTGTGAAAGACCAAATGATCTAAAGATCACCTCAGGCTCAACCCCCCCTGACTCCACCCCCCTGCACACACACACACACACACACATGCACGCACACACACACACGCGCACACACACACACACACACACAGTCATCTGGAGAAAACAGCAAAAAACTGAGTTATGACCCCATTAATGGGCCACACAGGCCAATGCGCACACAAAAATAATCAAACAGATGCACACAGCAAAACACACACACACACACACATTGTTGGCTGACTCAGGATGAAAATAATTCTTTTGTTTGTGTAATTATCACACCATCAAATTGCCACTACGGGGACCATTCATCTGTCACTGGAATTAAATAATGGGTGTGTGTTTTTGCGTAAGAATGTCTGTCTGGGTGAGCTTGTGTGTGTGTGTGTGTGTGTGTGTGTGTGTGTGTGTGTGTGTCAGAGTATTGAGTTATCAGTTGGCCTGGCAGTGCTGCAGGCTGACAGATAAGAAAGCATTCCTCCATTCTCTTTGCTTTTAAATCCACCCAGCACAGATGGTGCTGCTGCTGTGTCGGTGTGTAAAAACGCTTTTATAGGTGATAACCAGGCTATGACAAAATAACTTAGTGAGTGTGTTTGCTGACATGGAAGCAACAGACACTTCTCACAAAAATCTCTGCCATCTACAGATTAGTTCTCCAGCTCTGTATTCTCTTAGTTTGGGTTGTTTCAGTACAGTTTATCATATAGTGCTGACGCTGTGACACAGCGATTTATTGTTAGCCTTGATGAGTCACTTAGTATCTTCAACTGTCAATCAAATCAACTCTTGCAGCTGTCTGACATAAATATGCTAAATCATAATATTGCCTATAACAAGAGGAACAAATGCCAAGAAAAGACCAAAACCATAATTTTTTTGATTGTATTGTGTTACCAGTGCAGCCAATGGCTAATACAGCTTATTCCTCTGTACCTTTGACTTTTTCTATCCAAAACCTATTAAGCCAAAATTAATAGAATTATGGAGGCTGCACTGTCAATTACAAGTGGCAGCTTTGACAGTATTCTGCATATAAATTCAGGAGTCTGGTTGCTCGTTGTTCAGGAAGTGGATTCTACACAGAGCTCTGATATCATAGAGGAAGGAGATAGAGGAAGTAAATTCAAGTAGAATATACACTTTGCTTATCCCGTGAAAGGCAAAAGCTGGTAGTTTCTGAATGACAGAGTCCCCTGGTAATACTTCTGAAATGTAACCTGCAAGTCAGACAGGGTAGGGATGTCAAATTTATCCGTCTGCTATCAGCAAACAGGTCTTCACAATCCACAGAAACAAACGACTTCCAGTCTCTGACCCTGCAGCAATGCATAACGTCCAAAGTGTTAGTGCACACATTCAAGCATATTATCAAGTGACCGGGAACAATTATGGAATGATTTAAAAATACTAAAAAAGGTGCACTTGGACAGACGAGCCATTAAAATTGCAGTAAAGAGGATGAAGAGTGTGCCAAACAGTTTAAGGCAACATTGCAGATGGTGTGAAGCAAAGCAATCTCAGTTCCTTCCTATATTTGCTTCCAGAGGTTAGTGATTTCGAGGCCTGAAATAGCAGCCTCTAGCTCGGACTTCCTTTGCTTCACATCGCTTCCCCTCTACATATGCACAGTCGACAATCATCCGCTTCCTCCCAAGGCCTGCAATAAGCAGGCGGCAACATCAATTAGCCTCCTTTTAGCACAGAGGCCATCGGGGACACTTAACAATGGCCAGTGCTGAGAGATTAGTGCTTTTCTAGCTTAGCTTTCTCAGCCGATCCTATTGGGGAGATACTAACTTGATGCTAAAAGGCAGCTAGCCCCAGATGGCTGATCATATGAGGGTGATGCAAGCCCCATTACAGTAATCCAAATGCTGAGACTATTGTAGTCAGACAGCAAAAGGCAGGCCATCAGAGAGAGTTTGGAAAAAAATACAAACAGAGAAAAGTTAGAGGCAGGACAGAACAAGTGAAAGATTGAAAAACGTTACAAGAGAAGGAATAAGGAGGAGTGAAGGTAACCAAGGGACTGGGTTAAAAAAAAACGTGAATAATGGAGGAAAACATGCTGCAGAGAAATTGGAAGAAAAGTGAGTTGATGGGAAAAGAAAAATGAATGGGGAGAGAAGAGAGGATGAAGAGGAAGAAGACGAGAGAGACTGAGAAAAAGGGTATCAGAGAGACGAAATAAAGAGGGAGATATTGGGAAGAGGATGGGACAAGGCTCATTAGGCAAAGACAGAGACAAACCACAGAGGACGTAAAGAAAGAGGAGAGGGCAGAAGGCAGAAAGAGAAAGGTGTTGAGATGAGACCAGAAAACAAAGGAAAACAGAGGAAAAACAGGGCAGGAAGGGATGCGAGGTACGAGGAGAGCAGCCTAAAGCTCACTGGACGGAAGGAAAGATACAATATGGACGGAAATGTATGAGATTATTTGGTGGAAAGGAGCAGGGAGGAGAAAGAGATGAAGAATGTCTGTGAGGAGCAAATATATGGAAGATAGAGCCTGTGAAATTACAAATTAACTTATCTCATACCACATACTGCGGTTGATTGTTTCTAGTTTCTACTCAGCAGTAGTTACGGTGTTCTCTGCCTGGTTTGCAGCTTGATGCTCTGCACTGCCTAATAAATTTCCCCACAGGTTTGACGATGTATTTCTGCAACAATCTGAGTCAACAAGCACTTGTGTTTACGATGTGCAAATACTGAAAATACATACAAAGGTTGTGTTTTGTTTCATGTCCAAAAAAACGTTCCAAATCCCACATCATCACAGCTGGCTTGATCCAAACCTGGGCGTCAGCTGCTGAGTCGGCTTGTTGCTGACAGCAGCAGCCAATCAGTGAGCAGAACTGAATATGTCCAAGGTTTCTGACCTGGAAAACATGGTGGTTTGGATAGAAGCTTCCTCCTACAGCATCATGCACACCTATAGTCATCCCACAGTGTTTTCACTTATGTAGCCTGATTACACTCTTCTTGCCCTGTTGCACCTGTTAAGGTGGTAAAACGTATCCGAGTGTCATTTAAAACTCCCATGTGAGTGTTCAGGTCCTTTGAACAGCCAAAACAACACCGAGTCTGACAGACACACAAAGCTGATCCAACCAGACCGTTTCTGCTTTTTCTTCCTTTTTATCAAAAACCCAAAATATGATCTGAAATTATATGATAAGATAATTCCCTGAAAAGTAAAGTATCACGATGTTTGCTTGTTGCCAGCTCCAAAAGGCAAAGATATGAAGACTTTACACACAAAATCACACAACTGCCTGTTTAAAACACACCAGAAGGGCTTTATGGGTCCTAAAAATCATACTGCCACATCGTTTTTGGACATTCACTATTAAATTTGTGAGAGGCATCCTTCAGACCTTATGGCTCACTTGATTTTCTGAACATATAAAATGACATATCATCGGCGTAACGGTGGAAATGAATTACGCTGTTTGATAAATTTGTCGCAAATGGAGGCATGTGAACAGAAAGTAACAGAAAGGGTGCAACGTGAAAGACGCTCTGTAGGAGGCAAGGTTGCAAAACATGCTTTAAACCTGTACACGCTGCAGTCCCATCACTCTTTGTTTCATTTGCTCGTCATCGTTACATCTTTTCTTACCTGACTGATGGCGCTTCTTGGTGACTCTGTGGTTTGAAGGTTGCACCTGGTATTTTACGCTCTCCCATGGGCAGCATAGGGGGTTGGCACTGATAAGGACCACGGCTGAAATCAGGAAAAAGTAGAAGGGAAAAAGAGTAAGAAAGATAGAATTAAGGGGCATCTTTAAGGACAGGTAAACATCCTTATCCTTTGAAGGCCACAGGGGGCTTGAGTCATAGGGTAAGAGGCGGGACACAGCCTGGATAGGTTGCCAATCAGTCACCAGTTAACCTAACGTTCATGGCTTTGGGAGTGTGGGAGGAAGGTGGAGCACCTGCAGAGCATCCACACATGCACTGTGTGTCCCTATAAAGTGTGTATGAGCTCAGACTTGCCCGCTCACTCTTCCCTATTGTACATCTGTGTGTGTGTGTATGTCAGAAAATGGCTTTTACCCTCATTCAGCGCAAACAAAGCCGCTCAGTGCTGTGTGACTAACGCTGAATGGAGGGATGGAGGGAAAGAAAGGAGAAAACGAGGCACTTTTCTTGTCGGGATGAAAATGTACGTTCCACCGATTAGACGCAGACAGATGTGAACAATCAGTGAGACGAATCGAGGAAAATCTGCCCTGAGAGCCTGTGTTCTCTTACCACACACACACACACACACACACACACACACACACACACACGCACGCACGCGCACACACACACACGCGCGCACACACACGCACGCACGCACGCGCCCACACACACACACACACACTTATCTCTCCCGCTGGTGAAACACACAAACCTAATCTTTCTTTCTCTCCCTTGGCCTCTCATTCTTTCACACAGTATCTCTTCAATTTCATTTTACTCAGTTTAGACGATTAGCTGCTGTTTTCATTCGCGGCGGTACACTGAGGATCTCAGAAGGGGTTTAGCATCTCGTACACATCAGGCTCTTGGTGGACATGATGTCTAGAAACTTTGCAGAGACCTTGCAGTCAGAGGAAGGTCACCAGAACTGAAGATGCGGCACATAATGAAACCACTCCTAAAATAATACAACAGAGAGACTTTTCATTTATCTCGCAAGAAGCAGCAAATCATTTAAAGGCTACAGTAGTGTGAACACATTGTTCCACCATTCTGTTCTCATCTGTCTCTGGCATAAACGTACACAAAAAAGACAAATGAGAAAGCAAATTAAACATGCCCATATGTTCCGTGTCTTCCTCATCAACTTCATAGTTTTGCTTCACTTCACAACAAAAGGAGTGGAAGAGAATGCAGAATGCTCGCTTGCCTTTCGAAGACAAAATGTTTGCTTTTGGCAGTCAGACAAAACGGCAAATTGTTAATTCCAGTTATTTTGTGTGGAATAGCTAACAAGACGCTGTAAGGATGTTCCTCTGAAATACATGCAGGAAAAGGAGAAGAGAAATAAAAAGCATCGATGCAGCAACAAATGATCACAACAGAGAAGAATCTTTTTGTAATCTCATATATTTTTGATGTCCTGTTGTTTTTAACTTGGTAAACAGCACATTTAACCCTCGTATTGTCTTCCCATCTACTATGCACCTTTTGTCTTCCCGGGTCAAAATTGACCCGGTCTGGTTTGACTGCTTGTAAAGCATGAAGTATAAAGGTGTGTATGTGCGTGTGTGTAGAAAATAATCATCAAATTCTGTGTTGAACCTTTTTAGTCAACTAGTTTCCAACACATCAACATATATTTTACATCTTATTTTCGTAATGTATGATATAATAGATGTAATTTATAAAAAATTACACTTCATTTTTGATTAAAAAAACAGAAATTCTGATTATTATGATCTGAGGCACATAAATTGATGTATTATCACAGACTGGCATATGTCAAAGTTTAGTCGGGACACTGTTTTGAAATAATGTTAAATTTTTTAATGGCAGCAAATAGTCACACCTGTTGTCCTCACGGGTCAAAATTGAAAGCATGAAGTATAAATGTGTGTGCGTGTGTGTGTGTGTTTATTGTACTGGAAAGCACAACAGTATGATCCATTATACCACTTATTGTGGCCGGGTCAAATTTGACCAGGAAGACCACAGATGCTATACATTTTAATAAAACACACATAATTCAAAGAATATAGTCATAATTAATTTTACTTGCAAAGAGCATAGTATGGAACCATCCATATCATTTTCAAGCAATTATATGAGAGAAAACCATAGTTATGATATGCAAACACTTATTGAGCTTTTCTATAAGCATTGCAAAAGTTAAAATGTATTTGCATCAAACTCATGCAATCACACAGAAGTATAGCAGGAACAGTACATGTGTAAATGTAAATGTTTGTTGCTTAAAGAAACTACAGTGTCCTTCATTTGCATTGTCACGCTGCCCTCATTCACGTCCCCTGAAAACCTGCAAACTGAGCATCAGTTCTGGGAGAGTACATTTTAAACTGCTATGTCTTTATGCAAAATCATGATAGAACATTTGAGCCCCAAGAACATGCAGAACACATCCGTGCATGCGCCATGCAGCTGAGCCAGGTACCGGTAAAAACCTGACAGGGATAAAAGGCTACTTGTCATGCAACGTGTCATTTTGCTTACCACCACAAAAGAGACTTTGTTCTGGGTATAGCTGATGTAAACATTATGGAGGAAATCATGAGAGCTGCTTAACTCGTGACTGAAACAGGAAGACGCATTCATTGAAGCTCAATCGAGGAGAATTGAGATAGTACAAGTACATGTGCACACATGTCCTTTGCAAACATTTATCATTAAAACTACATTTGTTCGCAGTGAGAATCAAAAATCAGATTACAGAGCCGTTCTTCATTGTGCTCCATGTTGTCTTCACTATCAACAATCTCCACCATCGTCAGAAACAGCAACCAAAGCTCAGTATACACAGTTCTTGTAGTTTTTCATATGGTACCTGCACAGCCAAGAGGTGTGGGTGCAAGAGCTACAGCATCACGGGGGGCTTAAACGCAGCTTTACTGCAGAACTCTCAATCCCCCATCTGTGGTGACAATGTGAGCTCATTGTTTTTACTGATCAATTAGTCGCCTGCAAATTAATGCACATTAACCACTGCTTTACTCTGAAAAAAACAAAAAAACATTGTGGTGCTGTTCAGGTTGCAGGTACAGAACAACACGGCAGGCGTAGAGGTTTTAAAGGGGAAAACATGGAGGTTGGAGGATAATAAAAAATGAACCACTTGCGAGGGAGGGTCAATGATTCGCCTTTTTTCCTTCTTTCTTTCTTTTCTCGTTTTTGGAGCACCAATGCCGTTCATGATTTAAATCCCCATTAGCCGTTCTCTGTCTCGGTTCTCTGTGCCTTTGACGTGAAATCAGAGAGAATCAAAAGCCTGGGCCAGAGAACAAGAGATGGGGATGAAGGGCAGGAGACCCCAAAGAAGGATGTGGTGAGAAACGTGAGTTTGAGAGCAAATATTTAGGAAAAAAAACTGATGGGAATCGACAGATTGAGCCAAAGATAAGGAAGCTCAAAGAGAGAGTCAGGGTTTCTCATCAGCTATTCCTTTGTCCTCAAGGCTCATAAATAATAGAGATTACATGACAGGTATTGATCACAGTGTGAGTGAAATTAAAAAAAGGTGCAAAAAGACTGAAAGAAAGCAGTCATGCTTGTATTGATGATTGTTTTACTGTAGTTTGTGTTCAATGCAAACCTTATTAAATCTTTACCCTGACAGGTTTAGTCATCTGGTAACTTTTGTGATGCAGAGTACAAACATTTTATGCTAGAATGCAAAATTTATTGTGATATTCCACAAAACAATTACAGCTGCTTTGGTGATAAAAAGTCAAGAAATTTTAATTTAAGGTCGACCTTGCTTGTAATATTGGTTATATGGAACTTAAAGCTTATGGCACAGTCACCTAAAATGCATCAAATATGAAATAAAGTTGGAAGAATTGAAAAGGACATTTTATTTCATCCTGTATAACAGTGGAGGGCGTTAGCTAGTTAGGGACCTTGATCCGTTTGGAACATTTTCAAAGGCCTGGGTGTGAGACGAGTTTGACTGACAAGAGAAAATCAGACATGACGTCTGAGCCAAGTTCGTCTCGTCTTTTATCCTCCTCTCGTCTATTATGACTGATTTATCCTCTGTGTTATCTCTGTCTTTGTGTCTGCTGTCTCTTTTAATCTCTTTATTTCTCCTTGCTGCTTTCTCACCTTTTATCCGCACTCGTCATATCGCTCCCTCCTTCTGTCTTTTATGACCATCATCCTTTTCTATCTGTTCCTTTTTCGTTCATGTTAACATTCATAAATGGACATTATATGCAGAGTCATTCTCAGTAATGAAAATAATATTACTTCAGTCATCACCTCCTATCAGCAGTAACTTTCTGTATAATTAATGTTGCATTTTTATTTGTAATTTTTACAGGTTTCTTTTCAGTGAATAATTGGAAAGCACAATTTCCTGAATACTGTCGTAAGTAGATGGTAACAGCCGTGACTATTTAGTCTTTGACATATGCTTGTGATGTTTTTGTTCAAATTCAGATGTCAAGAGTAAAATATCAGTTTTAGTCCTCACAAACAACCCCGGTGGTGCTAATAGTCACTTGTGATGAAGCACCTGACGTGCTTTTAGTTGGAAGTTTGGGGCAACAAGAGCAAGATGACCTCTATGGCATTTTCCAGTTATGGTCAGTCCATTTGGATGAAAGCATCTGCCAATTAAATGCAGAATTATGTCATTTTAATAGATTAATTCAATTCTTTGAGGCTTCGTCACACTCGCTCATTTGTGAGTTGGACTAAGTTCTTCCGACAAATGGAAGAGCAGGAGGTTTGTGCAATCATGTGCAAACCACCGCATGAGAGAGCCTGCATGCAAGCTCTGAATGACAACTGTGTATTTAGCCATATTTTCCCAAACATGTGAAACACACCGAGCATGCTAACAGACAGCAGGAGCGGAAGATGTTTGCAGGAGTGCTTTGAGTATTTCATCCTGACATTTTGAAACGTGCTGAAAGCAGGCAGCCATTGGCAACGGTGACGTGCAACGACATCATTACTGCCACAATCACATGTTCTCTTAAGTCTGCACTGAGCAGCATTTCTTGCCACCATGGACAATGTGACAGCCTCATGTGCTTGTAACCCAAACGGAGTTATTCCATAAACTCTGTTTGATGTTTTCTTCTGCAGATCTGTTTTAAAAGGAATACGACCGACAGAGAGAAGGAAGGAGAAGACGGGGGGAGATTAGTAAGCATGTATAGTTTTCTACCTCACTGCTTTCTCATTAAGAACACATTCTACACTTGCAGTGAGCCCTCAGGGTGCACGTGCACACACACATGCACAGAAATGCGCATTGAGATTCAGACAGAGGCATATGCACACACATTATAATGACCCAGACACACAGAGCAGTAATTCCCTCGGATCTTTTGTCATTTTGTAAATTCTCTGTTAATAAAAGAATGAGAGGCCAATAGTCAGAAAGCCAGCGAAGGAGAACAAGAAGAGAGAAAGTAAAAAAAAAAAAAAAGAAACTCGGATGGAAATAGGAGGAAAAGGAGAGAGATCTATTCCTGTGTCGTCTCGGCGGGAGCACCCCAAAGTAGAAACTCATTAACTACTGCCTCTCCGAGAGCGATATTACAATTGGCGTGACTAAAAAGGCAAACAATTTAAATTGTTAATGCCCAGCAATCAGCCAGAGGGGGGAGAGCGGAGGGAGGGTGAACACACAGTGAGAGAGAGGGGAGACGGGGAGGGGGAGACACGTGGTCGGTATCATACTGCTCGGAATGGAAACGAGGAATCAAGTGCGAAGGCCGGGTTAATGCCAGTTTTACTCCTCTGCTTCACTGTTGGTGGAATAAAGAGAAGGATTTAAACCAAGAATCAGACGCTATCATTCATCCATGTTTGTGCAAAACTTGACAAAATGCTGCACTGCAATCAATTCAGGCAAAACGCCAGAGCTGCACTGATAAATTCTGCAATAAATAAATCAAAAGAAGGCGAAACAGTAGTTGGTTCAGTTGTGCAGCGATCTCTGTACGCCTGCGTTGGCTTTCTCTGCGTGCTCCGGTTTCCTCCCACAGTCATGGCATGCAGGTTTGGTGAGCTGGCCACGCTGAGGCTGGGACGCACTGCACACCTGTACCTGTGCAGGACGCCTCCCTCACTGAGCTGCTGCCGCTCTCATTAGCGGTGTCCACGCAGGCAGCATTGCTGCTGCGGCGCTGCATGTCAGATACAGATGCAGACATTGAGACTGAAAGGCAAATGTCAAAATGTCAACAGACCATTGTCACGGCCTAGTTTTGCTAGGAGTTTTGCTACTTCACTACATAATGCAGTGAAGTAGTTGAGCCGCCAAATCTCTAAGAATATGACTGCAAATGGTGATGAAGGGGACGATAAATGGATAGACCAGCTAACTGAAAGCCAGTTATCTGCGCGAGATATAATGGATCTGTGACAAGAATGAACACGCCGACTGCACAGTTACAGTTTTCATACTGCCGACATACAAAGAGTCGATATAAGGCTAACGTGTGTACATGAAAGATAATTTCCACTCAAAATCTCAGCTGTGCATTCAGCACTCTGAGTTTCAGGTATATAAACATCTGGCCTTACTGCAGCCACACACTGACAACTATGCCGATACACACAATGAAATATGTCGAGACAAAGGCACACAAACACACGTGGAACATGCACACAATGGGGACAAATGGGAGCACATTATGTGCTTACTGCCGAGTGCTGCAGTGCTCACACACAGTGACATATAGCACACGTGACACAACAGCACACATACGTATACAGACATTCAGGCACATACTCACAGTTCTACACAAACATCTGCACAAAGTGTGCGGGTTTAGATCGAATATCAAAATTTTATACATGTCCACACACAAGCAAGCCCAAAAATACTTCTATTTTCACATTCTACCGTCTGAAAGGATTTAATTTAAAGTATTTCCCATGCGAGTGATCGATGTTGCACCACGATCACTTGGCTGATGACATCCAGGACCAACAAGGCCGAGTCAGAGACGGAGGCTGAGGAGAAGATCCTGGAGTGTGAGTTGAAAAATTCAGATTCACGCAAATGACATGACTTCTGCGAATGCACACCATTCACTTCGCATAATTTGCAAATTTCACGTCTTTGCATTGGCTGCACAAAAAATTCACTTCATGCTTGGCGTGAACACACCATTAGTTTTGGTTTATTACAGGATCCTTCAATGACACTGCAATACTTGACTCACCCCCAGTTCTCCTCTCCTTAGAAGCAATTTATATAACCTGAAAATACTTATTTTACAGGTATTAATCCAGAGCTTAGTATTAAAACTCCCGTTCAAAGCTTGCCGAGACAATCGCAGAGTGAAAGAAGACCAATGTTGGCGGGAGGATAGAAAATCCTCTCCTTTTTCACACTGGAGAGTATAAATGGTAGCTTTTTATATATTCAGTGGAATTGAAACCTGAAGCTGGAGAGGAGGGAGGAAAGGGCAGACTGAGTCTATTTAGCAGTGACTCTCAACCTTTTCTCAGCCTTCACACAGGAAGTGATGCCTTAAAAAACATGGGGAAGAAATTGTCTTCGGTTCAATGGAGCCACTGGTGGAGAATGTTTCCGTGTCTCTTGGCCACGCTGATGTTTCGCTGATGTCTCCGAGTGATAAACCAAAATTTGTGTGGCATATTTTCTAAAAAGCGTGACTTTGACCAGTGTGCAGGTGAGTCTGGATGTTCAGTGGTTTCTTAAAATCTGAATACAGCCCATAAACCACCACTGCTCATGATGAGAAAAAAATGTCTTCAAGCAAAGAAACGAAGTAAACGAAGCGAATACTGGATCTGCAGAACCACAACAGTTTAAAGGAGTATCTCAGCAAGTTAGCATAGCACTTTCTTTACGTTTGTGGACTTAAGAAGAATAAGAAGCAGATTTTGTTTAAATGCAAAGACCAAGATACCCTCTCTCTTTGTCCTTAGTATGGGTCAGACTACATTCCTCACAATGCAACTCAATAACATCTTTCATCAGACCTTCCCTGACTGGTATACGTACGCACATGTCTTTCAAACCTGATGTCCCAGGTCTGCAGTTCAGGGTCCCTTTAAACCCAAACTGACTTGACAAAGCTCCCTCCAGAGCCACAAAAGGCTGCTTTCCCAGGCGGTGTGGCGCTAACCATGATGAATAAACTGTCATGTAAAATCAGTGGAGTGCCTCCTGTAACCCAAACGGTTATGCTGCACATTACTTTGGTAAAACCTTTTCTAACGTTCACCCCCTTTTAGCCTTAAGTCAAATGCAAAAAAATCTTTGATAACATCATTTACAGATTTGAACACATTAGAAAACTAAACATGAGGTTGGATATAGTTTAAAATGATAAACAGTTGGTCAGAAATAATGGAATTTGTCAATAAAGGCCTTTATGTTTATTTCTGTCTTTGCAGATTGATCGCTTATTCAGTAGACAGATGTAATATGAAGGAACCACTTACTGCAGAATAAATGCCCAAACAACAGCTTGACAAACGACATGGACAGATATGTATACATGCATTACCCCGACCGCGATGGGACCTTTAAGAGAAGTAATGGGTGGGGAGGGGTGGGGCGCGAGATCCAATCATTGCTGGATTGATTTTCCACGAAACCAAGAGAAACAATTACAGGCCTGAGAGCGGCGCGGCGTGTCTGGTGTTAAAAGACGTTAAGAGGAACGGGGATGCGCTATCGATCCGAGCTCATTCCCACACATTGGTAAACACTTTGCATTAAAAGGCGCTAAATTGCTCTCACCCATGGTGGAGTGATGCCTTGTGGGTAAGTAATAATAGACACAGCAATGTTGAGGGACTGGCTGGTGGAACACGCCGCTGATAGGACAATCACAAATCTACACTGAGCGCTTTGGCATCAGGCTGAAGTAGGAAATGAAAAATGGATGAAGGGATGAATAGAAAAGAAATAGAATAAAAAAAAACAGAGAAAGCTTGGAAAAGAGCATTTAAGCCAGGTTTGGAGTCCTTATCAGTCCACATCAGAGCATATTATGCTTAATTATCAAACCAGCAGTTATTTTGTGCTTTGCATTTCAATGCTGATGATGTTGCATTAAATAATACTGATTATTTTCATGGCATTGCACTGTACACTGTGCAAAGGTCAGGAGAACCTGCCGTGTCATGACAACCGATAATTTGGCCAGAGAAGAACATGGATGTTGTTTTAGAGACAATACTTTGCATTTTAAAAATGCATTTCTACAATTGTACGGCTAAGGTTGAGGGAGTGGTCTTAGTTAAACCCCTACCCCCCAAAAAAAGGTGAATGTGTGGTTAGTGGATATGCAGCTAAAATACCTGGCAAAGGTTTGGGAAGGTTCGTGGGCACTGAATGTCTGAGAAGATTCTCAGTCATCTGGGTTTTGGTTGTTTAAGGAGGGCTGAATCAAGGGCAGCTGGATTTGGTTGTAGAATCTTGGAAACTTTTTGCTTTTGATCTAGGGGGTCCAGCTTTAGAACTGGGGTTTAGAACAGTTTAGAACTGAAGAAACCCTTTGAATGAGAGGTTCCTACAACCAAGTCCAGTCACCCTGGATTCAACCCTCTTTGGATTGGTATTAAATGAGGACTCATCAAATATGAATGCACTTCCTCGGGATACTGGGCTGTAAATCTGGGCTCGCGTGGTGGATCTATGCTACAAACTACTCTTATGCCGTAAGCAAGTTCACAATGTTGGACTCCTGGACTCTCAATTTGCCTTAAATTCAGAATTCCTTCACAAACAACACTTTTGTATGTGACAAGGTTTCTAAAATGTTAATTTCTAGAATTCTATAAGTACTTTGGTTTTGTTTGTCCAGTAGTTCTGTTTATGTTTGCAGTTTTATTGTCCTTGTTTTAGCTGTATGTCTGTCTTCCTGGAAATTGTTCTTTGAACTGTGTGCGAGTACACTGAGAGCAACTTCAAACTGGACTCAAATTCCCTGTATGTGCACACATACAGCAGGACTTTAAGCCTTCAGTCTTGTTCAAACCACTTCCCCACTGCTCATGTGTATGCTCAGTATGATCCAAGCAATTACCACTTTGCCAATACATTGGCAAAATGCTTCTGGCTAAGCTCTGCAGCCACGAGGAGAGGATAGCAGAGCACTGGAGTAGTGTGTTAAACTACAGTATTTGTAACATACTGATCGATGGTGAAGTGGACTGTTGACACAACTTGACACTTTTGTTTTGCCTTGACTCTTGGTCTCTCTGCTGAAATCCGCTGTAACTGCTGTGAATCTCAGTTTTCAGAGGCACCTTTCAGGCCTATAGGTGCTGAGTACTCCATAGCTCAGAAGACAGAGTGGAGGATCCCTTTCATGCGGTTGCTTGTATTGATCTGCCGGTGGATATCTCTTTTTTTGAAATAAATCTCTTTTTGCTGGTGCTATGTATCACAGTTGTGGTGGCCACATTCAGGGATCGTGGGAAAATAGTTTCCAAAAATTTCCAAAAACTGTGTGAAGTTTCTGTGGAAATAAAAGCGGAGTGATGATCGGGTGTTTGTGCCAGACGTGATGCTACTTGGATGTGGTTGTATTGATTTGTTTTTGCCTTTTTCTCTGGGTATTTAGTTTTTTCCTCTGTTTATCCCTCTTCTCTTCCTATCTGTCACTCTATTCCCAAAGTCTCACCATCACCTTCATTTGTCTTTCTATACTTGTCACTTTCTCTGTATGTGGTAAATGTGTGTGTGTGTGTGTGTGTGTGTGTGTAACCCTGTCAGTCTGCCCACTTCAAGTCTCCAATGACTGTATTATTAAGGCTCGCCTTCATTAAAACACAGACAGAGAGATGCTGAAACAGAGAGACGAGACAAACATGAAAGAGGAGTCGCGAAGGGAGAAAAAGGCAAACATGAATACAAAGAGAGAAAGAAGAGCAGGAATAAGCAGAAAACCAACGTTGTTTACAAGGTTTAAGTAACCTCTGTTCTATCCTCTGCTCCACTTCCTGTCATTTCCTGACCTCTGTTCGACACCGCATTGCTAATCCTTATTTCTTCTGCATGGCAGATCCCATCCCATCACGCCTTTCCATTTGTTTTGTTTTTTTTAAGTCGTGTGATGACCACTGGTCCAAAAAACGTTTTCACAAACACAGTCTGTCTCCAAAGGAGAAAACACATGTTTCTGAGCATAAAACACTCCTAACTCTGTTACTGTGTACAAATATTTGTTCCATTGGGTCCCGCAAAAATATGAAAGTCTCGAGAGCTGTGTAATGCTCGTAATGTTTAGTGTACAATGTGCAGTTTTGGTTGTTTGATGATGCTTAACGCCATAAATCTGAGATGTACTGAGAGATGACTGGACAGCAGAGGAGAGACCTGGAGAGGAGAGGCGAATACAGGAAGCCCAGACCCCACGGCACAGTTGGTCCCCCCAAATACTGACTCTAATCAGCTTTAGCTAATTAAAACTAATTCTAATGGAAGTAATTTGAACAGCTGTCAAAATGAAAATCATGGCTGTTGTCTGAGTCCTCTGTAAGTTGATGTTCCAGGAGTTAGATGGGTCCCGGTTAAACTTTCCTGATATCACATGGATGTTTAAAGCATGTTAAAGAATCAAACCTCCAGCATCAGAAGGGAGGGGCTGAAAAAGTGAGCTTTGAAGGTAAGTAAGCAACAGTTTATATTTCAGGGTGTCAGACACACGATTAATCAACATGTCATCTGTTTTTCATCCTTTTTTCATATCGCAGGTTCGGGTCAAATGTTGATGCTTCTCATCTGTATTCCACTCTCCTTGTCATGTGTCCTTCTCTCTTTTTCTTGGCACGTTCTCTTTTTTCCAACCTTCTATGCCCCCCCTTTCTCTCTTCTCCTCTCACATCTCCTGGCATCTCCGCTGTCCCCCGTCACCATCTGAACCAATCACAGGCAATGAGCTTGCATTGCAGTCCTGACTCAGCCAATAACGGCAGCCACTAGGTTTGGCCAAAAATGTAACTTCCCCAGAGCTGCTTGTGACACGATCACACGCGCACACACACACACACACACACACACACACACGCACACACACACACACACACACACACACACACCCTGAAGCAGGGGGTGCAGGACATTCTGGATTCTCGCCCAAATAAAAGAACAAATTAGTTTTGAGAGAGAGGAGGGAGGAAGAGAGACACTGAGAGGGTATCCCGTGGAGTCAGAGGACTGCTGTGTGTGTGTGTGTGAGTGTGTGTGTTACAGAGAAAGAAAGACGTAGAGATGGCAAGTGTCTAAATCCTAGGAGGCCTGCGGACATCCCAAAAAACTGCAAAAAAGAGGGTGTAACAAATGTTTTGTGAAGAACATGAACTTCACTGACACTGTGTGCTATGAACAACATCTGTGTTCCATGTTAGAACAAACAAATCACTCCCACTGAATCCTCGAGGTGAACTGAATAAACCAAATCATCAGTGTCACGACCGGATTAGCAGGTTTTTGTTCTGGAACCCTTCTCAGTGTGCACAGAGCCACCACCTGTTGATGCACAAAACCAAACTTAGAGTCCTTAATACTGAACAGGAGGGAGTCAAGAACAGCAGAACAACATCGATGAGTCCTGCAAATCTTTAACAACACAGTACACACGAACGGTGGATCTCTTTATATTGACTTTGGTCACGTTTTGCATGGACAGGTAGTTAATCTGAGGACTCCACAGGGTCAACCTGCACTGATGTGATGCCATCAATAGTATCCCACATTTTGGTATTTACAGCCTACAGCGTTCTCAACATCTTCCATTCCGAGACCAGGATGAAGAGACCACATTAAAAAACAATATGTAATATATAATATGCCACATAAATCAAAATAATGGACATTTTATTCAACATAAAGTTAAAATATGTTAAGATAAGGTCAGACTTTGACTATCAGACTATCCGAGATTATGAAATCAGATTAATTCTAATGAAAACATCATTGTCCTGTGATGAATATAAGCTTCTTTTTTTTTTAATGATGCTAAGTAAAAGCAAAGTGTACGCCTGACTGTGACCGTTCCCACCAGAAACATTCAGGTTATTATAGCCATGTTTGTGTTTACTGCAACCTCTAATGGCCGCAGTAGTTATGATGGAAGGAAGGAGGAATTCAGGTGACGTAGTATAAAGAGCAAGAAAGTCAGCATTTGCAGGGGGAAAGAGGGACGAGGCAGGACTTTCACCCAGGAACTTAAATCACGTACATAACAAGAACGTACTCATGTTACCCTGGGATATATTCCGAAACCTAACCAAGTGGTTTTGGTGCCTAAACTGAAGCAAACTGTGACGCTTCACAATGTTTTCGTGAGGGCCATGGTCCACTTATGATGAAGGTCTGCCTCTGGGTCCTTCCAACAGTGATATATGTAGCTTTGAGAGTTGAATGTTTGAATGCATTTTCAGAGTCTTTTCTGTTTCCTCATGTCTTTCTGGAATGACCTTCTTGTCTCTCTGTCTGTCTTTGCGGCGCCTTTATAAATCTGTCTCTTTAGTCTGAATTCTACTCAAGTCACACTTCTCAGAGGCTTTCCTTCGTGTTTGTCAATGACAGGTGTTTTAACTGAATGAAGAAGTAACGTTTGCATGTCACTTTTTTACCATTCAATTCATTTCAACCCAATGTTTTGCTCTTAATGACACAAAAAAGTTTTAAGAAGTCTCAATTAACTCTCTCCCTCCTATTTCCCAGAGTCAACTTTTCCATTAAAGAAAAAAGTGTGACGTGACTTTAAATGTGGAAAGCATTAAAAAGATAATTTATTCCCAAAGTCGCTATTTAAGTCTGATGTCAGACTGCTGATCCAGAAGCTTTCCCGTTTCATTTTAAACACATTATGCAAATGACACAAGCTCATCAACGACTGTTTTAGTTGAGGAAGATTGACTTTCCACCTGTGGCTGAGGATGAGTTTGTGTTTGTCTCTTTCAGATGAATCCGGTTTACATTTGGACGTGTGATCGTGTCATAATCATAAAAAGAGATGAAATATGTTTGAAGGTATTGAAAATGCTTTTCCCTCTTTATTCAGACTCATTATCACTGGTTTACCATTTTACAAAAGGCAGAGTCTGCAGCCATGCCAGCAGCTCTGTGCAGCTAAATGTTTATGCTGATAATGTTTATCATGTTTACCATCTTTGTTTAATGTGCTAACATTTGCTAACTAGAAAATTCCCCCTGGGAAATTTTGAAAGGGACACGGGGTGCGTTTGAGCCGACAAAATTATCTACGTTTTAAAGTTTGAATGAAGTCTCTAGGAGAAACTATGGCGAAGCAGCGGACAATTGAAAAAGGCTGCAATGTGAGAAAACGGCAGATATCAGAGGTAGTCAGTCCCTGATTAATGAATTGCTCTCAGCTGTGTTTCTGTGGCTTTCTCCTTGTCTGTCTCTGTTGATCACCTCAGCTGTCTGTGTCTGCTTCTCTCCTCTGCTTCATGTCTCTGTTAACATGAATTAATGAACTGAATCAATAAACATGAATGGAGCTAATGCTAACGGAGCTAACAGAGCTAACACTAACGGAGCGAACAGCTAACGGTGCGAATAGAGCTAACGGCTCTAACGCTAACAGAGCTAACTGTGCTAGCAGAGCTAATAGAGCTAACGGCGTTAACAAGGGGGCGGGGGGATGGGGTTTTCATTATGCATTTGTCTGTGTGTGTGTGTTTATGTATCTGTCGTTGTGTGTGACTGCGTATGTGTGTGTCTTCGTCTGTTTCTGTGGCTTTCTCCTTGTCTGTCTCTGTTGATCACCTCAGCTTCTCTCCTCTGCTTCATGTCTCTGTTAACATGAATTAATGAACTGAATCAATAAGCATGAATGGAGTTAATGCTAACAGAGCTAACAGAGCTAACACTAACAGAGCTAACACTAACGGAGCTAACAGCTAACGGTGCGAATAGAGCTAACGGCGCTAACGCTAACAGAGCTAACTGTGCTAACAGAGCTAACAGAGCTAACGGCGTTAACAAGGGGGCGGGGGGATGGGGTTTTCATTATGCATTTGTCTGTGTGTGTGTGTTTATGTATCTGTCATTGTGTGTGACTGCGTATGTGTGTGTCTTCGTCTGTTTGTGTGTGTGTGTCTGCTTGAACTACACAAGCAGCCCAACCAGCTCCAACATGGAGATGTGTATAGTATATATGTGTCTGAATGTGTGTGTGTGCGTGTGTGCCTGTGTAACTTCTGCCCCACCTGCTGATAATTACCTCTGCACCTCTCCCACTGTTTACCTGTTCCTGTTCAGTTTTGACGTGCTGTTTTTAATCACTTTTTAGCTGTTGGTTAGCCCTTTTTGTGTGTGCATTTGTGTGACTACTGTCTCAACCTCTTTGGCAAAGAGCTTTCTGAAGCTGAGTTTAACTGCTTGTTGGACAGAGATTGTTTTCAAACAATGCCCTTGTTTTGACTGAGCTCGTTAAGATAATCATTCTCAGGCTGGTTGTCCTGCAGATGTGTGTGCGTGGGTTATTGACCGGTGTGTGTGTAAATGACAGTTGCACCTGTTAAACTCCTCCCTTGAAAAGCGGCTTTTTCGCTGTCGGTTTCTTCCGAACAACTTGCGATTGTGTCAAAACCGTAGCTGCTATCAAAAAACCGATTACACTGTGAGATGCGGACAAGTCTGGGCCAGATGTACGTGTGTTTTATGTCCAGATATTCTTTAGAAAAATGACAAAATGGTCGACTTAAAAAGACTCTGCGACTCAGAGAACAGGAGTTTGTATTGTATGCAGTGAGATTTGGGTTCGGCGAACCTCCCGAACTAAATCCTCTGGTGAGAGAACCGTACCTCGTATCAGAGTGTACTATAGATCATCGGACTCCCGAGAACTTCCTGAGTCCGGCCATCTCCTCGTTTTATTCCTGACACAACAACTTTTCGTTTTATGGCGATCTAAAGACAGGAGGCATTTCTGCTTTGCTCACAAAACAGCTCTGAATTTTAACATGGGACTTAATGGGAGAACAGGAGGGCGCTGGCTGCACAAAACGTCTCACTATTTAAATTCAGTAAGTCTCTCGGCTTTTTCGAGGACATCACACGAAAGAGGACAAGTTTGTCTACAAACTGATCCCAAAATTATGCGTGTAGAGTGTAATTTGTGGCCGTAGCGACGAGAAAACGAGAAGATTTTCAGATCGTTTTTAGACTCTGTGCCACTCTAGCACGCACTCTAGCACGAACATTCCGCGCAATACACACCCATTATAATCTCAAAATTTCCCGCCAAACGATCACTGTCATTGAACAGTGACTGATCAAAAACTATAGGACCAATCAAAATGTGGATGAACACACCAATAGACCAGACTTGGGTCTACATTTTAAAGTTGAAATGAAGTCTCTCGGTGAATGTATGCCTGAGCTACAGATGTTTGAAAAACTCCAATTTCAATCTTGTTTTTTTCGCCCGTCCCATTCATTTCTTATGGGAAATTTATCGCAGTTTTTCGCGTCTTACGACGCGAAAAACTGCGATAAATTTGAGAAAAGTAATAGCACACCGATCCCGAACAATACGCACGTTTTGATATATAATTTGCGAGGGTTTTCTCAAAGCTGTGGGACGAGTTTGAGGACGAAAACTTGGAGGAAGATGAAAAATAATAACTAGAAAATTCCCCCTGGGAAATTTTGAAAGGGACACGGGGTGTGTTCGAGCCGACAAAATTATCTACGTTTTAAAGTTTGAATGAAGTCTCTAGGACAAAGTATGGCCGAGCAGCGGACAATTGAAAAAGGCTGAAATTTGAGGAAATTTCCCCATTCATTTCTTATGGGAAATTTATCGCAGTTGTTCGCGTCTTACGTCGGCCTTCGATGGTCATAGCTCGAAAACCGTAAGAGATATCAAAATGTGCCGAGGGTCATTTGGAGCCGACAAAATTATCTACGTTTTAAAGTTTGAATGAAGTCTCTAGGAGAAACTATGGCGAAGCAGCGGACAATTGAAAAAGGCTGCAATGTGAGAAAACGGCAGATATCAGAGGCAGTCAGTCCCTGATTAATGAATTGCTCTCAGCTGTGTTTCTGTGGCTTTCTCCTTGTCTGTCTCTGTTGATCACCTCAGCTGTCTGTGTCTGCTTCTCTCCTCTGCTTCATGTCTCTGTTAACATGAATTAATGAACTGAATCAATAAACATGAATGGAGCTAATGCTAACGGAGCTAACAGAGCTAACACTAATGGAGCGAACAGCTAACGGTGCGAATAGAGCTAACGGCGCTAACGCAACCAGAGCTAACTGTGCTAACAGAGCTAATAGAGCTAGCGGCGTTAACAAGGGGGCGGGGGGATGGGGTTTTCATTATGCATTTGTCTGTGTGTGTGTGTTTATGTATCTGTCGTTGTGTGTGACTGCGTATGTGTGTGTCTTCGTCTGTTTCTGTGGCTTTCTCCTTGTCTGTCTCTGTTGATCACCTCAGCTGTCTGTGTCTGCTTCTCTCCTCTGCTTCATGTCTCTGTTAACATGAATTAATGAACTGAATCAATAAGCATGAATGGAGTTAATGCTAACAGAGCTAACACTAACGGAGCTAACACCTAACGGCGCGAATAGAGCTAACGGCGCTAACGCTAACAGAGCTAACTGTGCTAACAGAGCTAATAGAGCTAACGGTGTTAACAAGGGGGCGGGGGGATGGGGTTTTCATTATGCATTTGTCTGTGTATGTGTGTTTATGTATCTGTCATTGTGTGTGACTGCGTATGTGTGTGTCTTCGTCTGTTTGTGTGTGTGTGTCTGCTTGAACTACACAAGCAGCCCAACCAGCTCCTACATGGAGATGTGTATAGTATATATGTGTCTGAATGTGTGTGTGTGTGTGTGTGTGCGTGTGTGCCTGTGTAACTTCTGCCCCACCTGCTGATAATTACCTCTCTACCTCTCCCACTTTTTACCTGTTCCTGTTCAGTTTTGACGTGCTTGTTTTTAATCACTTTTTAGCTGTTGGTTAGCCCTGCTTGTGTGTGTGCATTTGTGTGACTACTGTCTCAACCTTTTTGGCAAAGCGCTTGGTGAAGCTGAGTTTAACTGTTTGTTGGATGGAGATTGTTTTCAAACAATGCCCTTGTTTTGACTGAGCTCGTTAAGATAATCATTCTCAGGCTTGTTGTCCTGCAGATGTGTGTGCGTGGGTTATTGACCGGTGTGTGTGTAAATGACAGTTGCACCTGTTAAACTCCTCCCTTGAAAAGCGGCTTTTTCGCTGTCGGTTTCTTCCGAACAGCTTGCGATTGTGTCAAAACCGTAGCTGCTATCAAAAAACCGATTACACTGTGAGATGCGGACAAGTCTGGGCCAGATGTACGTGTGTTTTATGTCCAGATATTCTTTAGAAAAATGACAAAATGGTCGACTTAAAAAGACTCTGCGACTCAGAGAACAGGAGTTTGTATTGTATGCAGTGAGATTTGGGTTCGGCGAACCTCCTGAACTAAATCCTCTGGTGAGAGAACCGTACCTCGTATCAGAGTGTACTATAGATCATCGGACTCCCGAGAACTTCCTGAGTCCGGCCATCTCCTCGTTTTATTCCTGACACAACAACTTTTCGTTTTATGGCGATCTAAAGACAGGAGGCATTTCTGCTTTGCTCACAAAACAGCTCTGAATTTTAACATGGGACTTAATGGGAGAACAGGAGGGCGCTGGCTGCACAAAACGTCTCACTATTTAAATTCAGTAAGTCTCTCGGCTTTTTCGAGGACATCACACGAAAGAGGACAAGTTTGTCTACAAACTGATCCCAAAATTATGCGTGTAGAGTGTAATTTGTGGCCGTAGCGACGAGAAAAAGAGAAGATTTTCAGATCGTTTTTAGACTCTGTGCCACTCTAGCACGCACTCTAGCACGAACATTCCGCGCAATACACACCCATTATAATCTCAAAATTTCCCGCCAAACGATCACTGTCATTGAACAGTGACTGATCAAAAACTATAGGACCAATCAAAATGTGGATGAACACACCAATAGACCAGACTTGGGTCTACATTTTAAAGTTGAAATGAAGTCTCTCGGTGAATGTATGCCTGAGCTACAGATGTTTGAAAAACTCCAATTTCAATCTTGTTTTTTTCGCCCGTCCCATTCATTTCTTATGGGAAATTTATCGCAGTTTTTCGCGTCTTACGACGCGAAAAACTGCGATAAATTTGAGAAAAGTAATAGCACACCGATCCCGAACAATACGCACGTTTTGATATATAATTTGCGAGGGTTTTCTCAAAGCTGCGGGGCGAGTTTGAGGACGAAAACTTGGAGGAAGATGAAAAATAATAAGAAGAAGAAGAAGAAGAAACGCGCGGGATAGTAATAAGTGACTCGGGGCTACGCCCCGAGTCACTGGCTCCTGCAGCAGAGCTGCAGGAGCCAGTGCCTCGGAGCGTGCCCCGTGTCCCTAACTAGAAAATTCCCCCTGGGAAATTTTGAAAGGGACACGGGGTGTGTTCGAGCCGACAAAATTATCTACGTTTTAAAGTTTGAATGAAGTCTCTAGGACAAAGTATGGCCGAGCAGCGGACAATTGAAAAAGGCTGAAATTTGAGGAAATTTCCCCATTCATTTCTTATGGGAAATTTATCGCAGTTGTTCGCGTCTTACGTCGGCCTTCGATGGTCATAGCTCGAAAACCGTAAGAGATATCAAAATGTGCCGAGGGTCATTTGGAGCCGACAAAATTATCTACGTTTTAAAGTTTGAATGAAGTCTCTAGGAGAAACTATGGCGAAGCAGCGGACAATTGAAAAAGGCTGCAATGTGAGAAAACGGCAGATATCAGAGGCAGTCAGTCCCTGATTAATGAATTGCTCTCAGCTGTGTTTCTGTGGCTTTCTCCTTGTCTGTCTCTGTTGATCACCTCAGCTGTCTGTGTCTGCTTCTCTCCTCTGCTTCATGTCTCTGTTAACATGAATTAATGAACTGAATCAATAAACATGAATGGAGCTAATGCTAACGGAGCTAACAGAGCTAACACTAATGGAGCGAACAGCTAGCGGTGCGAATAGAGCTAACGGCGCTAACGCAACCAGAGCTAACTGTGCTAACAGAGCTAATAGAGCTAGCGGCGTTAACAAGGGGGCGGGGGGATGGGGTTTTCATTATGCATTTGTCTGTGTGTGTGTGTTTATGCATCTGTCGTTGTGTGTGACTGCGTATGTGTGTGTCTTCGTCTGTTTCTGTGGCTTTCTCCTTGTCTGTCTCTGTTGATCACCTCAGCTGTCTGTGTCTGCTTCTCTCCTCTGCTTCATGTCTCTGTTAACATGAATTAATGAACTGAATCAATAAGCATGAATGGAGTTAATGCTAACACTAACGGAGCTAACACTAACGGAGCTAACAGCTAACGGTGCGAATAGAGCTAACGGCGCTAACGCTAACAGAGCTAACTGTGCTAACAGAGCTAACAGAGCTAACGGCGTTAACAAGGGGGCGGGGGGATGGGGTTTTCATTATGCATTTGTCTGTGTGTGTGTGTTTATGTATCTGTCATTGTGTGTGACTGCGTATGTGTGTGTCTTCGTCTGTTTGTGTGTGTGTGTCTGCTTGAACTACACAAGCAGCCCAACCAGCTCCAACATGGAGATGTGTATAGTATATATGTGTCTGAATGTGTGTGTGTGCGTGTGTGCCTGTGTAACTTCTGCCCCACCTGCTGATAATTACCTCTGCACCTCTCCCACTGTTTACCTGTTCCTGTTCAGTTTTGACGTGCTGTTTTTAATCACTTTTTAGCTGTTGGTTAGCCCTTTTTGTGTGTGCATTTGTGTGACTACTGTCTCAACCTCTTTGGCAAAGAGCTTTCTGAAGCTGAGTTTAACTGCTTGTTGGACAGAGATTGTTTTCAAACAATGCCCTTGTTTTGACTGAGCTCGTTAAGATAATCATTCTCAGGCTGGTTGTCCTGCATATGTGTGTGCGTGGGTTATTGACCGGTGTGTGTGTAAATGACAGTTGCACCTGTTAAACTCCTCCCTTGAAAAGCGGCTTTTTCGCTGTCGGTTTCTTCCGAACAACTTGCGATTGTGTCAAAACCGTAGCTGCTATCAAAAAACCGACTACACTGTGAGATGCGGACAAGTCTGGGCCAGATGTACGTGTGTTTTATGTCCAGATATTCTTTAGAAAAATGACAAAATGGTCGACTTAAAAAGACTCTGCGACTCAGAGAACAGGAGTTTGTATTGTATGCAGTGAGATTTGGGTTCGGCGAACCTCCTGAACTAAATCCTCTGGTGAGAGAACCGTACCTCGTATCAGAGTGTACTATAGATCATCGGACTCCCGAGAACTTCCTGAGTCCGGCCATCTCCTCGTTTTATTCCTGACACAACAACTTTTCGTTTTATGGCGATCTAAAGACAGGAGGCATTTCTGCTTTGCTCACAAAACAGCTCTGAATTTTAACATGGGACTTAATGGGAGAACAGGAGGGCGCTGGCTGCACAAAACGTCTCACTATTTAAATTCAGTAAGTCTCTCGGCTTTTTCGAGGACATCACACGAAAGAGGACAAGTTTGTCTACAAAATGAGCCCAAAATTATGCGTGTAGAGTGTAATTTGTGGCCGTAGCGACGAGAAAAAGAGAAGATTTTCAGATCGTTTTTAGACTCTGTGCCACTCTAGCACGCACTCTAGCACGAACATTCCGCGCAATACACACCCATTATAATCTCAAAATTTCCCGCCAAACGATCACTGTCATTGAACAGTGACTGATCAAAAACTATAGGACCAATCAAAATGTGGATGAACACACCAATAGACCAGACTTGGGTCTACATTTTAAAGTTGAAATGAAGTCTCTCGGTGAATGTATGCCTGAGCTACAGATGTTTGAAAAACTCCAATTTCAATCTTGTTTTTTTCGCCCGTCCCATTCATTTCTTATGGGAAATTTATCGCAGTTTTTCGCGTCTTACGACGCGAAAAACTGCGATAAATTTGAGAAAAGTAATAGCACACCGATCCCGAACAATACGCACATTTTGATATATAATTTGCGAGGGTTTTCTCAAAGCTGCGGGGCGAGTTAAGGGACGAAAACTTGGAGGAAGATGAAAAATAATAATAAGAAGAAGAAGAAGAAACGCGCGGGATAGTAATAAGTGACTCGGGGCTACGCCCCGAGTCACTGGCTCCTGCAGCTATTTCATAGCTGTAGGAGCCAGTGACTCGGGACGTTGCCCCGTGTCCCTAATAATAAGAAGAAGAAGAAACGCGCGGGATAGTAATAAGTGACTCGGGGCTACGCCCCGAGTCACTGGCTCCTGCAGCTATTTCATAGCTGTAGGAGCCAGTGACTCGGGACGTTGCCCCGTGTCCCTAATTAGCACTAAACACACAGTCATGTTGAGACTGATGGCAATGTCATTAGTTTTGCAGGTATTTGGTCAGAATAAATAAAAAAAGCATGGGACAAATGAGACTTTTGACCTGATGATGGTGCTAGATGTGGCGGAAGTCACCCTGTGGGGAATGTGGGTGTGTGTACCAAATCAAAAAGCTGTTGAGGCATTTAACGACAATCAACCCGTTAGTTGTTGAGAAACTTTGTGTCAACGGTGGACAGACTGACCACTGCCAGAGCCACACTGCTGGAGGGGCTAAAAACAGGAAAATGCTTCTTCTTTTGCTCTCCCAGGTGAAAAATTATTAAACTTAAAGAGTGCAGCTACTAGTACACTTTGTGCTATTTTTGTCGCCTTCAAGGAAACTTAATTGGACTCAAGTAGTGTTTGAGTACCCCGTGAGTAATACTTTAAGTATAAACAGTTGCTAGTGTCCTGAGGTCCACCAGTGAAAATCAGGATTCGTGAACATTCAAACAAACACGCAGCACAATTGTATTAAATCACCAATGTGTTGGAAATATACTGAAATCTACTTGAAATTAAGTGAAATTGAAGTAAATTTTGATTAACAATGCTAAGTATACTTCTCATAAGTACACTTTTTACTGCTAAAAGTATTTGTATTTACTACAATAAACACTACAAAAAAAGTACAATTCTAATACACTTATGGAAAAGTTCATTTTTTATAAGTACTTTGAAATAACACTTAAAGTATTGCAGAATTACTTTATTCATTTTGATTACATTTAAGTAGACTTTAATGACATCTGTTTAGAAGTACACTTTTAAAAGTACATGTCAAGCATACTTTAAATTAAGCACAAACAGTAAACGTGTATTTGTAGTGACTTTTCTATTTAAATTGTATTTCTAATACACTAAAGTAAGCTACTTTTTGACCTGGGAGAGATCATAGAGGAAGTGTGAGCAGAGGAAATGAATATACAGTTCTAGACAGTAAAATGCTTGCTTCTTGTTGACATGGTCTTTTCTTTCACACATCTTTTATTGATGTGTTCGTGTTTATTTGTGTTAATTGTGACCACTATACCTGGTGGCAACATAGTTTTTTTCATGTTAATTTATATAATCGTTTAAGCTACGCTGCCCTTCACACACATGAAAATGTGTGTCGCTCCAGCTGCTGGTACAACATTGTTTCTCATTCACACAGTTAATGTCATCCTCTGTCATTCTCTATTATCTCGTCCTTTTACTGTCAAGTAGGTTTTATAGATTTGAACAAAGCACAGAAACAACCTGCTGGTGTAAACGTTGCTCTGTGATTCCATAAAACTGCACATAAAATCACACACAGGAGTCGCAAAGTGCAACTACACACATTCACCAGCACAGAGTGAGTAAACCGCCGTGCACGTGCACAGTTTACAGAGTGTGTTGAGACAGAATGTGTGTGCGCGCGCGCACACACACACACACACACACACACACAAACACACACACACACACACACACACACACACACACCCACACACACCCACACACACACACCTGTAGCTTTGACACTCCTGGCTGTGGCTCACACATCAAAGACTGACAAAACCCCAGGATGGCAGAGGAGAAGATGGTTTTTTTCTCTGTGTGTGTGTGTGTGTGCGTGTTTAAAGGCCTTAACAGCCACATAATGTGTGTGTTTTCTGAGCACTCATGGTTGCATGTCTGCAGGTAAATGTAAGATGTATCCAAGAGGTTGAAAACCAAGTATATCTCTCTCTCTCTGTGTGTGTGTGTGTGTGTGAAAACTCTTAGAGGAAAAAAGAGAAATACTTTGTTCCATAATAACTTTGACTCTCAGAGGATCAAAGGATGTCTGCTGCACCCTCTTGCTTAGCTCGCACTAATTTAAACAGCAGCTTACAGATCACTGTACATAAAGCAGAGAGGGTTACACACACACACACACACACAGATCACTGTACATAAAGCAGAGAGGGTTACACACACACACACACACAGATCACTGTACATAAAGCAGAGAGGGTTACACACACACACACACACACACACACACACACACACACACACACAAACACACACACACACAAACACACACACAGTGTCTGTCACAAGTTCTGTCTGGACGCTCTGAAAGCAGCAAAACATATTTTCTGGTCTAAAAATCCAAAGGCCTGTTAGTCGAGATGGACACCAAAAAAACTTTCAATATTCTTCTTCACTGTTGTCTTACTGTTGTTAATGAGAGAGCTGTGATTTAATGTCAATGACTCCACGCGGTCCTTTAGATTTAAACATGTCTGAAACGTGACAGGAACAAACTAGTGATGTCGTCTACCTAATGAAATAAGCAACATGCTGAGAAAATTGAGGTGTTTTCTATATAAATTTTCCTGAATGTTGCATTATTTCCTAAAATTGTTTTACAAAAAAATAAATAATAATGACGAATGATGAATATTCTTGCACAATGTCATCACTGAAGTATAATATACATTCTACATATTTTTGCATTAAGATACACATGTAAAATGAGTTTTTTGGACTTGGCAAACATGGCAAAGACACACTGTGGATTAGTGACTAACTGACAGAGCAGAGCAGTGAATGTTATACTGAAGAATCTTGCAACTCTCTGGGGGACTGACGGCAAGCAGTCTCTCCAGTCTGCTCTGAGGAAAGGCATGCGCAGCGGGACCAGTGGGACAGAGACAAGCCTGACTCAAAGCAGCCACAAGACCTTGAGACTGAGACAGACCTGAGCAGTGCAGCCCTGGAAGCTACCTGTGTGCAGACCGGGACTGTGCATGGAAATAATATTGAAAATAAAAACCTGCATCCTCTTTTCTGTCAGGTGGAAGAAGTTATGTCTTGTGACACAACCAAATGATACGCTACTGGCATGAATAGTCATATATGGTTTCAAAAATGTTACAGTATACTTGGTTTATTGTGAATATGTGGAGATGTGGCCTGGGCTCAAGTTAGGTTCCCAGCATGCATTGTTATCTCCACCCCTGCCTGTGTATCAATTATACACGCAATATTATATTTTCCTCTCTAACCAAGTTTAAGGGCAGCCACTATTTAAAGGATAACTTTCGTTTTTTACAACCTGGACCTTATTTGTAGCATTAAATACGCCCATTTACTCACCCAGACAACTTTGGTGGCATCTGGAGTCGTTTTGAAGAAATTAGCCCCAGAGGAGCGGCGCGTATATCCGTATAATGCGAGTACTCGGGGCATCCATGCGCAGCCTCTATATAACGCATAATCTGTGGCGCAACTCGTTCATATTCCAATATTTTGTTATGATATGCTGGTGCTATTCCCCTCTGAACCCGTGGTGGCATGTTATCAACATCCGGCGTCTCTAGACAACTACCTCTGACGTGGATGATGTCATTACCGAACGCCGGGCGCTGCGAGCAGCCAGCCACAACACGGCTGACTCTGCAACGGTCGGCTACGAATACGCAATAACGAACCATAGCTTTGCCAAACTACAGCTAAACTAGCTGACCGCCGGCTCAGAGGGGAATAGCACCAGTACTCGCAATATATGGATATACGCGCCGCTCCTCTGGGGCTAATTTCTTCAAAACGACTCCAGATGCCACCAAAGTTGTCTGGGTGAGTAAATGGTCGTATTTAATGCTACAAATAAGGTCCAGGTTGTAAAAAACGAAAGTTATCCTATAAGGGGACCACATGTGTAAACTTGTCCTGCATTTTCTGTATGGAAAGTAAATTCAGCTCCCAGAGGGATGCTCCACATCACAATCATAGCAAGCGAACATGGTTTCCCCCAGAAAATTAGTCAGACAAGGGGATAAACGCTGAGTGCCGGTGAGGTTTTCTTCACGCATCTCTTTCTATTCCAAACATTAGCACATGCTCAAGCTAACATAATAAGATCAATCAGTAATAGTCACCAGCTGACCTGAATTTTTAAAAATCCAGATGATCCTCCTGACCAGTTTGATTACGAGATGATGGTTTAAGCAGTTGTATCAGTCATAAATATGTGGCCTTTGCTGTGGGAGGTGGTGCCTCTCTGCTTTTTTACTGTGAAGCTACAAGTTACATTTCATAAAAGTGTTAACTTCCACTCTAAAACACTGTGGCAAACCCAGCAGCTAACAGCTAACCATGCTTCAACACGTGAAAGCTACACGTTGAAAAAAATATAAAAATATGACAATGTGGAAAGTCTTAAGCGTCCAAATGGCCTAAAACTGTGGTCTGAGACATTTCTCTGGATGTTTGGGTTCAAGTATCTCTTGATATATTGAATATTGAGCAAATTAGTGATGTCCCAATTAGAAGGGATGGGATGCACCTCTTCATTCCTAGCCGATTAGTAATTCAGGCTGATAAAACCTGTCTATAAAGACTTTGTTGAGAGCAGTTTTTAAGTTCACTTGGCTGGAGCTCCACACATCTGTTTGCATGGCAGCAGGACTGTTTCATAGCCACTTCAAATATCAATCAGTTACCATTACCGCAGCCAGCCTCCCATATTTACCAGATTGCTCCGCAGTTATTCAAACTGACACAGTCCATATGAGTGACTGATTGAGGGTGTCCTTCATATTTTTTTTTACCTTGTCTCTTTGTGATGAGAAAAACTCTAGACCCTGCTGTCTCATTACTGGAGACTGTAATCAATCTGAGAGAGGAGAAAACAGTAAAAGCTGTCTGAGGAAAAAAAATAAAATCAATGGGATGAAAAAAACTTTTTTTAGTTTTGTTTTTAAAGTAGTTTTCATCCATAGAAAGTTAACTAAATACAGCGAGCAACTATCCTCTATATCATATATCATATGAGGCATTTCATTATCGGTGGCTCGTGTGAGATTGACTGGACTCCATACATCTAGCTCTTAAATCCTTGATTAGTCTGGGTTTACTCAGACAAACTGAGTCAAACAGAGGTTTCACAAGCTTTTTTTTTTTCAATCTGGGCCAGAAATCCAGCTCTGGATGTGTAATTTTGTTGGACAATCCAGGCCTTTTCTTCTTCATATTGCCATGCCACACAAAGGAAGTTCCCACAATAATTCAGAAGAGACCATGTCCATGGCTGAGGTGTGTGAATTACTTGAGCAGCAAAATAATGAAAATCTCTTAGAACAACAGGAGACGATCCTTGTGGAGTCCTCTAACAAAGAGTCGTTGAGCTGCTGAGCGAGTCAATGACCTCAGGTCTTCACTTAAGAGGAATTTCAGGACTTTAAAAACAATTACAAGACGTGGGGTGATACCTGCAAAGAGACCAAGGATGATGTGGAAACAGTCTGCACACAGTGACAAAAGTGATTATATGGAAGGTCGGACTAGACAAAATAAAGTCATCACTGATGGCTTTATGAATCAGCCAGTGAAGGTCTCACAGTGAAGAAGCTGCTGATCAGTGGCGTGCACAGACTTTTTGAAGGGCAGGGGTGAAAAGGAAAAGGACTGAGCATGCGTTTTGGCGTCCAAGAGGGCACTTTAGCACGCGTTTTGGCATCCAAGAGGGCACTTTAGCACACGTTTTGGCGTCCAAGAGGGCACTTTAGCACACGTTTTGGCACCAAGAGGGCACTTTAATGCGCGTTTTGGCTCCCAGGGGGCACTTTAGCACGCGTTTTGGCTCCCAGGGGGCACTTTAGCACGCATTTTGGTGTCCAAGAGGGCACTTTAGCACGCGTTTTGGCATCCAAGAGGGCACTTTAGCACGCGTTTTGGCTCCCAGGGGGCACTTTAGCACACGTTTTGGCACCAAGAGGGCACTTTAGCACGCGTTTTGGTGTCCAAGAGGGCACTTTAGCATGCGTTTTGGTGTCCAAGAGGGCACTTTAGCACGCGTTTTGTCACCAAGAGGGCACTTTAGCACGCATTTGGCACCAAGAGGGCACTTTAATGCGCGTTTTGGCTCCCAGGGGGCACTTTAGCACGCGTTTTGTCACCAAGAGGGCACTTTAGCACGCGTTTTGTCACCAAGAGGGCACTTTAATGCGCGTTTTGGTGTCCAAGAGGGCACTTTAGCACACGTTTTGGCTCCCAGGGGGCACTTTAGCACGCGTTTTGGCTCCCAGGGGGCACTTTAGCACGCGTTTTGGCTCCCAGGGGGCACTTTAACACGTGTTTTGGTGTCCAAGAGGGCACTTTAGCGCGCGTTTTGGCTCCCAGGTGGCACTTTAGCACACGTTTTTCAACAATTGGGCCACGAGGGGGGGTGGTCGCCCCCCCTCTGTGCACGCCACTGCTGCTGATGGACCATCACAGAAAGAGATGGAGCAGGTTCAAGCCCATAATGCTTTGCCTCTGACTTCTGGTCATCAGACATGATACACACACACACACACACACACACACACACACACACACACACACACACACTCACATCCCTGCTCATTCCGCTGCATGTCAGTACTGTTGATCTCCCCATGAGCACTGCCATGCCCACGATGGACTGCAGCTATCATTTTCTATCACAACATCCTCTCACATTCTACTCTTTATTGTAGTTGCTGTAAGGAGCAGCACCACCTGACTTGCACAACTGTCAGTGAATATGAAGGGAATGAATGCAGCTCCTCGGCCTGCTCTAAGTGCAGCTCCGCACTTCCTCTGCACGACAGTGACGATGACGGTTTTGTTGCTGACGCTTCGAATCATGTTTTTTTAAACCCTATGATTCGAGCCTGCATAGTGACACTAACATTTATGGTGCCTTTTGATCCTGATTCACAACATTTTAGCTCCTTAACTTCTGAATCTTTCTCCTGATTATTTCACTGTTAATACTTGATGTGCCAAAGCCACAAACAAAGCAGATTTCAACTTTTCATTTAAACATTTGTGGTGTTTGTCATCTGAATTCTCAGATGTGGCATTTTCAAAAGCTTGGTTTACTGATGAGTCAACATCTCTCTACGGCATCATAAATGATCACACTCATCACTGAAGGATGAAGAGAACTGGTGGAGGTTTCCACATTGAATTTCAGTAATAATTAGCAACTTCATTTCAGAAATGGTATCACTCTCAATTCTGAGTGTAATGATGTGGAATCACTCTTTCCAGAAATACCTTACCGTGATATTTTTGCATTTACAAGCCTCCAATTACAAACATTAGAAACTTTAATTCCAGAACATCTGAATATACATATGCAAATTCCTCACTCCTTAAACACTGAACATATTAAGATAACTTTTTCATCTTTAAGTCTGGTGTCCTTTACTGCTCAACATAAGGATCACTGACCAAATCGAGGAGCTGATTGGTGATGTTTCCATAGGATAACAGACACTCTTGATGATGTTGAACATCATCGTCAGTGATTCGTAGCTTCTTATAACTCTGTGTTTTCACCTGGTCAGTACACACACAGAAGAGTCAATAAATTCAGAAAACCCTGGTTTACTCCAGTCTGCACTAACAAAGAAAATGTTGTTTAAGTAATTTATTGTAAATCCATCCTCTATGAAGATTGACAATTATATAAGACCTACAGAAGTAGATGCAACGATTTGATTAGAATGGCAAAGAAAAAAAAAATACTTTAACAAATTTAATGGGGCTTCAAATTACATTAAAACTACATGGGGAGCCATCAATCTGCTCTTGGGTAGAAAAAAAGCTTCAGCCACTCTTCTGACACAGTTTGTTGATTAAAATAGAGAACACACAGACCCATTTGATATTGCATCTGCTTCCAGTGATTATTGTGTCAGTATTGGCACAGTTCTATCACAGGGGATAAGTCGTATTACTGGGTCTCCATCTGAGTTCCTAAAAAGTTCCTTCTCTCCAGAGCTTTAATTCTCCCTCTGAGAAGGAAATGCTGGACATCACTGCAAATATGAAATATTCGGCAGCTGGTTGTGATGAGGTTGGATCATGTCTGATTAACAAATTTAGTTCTTCAATTATCAAGCAAGTGACCTATATATTTACCAAATCTCTAGAAACTGGAATAATACCCGATGATCCGAAAAGCGCGAAAGTACTTCCTTCGTTTAAACCTGGGGACTGAAGCTAATTTAATAATTATCACCCTATTTCTGTCCTTCCATGTTAGAAGGATGAAACAGCTGCAGGAGTGGAACATCCTGCATGAACGGCAACTTGGATTTTAAAAAAAATATTCTACAGAAATGGCTGTGCTCCAACCAAAATTCATACTGCTTTAACTAACAATGAGTACTCTTTAGAAATATCTCTTGGCCTTTCTGAAGCTTTTGACACTGTTTAACTGACACACCATAATTTTACTGGAATCACATATCAATGGTTTTACAATTATTATTATTATTTATTTATATTATTATATTTAATTTGTTGATGTTAATAATAATAAATAGACATCTGATAGCACTATTATGACACGTGGGGTCCCACAGGGATCTATTCTTGGATCTATCCTATTTTGTATTTATACATCAGAAATGTGAAGAAAAGTGCCGTTCAAAAAGCAAACACTTTCATCTTAGTGCCATTATACTTCGTTCTGACTAAAAACACATGACAGAAAGAGAATAAAAGTTTCTGAAACATGAAAACTTGCATATCGAAGGACTTCTTTACCCTCCACAAATGCATCCTCATCCAGATTTGATGCATCACATATCAAAGCCTCAGTCGCTGTCTTCCACAGATTCACTCCTAAAAATGTCCTCAAACACCTTTAACCACCACAAACTTCACACTGACGTGGTTTCTGGTGAGTAAAAAGCTAGAAAATTGGAGAAATCTCTCATAACTCAGCTCTCGCTGTGCACCCACTACAGACATACTGTTTACGAATTAAATACAAGTTTTGATTACGCACACATCCACCAAACAAACTTCACAGGCTTGTTGTAAAGTTATTGTTGTAAAGCTAGAAATGAGTCCCATCAGTTGTCAATCAAGTCAAGTTAGGTTGTGGAAAGTTGTGTCCGTACATGTTAATAATTTCAGACTTGCATTTGTATGACACAGACCTTAGTTTTGGTTAATGAGCAACTTGTTTCACATGTAAACAAGTTCAAGACTCTGGTGTCTTTTTCTTTAATCAACATACTGTGTGTAGAGATGGGAAGTAAAGAAGTGGATTATGGGGCAGAAGTCGTTCTAAAGGTTTCTGTGGGTGTTTTCATACCTGAAAACTTGATTTTGACTGCAGTGTAACTTAATGGGGTGGTAATATGTTAACCCCATGGCGTCACCTGTTTAAACTGTGGATAGTTATCAAGACATAAGTGAAAATACTGATTTCCACACTGTGTTAGAAGTTTTGTCTTTGCAATAAGAGAGACCATCATGGTCACATTGTGTGTTATACTTCTTTGTCCTCAGTGTAGACGGAGACGCTGAGTTTTCTGACTGACTGAGTCTCCTTGGAGCGAAGCTTTTCTGGGTTACAGAGACAGTGAGGGATTACGTTTCCCTGGTGCCAAGACGTTAAAATCCCCGTTGTTAATAATAAACCCCTGAAACCCACGGGACACCCCCCACCCGCTTGTTCTCCTATAATTGACTCATTAATTGACTCATTTAAATCTGTCTAATTATTTAATCAATTAAATTCAATTTAGCTGATTGCACACTTCTCATTTAGAATTAAGTGCATGGTCTTGAGAGGGGGTGGAGGTGAAGAAAGAGAGCAAGAGAACTGAGGAACAAATGTATTTCGTGGTAATAACCGCTAATGTGCGGGCTAATTACTGAAGTAAATTGATCATTTTGTCTTAATTGATTTAAGCTTGTTAAAAGGGCACGGCGCCAGCTTCGTTAGTGTGCCGTGAGCACTTTATCTGGATGACAGTAATTGGAGGTGAATGGTCTCGTTCTTGTCTTTCTCTGCCCTAAGTAGGCCTGCAAGACATCAGTCATAACTAATGGAAAGTCCTGTAAACCTGCAAGAGAAAGAAATCTGACTCCGAGCTTTTCCCACTGAAAAGGAATGTAGTCAAACTAATCTCGCTGTCAGTATGTACGCCGTCATGACTGGTGTCATTAACTTCACTTACTGAAACTGAATTCTGGTGAATCTGCTATCAAATCTATTTAGCCTGAGTTTCAACAGTTTGAGGTGACAAAAGTTTCTACATTTTTTAAACGACTGTGATTTAAAAAGAGCTACACAGCACTGGGTGTATTTGGAAAAATGGTTGTGTAATGGGTTTATGTTATGGGTTGATAAACCCTTAAAGATAAAGATCATTTAGTGGAGGGGGACTTTACTAAACTGGAACCACAGCCTAAATGAAATAATTGCCCAAAATAATCCAATACACCAACCATTTCGGTTGCACTGTGTACACTGTTGATAAAAACTTTCCTTGTACGAAACAGCAACCGACAGATGCCGGAACAGTTCACAGGAGTTCTTCCAAGATGACACTCAATGAAGTAAGTATCAACTTATCCTCCGGTGAGGGGAAACCGGAGGTTTTGTTCCACATTCACTCGGAAATTCAAGGCAGCAGGTCCTGCAGAAAGCTATTTTAGAGAGCACTTAGGATTAGATTGCCCCTATGGTGGCAGTCAACCCATTTCCTCACAAAGGGGACGGAGAGAAAGTACTATTTTCAAAAGTTTCAGGGAACCCTTTCTGTGACTACAGCATCTGGTCCAGATTCTCTGTCAGATTGCCGTCCTTCCATTTAGCTTTACCATTTATTTCCAGAAATGGATCTTTGGGGGAAAGAACGTTAGATATAGAGAAAGAAAAGCGAGCGAGAGAGTGGAGAATTGCAGGTTTTCAGAGAGAAGATGATGACACTGCGAAAGGCCCGAGTCAACCACACGTGTGTGTGTGTGTGTGTGTGTGTATCTTCCTGCCCATCCAGCCATGGAATGTCAGATACAGAGGAAGATATGGCTCTGCAGGGGATGGCTGCTACCAAGTGTGTGTGTGTGTATGTGTGTGTGTGTGTATGTGGTGTAGGATATTGCACTGCAGGGGACAATCCTAAACTTCAGTATCTATCATTAAATCCTCCTTGAGTCTCCACACACACACACACACACACACACACACACACACACACACACACACACACACACACACACACACACACACACACACACACACACACACCTCCTTTTAAACTTTCATAGTCTGCGCTGAAGGTTGCAAACTTTTGCCCTGAACAGAAAAACTCTGCAGAGAAAAGTTCTCTTCAAATTCAGAATAATGCTTGGAGTTCTTTTTTTTCCCCACAGGACTGAATTAGTTACTACTTGGACTAATTTGTAAGGAGACGATTTATTGCACGCTATTGAGAAGAAGACAATAATAATAATAAAAATCCTGCAGATGAACAGTCACAGAATTAGTGAGCACTATGGACCGGTGGATTATCGCCGTGTGTGTTGTGTTATGCAGAGAACCAGAGAACCAGACCTGGATGCATTTGGAGGTGCTCTCCATTAATTTCTGACAATGAGAGTGAAATAACAAAAGATCCTTCGGTCAATTATCAATAAACGTGAGCCCCTACACAAATCAAGAACACAGGAATGTGTTAGCATGCCACAGCAAAACGTTTTAGCCAGTGAGTTAGCGAAAACAATGTGCTGCAAACCTCTCCCATGAAGCACAGAAACAAAAGGGGAGAGGTGAAGGCGGGAGGCATATTTTATAGAGGGGGACCCACAAAAACGAACATAGGGGTACACAGACTCAAAATCTCAGACGTTCCACATTGACTCTGGAGGCCTAACATGTCAGGTAAGGTTAAAACTAGTTACAAAGAATTTGTGTAATTATAACATTATATGGTGTATGACTCTGTTACACTGCTGTACAGCTGACCCTGTTACACTGAGACACAGCTCATGCCTTCAGTCCTATGCAGGTTTGTGTTCATTATGAATGAATCTAAACTAAGTGTGCTCAGAGATGTGCAGGCTGTAGCTACTAGATTTTTTGCTGAGTGTTTTGCAGGTGTACACTAGCATCCCGCAAAGCAATGCAAAAAAGGAAATGGAGGAACAACTCACAGCTGCAAAACGACTTAAACGACTGCAAAATAATAATAATGAAAACAACAGACAGGAATATCGACTTGATATGAATTACTGTAGGGTGGTTTATGTATCTTAAAAGATGGAGCTACATTAAGAAAAAAGCAACACTACTACTTTGGGACTGAAGCAGGGTGAATGCACACCAAAATATATCTTTAATAGTACAAAGCATTAAAATTGCAAGCTAATACAAGTCATAAATGGGCATAATTAATGTTGCTCGGTTCCAGAAAAGTGATTCATTTTTCAGGATACCAGCTCTCTGCATGCTCACAATATGAGACGCAGAAAGTCACAGTTTTGTGTTATTTATATATGTAAATACTGAAACACATTCACCAGCATTTGCAAGTACTCAAGCCATTGTTTCCTCTGCAGGTCCCAAAGGGTTTGTTCGTTTATTAAATATTAATAGAGCTAAGGAAATTCACTCATTTGAATATTGACTGGATGTTTATCATTTGCTGTGTGCAGTGGAAAAACAATCATCCTGTTAAATCAACATCAGCTATTTTTTAGAAAATGTAATTTCCTTGGCCTCATTCTCACACTCACACACACACACATACACACACCTGTACCTACAGAGACACACACTTTGTGTCTCGTGGGAGCAACTCAACACAGGTACAGGACTTCAATCATCCAACCTGACGGGCTCCACAAGGAAACACACACTCTAAATCCCTGCAGGACTGAGCCTGCGGCTATACAACCCAGAGGCTGCGGCTGATTTTGATTCAACTCCTCTTTATTTAAATCCTCTGAGACTCTCACTTGCATCTCTGCTGGTAACAAAAAAGGCCTCGTCTACACTACAAAAGGTTTCACTGCAAAGAGATTGGGGAAGAACCTGGGTGAATAAACCAATGTAAAGTATGCTGTGGAGTTTTTTATTTATTTTTCAACAGAGCAGTGTGAAACCCGCAGAGATTCAACCTGCACACTCCAGCAGAGCAGCTCACGGTCTTGCTCAAGGGCAGCTGTTGAGGGAAGACGGAGGACAGCAGGGTTCATGTGATCACACCTACGGTCTTTCTTACGACAGAACGGTCATGAAAAGGCTTCGTGTTTTGCATTTTGCTTCATAGAGTAGCAGGTTTACTGTGCAGAGTTTTGGTGCCAGTTGAGAGATCCTGGCTGCAGTCAAAAGTGATTTCACTAATGGCAACTTCATCTCAGCATGATGGACAAGTCGGCTCTATTCTGTCGTCTAAATGCTAATTAATCGCTCATTTACATGCAGTATTGACATGCAATCTGTATCTGAATACCTTATGTAGATAATGACAACTGATCAAAATGCCTTTGCATTTACATCTGGTATTAATATGCATTCTCATTATCTCATTCTGCCCACATTGTGATCAGATATATTCAGATCATGTCGGCAAAGCTGACAGACTCGTGTACAAACATGAGATTAACTTGCCTCAGACAGCAAGAAGAGGCAGAGGGAGGTGACCTACAACTTGTTCGTTGGATTTGGCCTAAAAATGTGGCAAAAACTGTACAGATGTCATTTTGGCTGGATCATGTAGTAGAACATAGATCATAGTACTAAACTACAAAAGATAACCAGTACACAAGTTCACAAGAAAATATGTCATCCAATGCTCTAAATATGTTTGGCCTTCAACATGAGGACAATGGATCATTTTTACTGAAGGTTTGCCACAAGCTGAAAGAACACCTAACCAATAAGGTAAGTACGTATTTCAGCTAATATTACTTCATACTCATGGACCTCTGGGACCAAACGTATAAAACTGTGGACATTTAGGTGTACACACTAGGGTTGTATATCTCCACCACTGAGGCCGATTCGATATGCATCTCGATGCGCTGACACCGATACGATACAGTTACGATACACTGAAGCTCCCGTCGATACAATGCGATACGATTCACTCCTGCTCACGATACGATGCGATTCAAAAATGATTTGATAACGATATGACTTAACTATAAAAGGATGTTTCGATATGATGTGATCATTCAATACAGTTAGTTGCAGTATGAGAGAGTGATAGTAACATCAGGTTTTTTACCTCAATAGCACAATTCTGCTTTATCTCTGTATCGATTTGAGGGATGTATTTAATATTTGTTTTTTTATGGAGTAACCAATAAATCATATTTTAAAAAAGACATATTTCAGTAGACAGAGCATTCAATTGTATTTATAATTAGCACTCCTAACTCCCAATTATGTTCTCTGTCTCTATAATTATACAAAATGTATAAAACTTCACAGTTAAACCGTTTCAGAAAGCTCAGTATTCACCATGTGAATAGTGCAAATAACATGACCAGCAACACATACTACTGTCTGCCAGAATGATGTGCTTGTTTCAGTAAGTTGACTGATTTCTTACAAAGAATGAAAATCAAATAACAATGTTTTACAGAATCAAGTGTAAAAAAAAATAAACTATAACTGGCAGCCAGTAACAGCTGCTGTAAACAATACTCTCACCAAGGGGCTCAAATAGAGGTATTTCTTTCCAAAGTGCAATGTCCATAGTGCTCCTGTGTATTAGGAGGAAAACGTATTGGTGTAATTTCTATAAGAAATTGAACATGTAAATAAATAACATTTCCTAACAAGCCTTTCTTAACTGCTCACAATGTAAGCAAAAAACATCAACTACTGGCAATCAAACAATGCCATTTACTGCGAACACCTCACTGATTTACCTCATATGGCTTAGTTTCAGGTTTTTCTTTAGAAATATTAACTGGTCTACATGTTCTGGGAATAGCAAAGTGCGCTGAGCAGTCACGATTTTTTTTTATTTTGCTTGTATTTATCTTGTGTTATTTGTGTTTTACCCGCTCTGTAAAGTGTCCTTGAGTGTTCTTAAAGGCGCTTCCGAATAAAATGTATTATTATTATTATTATTATTATTATTATTATTACTATGTCACCAGCGGTACTGAACACTTGTTCAGAGGGAACGCTTGTTGCGTCGTGCTGCCGACGTACTTGATAGCCGCACGGCATTGTTTGCAAATTGCGTGCGTCTTGTCTAGCTGACCCCCTCGCTTAAAAAAACCCAAAATATTGCCACACGTTTGATTAATGTGTCTTTTTTGGTGCATTAAATATCTCGTCGCGGCTATCGTCTTTCTCGTTTGCCTCGTTTGTCTGTTGTGTACAACACCTGCTTGTGTCACTGCCTGGGGACGCGATGGTGCATTCAGGTTGCCTTGAAAATACTAGAACATAGATATACTCGATTTAACAATGGGATTTGCCGGTGTAGACAGGCTAGAAGAGATGCACCGCGAATTCACCTGTAAATTATATCCGATGCATGTTCATTCTACCGGTGCAGTCGCATCGCAAACGTTTATATCGGACCACCGATACGAATCGGTGAATCTCCACATCCCTAGTACACACAGAACGAGCAGCATGCATACGCAGGATCCCATCCCATTTATAAAACTCCACATACAGCAGTTCCCATGTGTTTTTTTCTGATACATCTCAATCATCCTGTGCACATATGCACAAGTCCTCCAATCAACCCCACAACTCACTATAAACACCCCCCTTGTCTTCCTTACGGCCTGACAGAATAATAATCTTTGCATATTTATATAAAGAGCATGTATTTATTTGTTTAACTATAGAAAGCTCATTATCATTATAATTATTGTAATACACACTGACAAACATATTCAAGCAAGTTAGAACAAAATGCGGACACGCACGCACGCATACGCACGCGCGCACACGCACGCACACACACACACACACACACACACACACACACACACACACACACACACACACATTGTGTTCTCACTTGGAAAGTCTGTGTAACCTTCAGCCATAGTGTTCAAGTCTTGCTGTCAAACAACAAATGCTAACAATTGACAAATTAATTCCTGTTAATGCAAAGCACTGTAACAAAGAAGAACACTTTTCCCACTCAGTTTTAATGATGTAGTCCTGTTATCGGCACATTCAAAGAAACACACATACTGATGAATGCAGTTAAGTTAGTCTGACTGCTTTAACTACTTTTAAAGCCAGAACCCTTTACTGTTCCAAAGGCCTGCCTGTGGGCAAGATGCAATCAAAACAGGAGGCACAATACAGGCCAACAGCAGTCAAATAATAAATAAAATATAACAATCAAATAATTTAAATAATTAAAATTGAGGCAACATTGAGGGAAGTCACTAATGACGTCTCTCAGTGATCTACAGATACACACTACACTACACTCCTGCAAAAGCGATCTGGTAACATCCAGAAAAGTCCAGACGATCAACTGCAGTAAAAACATTTAGTCAGAGACATGATAATAATCCACAGAAATATATTTTCTCCGTTCAGATTAGCAGCCAATGTGTTCGTCCTCTGCTTGCCTTACAACTTTGGGAAATGTATACAGACGGACACTTGTCTCAAGTTACTCTGTGGAGTCTCAGGTTTCAAATGACACCTCACTTGACCAATCATGATCTGCCATATGAAGGTTAGCAACCAGAGAAGCCAATAACAATCTGAGTTGAAAATAAGACCTCATTCAGTTCTTCTGGGTGAACATTGAGCCAACCGCAGCCAAGTTTGCAGATGACTGACGTTTCAAAAGGCCAATGACATTTTGAACACGTTGATGTGCCTCTTCAGTGGTTTATTTAGAGTTAGATCACCCCAAATCAAGGATTTTAGTGCAAATAGGGATATTGCACACAATTTGAAGCGATAAATGTAGTAAATTGTCTCAATATGAAAAATATAGACATAGATACCGTAAATATGAATATAGATTGCCAAAATTTAGATTGCAGGAATACAAATATAGATATTTATGTAGAAATATGTGGTAAGGTGCTTTTTTGGAGGACGCCTAAATATACCATTAGAGAAAACATAAAAATATTAATTTTCTGTGGTATTGTTATCAGCTTTTATTGTGGGTATTGAGAGAGTAGGGTAAGGCTTCATGCTGTTGCCCTGTTGTCCAGCGAATAAGTAACTGATAAAATCTTCAATATATTCAAGCAGAAGAAGAAACCCCTTCTACTTCAGTGTATTCAAACTTATCTTACTCAATGCTAGTAACACTCACAGTGATTCTGACTGCTACAAGATACAAGTTCAGAGTGTTTCCTTTCAAAAGAGACCAAAACCATGCATGTACTCCAATTGGCTCAAGAACAGCTATTAATTGACTTGACTAGGTTGTCTGTGCAAGCAGGTTATTATGATCCATACTTACTTTTATTTATGCTTTATTTATAAAGGCATCAACCTCTAGTGGCGCTGATAATTAGAACGGGAGCAAAGTAAGAAGTCAGGTCACGTAATACAAAGAGCAACAGCGTGTGGGTGAATGGACTTTCACCCAGGAGACCCCTGTTTTATTAAACCAAAAGTCTACGTTGACTTATTTTACATACATCATGCAGGAAAATTAAGTTACGTGACAAATTCACTTCAATTTTAACCCAAACCACGATCTATTCCTGAACCTGACCACTAGTTTTGGTGCTTAAACCTAACCAAACCGATGTTGAATAGTAGTTACTAAATGTGACTCCAGTTCTATGAGTAAGTGTGCCTTTCACTGGCACTCTATAATGGTCATATGTTTGAGAGTCTGTTTTGGGAGTCTGTTCAGTCGTTTCAGTATTGGGACGTGTTGTTTCTATTCAAAGCAGTCAGAAAAGGCACAAACAGTCAGTAAACCAAAAAGGGTTAGTAACTCTGGCCATGTTTACTCTAATAAAGGAAAAGGTCTTTGAATGCAACTTATGTTTTTTATCACGTGTTTTTAAACTCCAACTGAAATCTCATTTAACCATTGTATTGTTAATAGTTTTCTATTATTAACAGAAGAAGAAAAGCATTTTAAATGTCATAAATTCCCCTTTTCACCTCAGCCGGTTAAAGGGGTGTGTCAGGGTCTAATTGGTTTGATTGACAGCAGCCGGCAGGCTGAGCTACAGCAGGGGAGCAGACAAAGTAAACAAACTGTCGCCTACATGACAAGTGCAGACAGTGTGTTGTTAGTGGTATTGAAGAAAAAGGACCACGCCAGCGTCTAACCGTACCGAAGTGACATTTGCAGCAACATTTGTCCGCATGCAAACTGACATCAGCGGTACGCCTTTCCCCGGTGAATGTTTGTTCAGCCGCTGGTTCAACAGAAAGTGCAGGACGCGACATGTGTTCATGTTTATAAGTTGGATGAGTCATTGTTGTGCAGCTGGCTGCTGTCTGGCTCAGTGTGACTGTCTGCTCTGCCTCTGAAAGAATGCTGATGTTAGAGCTTTATGCACGGCAAAGACTCCATCTGCATAGACGGTCCATCTCCTATAGAAAACTAGGACACACCATCATGCAAAAACTCTAACATTTAAATTTTTATCCCTTTTTCTCCCACACAGAGGACAAGTGCAATTTAAAAATGCAATTTAATTTCACTCTGACTTCATTATCAGACATCAGACATTAGTGGAATAAATTCATTGTTCATCGGTCTTTTCACAGGATTAAAACAAAATGAGATCAGGAAATAAAACCTGCATTTTCCTGTAAAAAGCCTCAAATGTGTTTTTGGTATGCAGCTACAGTGAAGCCTCTGTACTCTGCATACTGCATACTGAGCTCTACCTGTCTATCACCTTCTACCCACACTGATCAAAGAAGAAAAGACACATTCAATATTTATAACAACGTTGAAAAAAGGCTGAATGCCATGCAGAGAGAGGGAGGAAGAGGAAGGCATCTGAGAAAAAATAACAAACTGTATATTAAAAGGAATCAAAGAGACATGTACAAAACAGAAGGTCTGGAAAGATGAAGAGGGAAATCAGTGGGAGAAGAAGGAGAGACAGAGGTCAGAAAGGAGAAGAAAGAGGAAGACAGCAGGTGCGATGAGGAATAAAAGGTGAGGTAAGAAAAATAGTGAAAGAGAGAGAGGCTGAGTGAGGAAGAGAAGCAGCGGAGGAAGAGAAGGTGAGTAATGCATTCTATACCTGCTGGAGGAGCGAGAGCACAGAAACACACACACACACACACACACACACACACACACACACACAGAAAGCACAAAACACTGCATGTTTGCAGCCATTTTGCATTTCTGCATCTTAGCTCGTGTTTTTCATATTTTCAGATCTGAAAATAAACCTTTTTGAGACAAAAGGTGACACCAGGCTTTCAGAACGCGAGTCCTTGTCGGCTGTGTGTCAATAGAGTTATGAACTTTGTGTCTCTGTCCTTCTCTGTTACCACTCACTTTAACTGTCACCACAATCATTGACCTGAATTTCTGTTTATATTTGCAAGACAACATCATGATCATAAGCCTGTGATTTAACCCGGCTAACTGTTAGCATTCACAGGCCACGATTAGATTTACTGCTTTTACTGTTTGTTGACAACAAACAGCAGAGAAAATATTGAGTTGGGCTGTTTTAAAAAGCAGTAAATCCGACCGCTGCAACATTCAGCGCCCAGCAGCCGCCTACAACGTATACTCAACAGTCATTACTCCATGATCATTTCTGTGGCTCTCAGTCTTTAAAGGGTTTAAACAGGAAGTCACCGTCACCAGTGAGGAGCTCCGCTGCTAAACGCTTGTTTAATGACGATGGTGACTCAGTAAAGTCAGTGCAGTTTTTCAGAGGCTGAGAGTCTGCAGAATAACCAGACTGAGGTTTTGTAGACAGACAGTGTTTGTTTTTTGTTAATTCAAAGAAGACAGTTTGCCAATATTAAATTGGTAATTTCATTTTCATCGCAGATTTTTACTGAGCTGACATGAAAGTGTGCGGATGCAAGTCTTTCTCACACTTAAATAGCATGTTTAGATGTCGAGCGTATGGATAACCGACCCAAGCCAGACGGGTCGGGTTGCGACAAACATTTGACATGTTCTTTTAATGAAAATGTATGCAGGAAAATCAACGACGCCGTTGGTTATGTGAAATCCAGAACGTGCGGGGCTCTGATGAGATGTGACAGCAAGAAGACCGCAGTTCAACCTTGCAGTGACATGTGGACAGCGGGTGCAGGATGCAGGCTGAATAACTGCGTGACGGGGTAACACAAAAACGTTAACTGTGTCGGCCTCGGGGCGGGTTTGGACAAAAAAAATCAGAATGCCTGTCAGGTTCAGGTCGGGCTCGGTTACTGGTCTTTCGGACTCGAGTCTGGTTCGGACAGAAAAACGCAACCTGAGCCGGATCCTAGTACAAAGAAATTTTCAATAATCACACTCAGTTCTACAATCGATACACACAAACACCATTACTCCCCCTGCAGGAATAAATATGCAAACACACAAACTGCTGTCAGACATGTACAGAAGCACACACACACACACACACACACACACACACACACACACAGAAAGCACAAAACACTGCATGTTTGCAGCCATTTTGCATTTCTGCATCTTAGCTCGTGTTTTTCATATTTTCAGATCTGAAAATAAACCTTTTTGAGACAAAAGGTGACACCAGGCTTTCAGAACGCGAGTCCTTGTCGGCTGTGTGTCAATAGAGTTATGAACTTTGTGTCTCTGTCCTTCTCTGTTACCACTCACTTTAACTGTCACCACAATCATTGACCTGAATTTCTGTTTATATTTGCAAGACAACATCATGATCATAAGCCTGTGATTTAACCCGGCTAACTGTTAGCATTCACAGGCCACGATTAGATTTACTGCTTTTACTGTTTGTTGACAACAAACAGCAGAGAAAATATTGAGTTGGGCTGTTTTAAAAAGCAGTAAATCCGACCGCTGCAACATTCAGCGCCCAGCAGCCGCCTACAACGTATACTCAACAGTCATTACTCCATGATCATTTCTGTGGCTCTCAGTCTTTAAAGGGTTTAAACAGGAAGTCACCGTCACCAGTGAGGAGCTCCGCTGCTAAACGCTTGTTTAATGACGATGGTGACTCAGTAAAGTCAGTGCAGTTTTTCAGAGGCTGAGAGTCTGCAGAATAACCAGACTGAGGTTTTGTAGACAGACAGTGTTTGTTTTTTGTTAATTCAAAGAAGACAGTTTGCCAATATTAAATTGGTAATTTCATTTTCATCGCAGATTTTTACTGAGCTGACATGAAAGTGTGCGGATGCAAGTCTTTCTCACACTTAAATAGCATGTTTAGATGTCGAGCGTATGGATAACCGACCCAAGCCAGACGGGTCGGGTTGCGACAAACATTTGACATGTTCTTTTAATGAAAATGTATGCAGGAAAATCAACGACGCCGTTGGTTATGTGAAATCCAGAACGTGCGGGGCTCTGATGAGATGTGACAGCAAGAAGACCGCAGTTCAACCTTGCAGTGACATGTGGACAGCGGGTGCAGGATGCAGGCTGAATAACTGCGTGACGGGGTAACACAAAAACGTTAACTGTGTCGGCCTCGGGGCGGGTTTGGACAAAAAAAATCAGAATGCCTGTCAGGTTCAGGTCGGGCTCGGTTACTGGTCTTTCGGACTCGAGTCTGGTTCGGACAGAAAAACGCAACCTGAGCCGGATCCTAGTACAAAGAAATTTTCAATAATCACACTCAGTTCTACAATCGATACACACAAACACCATTACTCCCCCTGCAGGAATAAATATGCAAACACACAAACTGCTGTCAGACATGTACAGAAGCACACACACACACACACACACACACATACGTGTTTTCATGACATATCAGGACATATGACAAAAATGTGAAAAATGGGTACGTGCCTTTCCCAAGGTCCTAGAGGCTTGGGAATCAAAATGTTTCTTCACCATGCTTCCAGGAGTACATCCATCTGTTGAGAATTTGGCTAGGGCTATATTTTGGTCAAACCTGATTTTCATGCTACTTGTGAGGACACATTTAGGTTTTTGTGACTTATGAGTACAATACCATCACACACTGATATTTCATGTTTAGGTGAATTGTGAAACCCATGGATACACACAAAATTTTCAAGTATACATGACTTATAAAGACCAGGTAAGGGTAGGGTGTGTATTTTCAACTTGGCTCCTGTTACATATGTTTGAAATACCTATAAAAAAAGGCATAGGTGTCCAATAGTCATGCTCATCAGTCAGGTTACCTCTGACAGAAATATCAGATATTCACATGTTAATACAACACAGTAAAACTGAGATGTGTGGAGACATAAAAAGAGACATAGCTCAAAAATGTGGTCAGTCTACTTTTTAAGTCTTATTAATGTATTGCATGTATGAATTTTGTAGTAAATGTTCATGTGAATAAAAACATGGAACAATCTCTGCCTTTCTTACTTTTTTAATTGATGGCAAAATACGCAACTTGCACCCAGAACAGACCACAGGCAATAAGAAAACTTGCCTCCTTTCCTTCATGTCATCCGGCAGTGCAGTAGACAAGGCATGTTTGAACTGAACCAGGAAATGACTCTTTAGTATCTTTCTATAAAAACAACTACAATTAAGAAGCTTACAACTTCTATGAAAGAATATATTCCGCGAACGTGTCTAAAGAAAGTCGGAATTTACTTCACATTTACATTAATACAAGTCACCATATACGAAACCCTTAGCTCCCATTCTTGTGAATTTCCTAGTAGTTCAAAAACCAGATTCAACAAGTTATGGGTAAGAACAAAGCAATGCTGAAACTTAAATAAATGTGGAAGTAACAATCCCTTTATGTACTATCTCTCTTGCTTGTTGAAACTGAGAGCACAGTATGAACCTTTCATTTTCTGAAAAAAATATGGCAGGTACTCTGAATAAAACCAGGAGAGTCAGGGGTTGGAAACAAAAACCTATGCTCACTAATCTGAACATTTGGCAGCGCTGAGCAACTTAGCACAACCACTTTACAAAAGCATGGGATGAAAATAAAACCTGGGCCATAGTTTGCATTTTATAGCTCTATCTATTCAGCTTCCTTTTTAATGCAGTGATTCTATTGTGAATGTAGAATTTAATGGCAACCCAGTCTCTGTCTTTCAGAGCTACTGGTTCTGCTTGAAGGCAGGAGTCACAGTCCCTTTTACCTGGTACTTTGCAGCTTGTTATAAAATGAAGCATGTGCCGCTCAACAGCCTTCACTTCGTCACCTGTCCACCTGCTTCTTACCTTCCCAACTGTCATAAATGGAAACAAAAGAAAATCTCTTAACAATGGAACAATGGCTCTGCTAATGTGAAAAATGCAAGATAGGATAACAAATATTCTCGTTAACAATGTGAAAACAAAATGCTCTATAACCTTGCTTTCCATTGGAGCACTTTGAGGATGCTCGGGATGTACCCGCTTGAAGTGCTGTGTTCTGCTGGGAAGCTAAAAAGATGAAATAGAATATGTATTACTATAAAAGCACACATTCACATACTGCCATCCCTGAGAAGAATAACATTTTCTTTTCATCACAAGTACATTCACTTCAAACATTTTGTATTGGGGTGGCTTTTATATTTTACCATTTGTTGGCTGAGTGTTGCTGATGTTTTTGCTGTCCAGGGTGGCTGAGGCAGAAGAACCCTCCATATTGTCCAGAGTGGTTGAGTGAAGTGCGTTGCTTGGGTCCTGAGAAGTCTCAGTTCTTGAGCCTTTGAAAAGTAACAATGAAATGAGCGTTAATGCAATAGGTTTGCTTGGTTTTTTTGTTTGCATTGTAAGCAAGGTCAATGTCGGGCAGTATGTAATTCGACATTAGATATGAATATTTTACTTGTAAATATAATCGACTATGAATTCACAAATGTGGAACTACTCATCACAATGGGATTGTTTAAAATCAGGTAGAGGATCATCATCATGCTTTTGTGCTATAACACCTCTGCATCAAACCTCTACAGGACAAACTCTATCCATACCTGCTGTTCAGTTTCTGCTGCCAAATCTTCATACATAAGCTTTTTCATTTCATAAGCCTCCAACTCTGTCGTTGGCTTGCAGACCACAACACTAGGTCAGGCTTAAGATTAGTCCTTACTATCTTCCTTGGAACAAGTTTTCATCCTAAATCCACCTGCATCTCACTATCTGTATGTGTATCACGAACCAAACCTTAAGAAAGGTCAGTATACATGGCTCCTCTTTACCTTCCTTCTAAGTTGCTCTGCCCTCCAGACTACTGCTAACCAACTTCTTAGCTCTTATTCCAAAACATTAATCACCTCTTTGTCATCTAATGTTGCTTTTCTCTGTTGCTTTCTTATATGTCTCCTATCCTTCACTAATTCAGGACACTTCTCTATGTCTTTCTGCTGTCTAGACCTAATTGGCTTCAAACTGTCCATCTTCTTTCTATCAATGTTTCCAGATCGTTCAGTACCATATTCATAGATGGTGTCTACCATCCTCTCGAATCTGTTGTTCCCTAAGCCCATCTAACACGATTATCAGGTACCACGTACTGTGCGAGTCAGGATACCTTTGTGTTGATGTAGGTCAGCAAGGGTTTCTTCACTGGAATCTTCATCACTCGTGGCTACTTCATCTGGTTGGGTAAAAAACAGTCAGGACAAAGTTTTTAAATTAATGGCTGAACATTCATAAATATTATATATGAAGCTTTATAAACTGGGTTTCAAACTAAATTTCACCGTCAGGATTGATGTCGATGTCATCTAGCCCTTTCCCCTGCAGGTCAGACAGTTTTCCTTTCTCCATTGCCATCAACAGTTTGCTGACTTTTGCAAGCTGCAGGGTACTCTCAGGAAGCCGATAGAATTCTCGGTGGACACGGATGTCGTGTCCGAGAAAGGTGGCAAGTTGATCCATTTCATTTTCTTTTAGGTTTAGTACTGTGGACAAAGTTGCAACTTGTTTCCGCAACCTTGTAGAGGTGAGTGCCTCTGGGTACTTTGCACCACATTGGTTCGCATACTTGCGAAAGCAGTCAGAGCCTCTGTAATGGGAAAAAACAACCGGGCGTGCAAACAAGTACACATTCTCTGTGTGGACTTGACACTCATTCCTGTTTTTCACGAGGAGGTCCATTGCAGCGATCATGTCAGGTGTGAGAAGCACAGGTACCATTCTTGACCTTTTACCACGAATCTCAACTCTGTCAAAGTGCTTTGCAAGCCTTCTTTCCAACTCAGTAAGGCACATCATAATGTCAGGATTCAACTCTGTGCAATTTCGGGATGTGAAAGACTGGAGCTCCATTTTTGAAACTTCCCCTTGTCTTTTTCTGTTAAATAATACTACCTGCGTCAAAGTCACTTTAGCAAGATTTCCATAGGTTATGTTGGTGGGGTTTTCCTTCAGGTCCTTCAGGCACTTGGCACACTCAGTAGCAAGAAACTTGTGCAGCAGTGTGACATCCTGAGTAAATGGTAAAACCTGTGGTTTATTCCATTTGGCTTGTTGAAGTGTACCCAATGCAGCAGCTGAAATGGACTCTGTCCACTTTTTCTCATACAGAGTGGCAAATTGCTTGGCTGACTCTGCTACAGCATGGCGATTTGCAATGATGGCACTGCACTGCACAATGCCTGCAACTCTGGCCAAACTGTGCCCCAATTTCAAAGCCAAGGATGGGGTTTTATAAGAGTTGCTTTCAGCCTCATAACCAGCAACCGCTCTGACTGCTTGAATGACATGGGGAAAGTTACTAGGCATCACAAGGTCTTCTGTGCTGTTCAAAGGTGTAATGGCTCTGGCCGTTATCAATAACCGTGCCATCTCTCTCATTTTTTGGCGTATGTAATCATTCCTTCTCTCATGTGGTTTCCTGGCATTGTACAGTGACTCGCCAAGGCTAAGAATGTCTCTTTCACTCTTTACTACCAATGAAACGTCATCCTGATTCATTTCACAGGCAATTTTCCAAACAGCTTCATGTACTTCATCAGGTTTCGGTAAGTCAAGTCCGATCCGTTTTCGCCCAGCGGGAGGCTCTCCCTCAACAGGCTTCTGAGGGCAGTTTCTCACATGTCTCCAAAGGCAACCTCTTGCATATAGTCCTTGACAAAACTTGCAATGACGGAAATCATCAGATTGTCTTGCTGTAGTGGGTCTTCGACAAGCAACCATTTCTCCAGCACCACAGCTTGCCACTGTAGCATTATGTTCAAAGTTTCCCCTCTTCTTAAGATAACGCAAGAAATCTCTTCTTTCGCGAGATCTTTTATTAAAACTGAAAGCCCTTGCAACATCAGGCTTGTCATTGTGGGCGGATTCGAGGTGTCTTGCCAATTTAGAAATGGCCTTTTTACAATATAAACAATATTGCTTCTTGTTGTACTTGCTTTGTTTTGCCTTGTTTGGCAATGGTGCAACTGTTATGGAGCTGTTATTGTGTGATGCATTCCCTGATGAATCGGCACTGCAACTTATCACTGAAGTATTATGACTGCTGCTTGTAGGTTTCTCTGAACCAGTGATCTCCCCACTGCGTGCTGTAAATATCCCCAATGGCATGTCCTTCAACACGTTTTTGGGAACAAGACTTTCTGTGACTTTCAGTTCCCTACTAGAAAGACTTGTGTCTGAGGAACTGCCAGTTGAGTCTGGGACATAGTTGCTATCTTCATAATCCGTACAATCTGAAGATTCATCAGGAGAGACCTGAAGGAAAATGGAGAAAAAGAAACATCTTTACATTTATAAATTGCCAGGGTTTCATTCCCCGACAGTACCATCACATTGTGCATAACACAACTTGAAAGTGATAAGTCATTGAAATTAACAATCAAATTAAAAGTAACATTTAAATCCCTTAATACAATTGTTGTTGTTCTACTTGACTACTGTGTCATATTCATTACTTGGTTACTTAAGCTTGCAGAGTTTCCATCATGAAATCCACCATCATCAACCGAGGGATGTTCAACCTTCATTTGCATACAACCAAAAGAATGTTTGGTTTTTGCTTGGATTTGCATACTCACAGAATTATTCATTCTGGTGATCAGACTCAAAGTCACCTGCCTCTCTCTCTCAAATATCTTCTTCTGGACCTCATCATAACGTTCCTCACAACGAGCATGATGCTGCTTTAGATTTTGCAGACGACGGCTTGCTCTTAACTATCCAAATCAAGAATTGAATGTGAAGAACCTTAGTCTTACTTGAGATTTGACAATATTTCCTCACATATCCCCAGTCATAGAACATAAACTATTTAAATGACAAAAAAGAAGGCAGCTGTCTTACCTGCGGTGCAGTAGCTGTCTGGTGGAAAGAGAAACCTCCAGTGGTCTGGCTGGCCTGAAGTGAAATAACATGGATTCATTATTTGTTTGTAATTACAGATTACTGGAACTGGAAATTACGATACATTGTGCTTAAGAAATGAGCAACACTGCTGAAAATATAATTGCCATTGCTGAGGTGAAAGGCTGGATTGAAATTGTATGTAGTGCACACACATTTGAGTGAAAATAATTCACAGCAGGATCTGGGCTCAATGCGCCAGACTCTATAGAAACTGTTAACACTGTACATTATCTGCAACCCGACAATATGAGGACAATGTAACACACACTCTACAGCTGTTGGGCCAGACCATATGAGGACGTCTCCTGAAACACACTCAGGTCTTTCACAGCTTCAAACAATATGAGGACATGACGACTCAAGACCTGTAGAGTCCATGTTCCTGACTTCTGACTTCTCCTGTTGTTGTCAAAGAAAGCTCTAAACCCCACACTGACGTAAACTGATCTATTTCCCCAGAAATCCAATCAAGTAAACTGATCAGAAGGAGTTTAAATGGACAAAAACATTAGCAAACGTGAGAACAAACATCAATTTGCTGATTTAAGGGGAAGTTAGAGCTAACCAATGCTATGGCCAATTTCCTTCTGCTAAGGTATTCACAAACAACCAATGCTAATATTGATACTGTGAACATTTCACACAAACTGACCGTTTTAATACAGTGAAAGGGCATTTAATTTATGTACTGGACCCAACTGAGACATGGATCCTTATTCCACATAGAAACAATTAATGTGTAATTACCTGTTGGAAGGATGAAGTGGAAACCTCGCTCACTTCCTGGTCTGCAGAAGATTGAGTTGGGATCTGAACATTTGGTGTCTGCTACAAAAAAAACAACAGTGTCAGGTTTACTCTGTACTACCAATCCTGACTAGTTCATAAACTCATGATCACACTTGCTTCAGGAGGATCTGGGCTCACTATACCAGACTCTATAGAAACTGTTAACACTGTACATTATCTGCCACCAAACAATATGAGGACAACGTAACACACACTCTACAGCTGTTGGGCCAGACCATATGAGGACGTCTCCTGAAACACACTCAGGTCTTTCACAGCTTCAAACAATATGAGGACATGACGACTCAAGACCTGTAGAGTCCATGTTCCTGACTTCTGACTTCTCCTGTTGTTGTCAAAAAAAGCTCTAAACCCCACACTGATGTAAACCGATCTATTTCCCCAGAAATCCAATCATGTAAACTGATCAGAAGGAGGTTAAATGAACAAAAACATTAGCAAAAGGACAAAAAATATAGAATTTAGTGAGAACAAAGATCAATTTGATGCTTTAAGGGGAAGTTAGAGCTAACCAATGCTATGGCCAATTTCCTTCTGCTAAGGTATTCACAAACAACCAATGCTAATATTGATACTGTGAACATTTCACACAAACTGACCGTTTTAATACAGTGAAAGGGCATTTAATTTATGTACTGGACCCAACTGGACCCTGACTAGTTCATAAACTCATGATCACACTTGCTTCAGGAGGATCTGGGCTCACTATACCAGACTCTATAGAAACTGTTACACTGTACATTATCTGCCACCAAACAATATGAGGACAATGTAACACACACTCTACAGCTGTTGGGCCAGACCATATGAGGACATCTCCTGAAACACACTCAGGTCTTTCACAGCTTCAAACAATATGAGGACATGACGACTCAAGACCTGTAGAGTCCATGTTCCTGACTTCTGACTTCTCCTGTTGTTGTCAAAGAAAGCTCTAAACCCCACACTGACGTAAACTGATCTATTTCCCCAGAAATCCAATCAAGTAAACTGATCAGAAGGAGTTTAAATGGACAAAAACATTAGCAAACGTGAGAACAAACATCAATTTGCTGATTTAAGGGGAAGTTAGAGCTAACCAATGCTATGGCCAATTTCCTTCTGCTAAGGTATTCACAAACAACCAATGCTAATATTGATACTGTGAACATTTCACACAAACTGACCGTTTTAATACAGTGAAAGGGCATTTAATTTATGTACTGGACCCAACTGAGACATGGATCCTTATTCCACATAGAAACAATTAATGTGTAATTACCTGTTGGAAGGATGAAGTGGAAACCTCGCTCACTTCCTGGTCTGCAGAAGATTGAGTTGGGATCTGAACATTTGGTGTCTGCTACAAAAAAAACAACAGTGTCAGGTTTACTCTGTACTACCAATCCTGACTAGTTCATAAACTCATGATCACACTTGCTTCAGGAGGATCTGGGCTCACTATACCAGACTCTATAGAAACTGTTAACACTGTACATTATCTGCCACCAAACAATATGAGGACAACGTAACACACACTCTACAGCTGTTGGGCCAGACCATATGAGGACGTCTCCTGAAACACACTCAGGTCTTTCACAGCTTCAAACAATATGAGGACATGACGACTCAAGACCTGTAGAGTCCATGTTCCTGACTTCTGACTTCTCCTGTTGTTGTCAAAAAAAGCTCTAAACCCCACACTGATGTAAACCGATCTATTTCCCCAGAAATCCAATCATGTAAACTGATCAGAAGGAGGTTAAATGAACAAAAACATTAGCAAAAGGACAAAAAATATAGAATTTAGTGAGAACAAAGATCAATTTGATGCTTTAAGGGGAAGTTAGAGCTAACCAATGCTATGGCCAATTTCCTTCTGCTAAGGTATTCACAAACAACCAATGCTAATATTGATACTGTGAACATTTCACACAAACTGACCGTTTTAATACAGTGAAAGGGCATTTAATTTATGTACTGGACCCAACTGGACCCTGACTAGTTCATAAACTCATGATCACACTTGCTTCAGGAGGATCTGGGCTCACTATACCAGACTCTATAGAAACTGTTACACTGTACATTATCTGCCACCAAACAATATGAGGACAATGTAACACACACTCTACAGCTGTTGGGCCAGACCATATGAGGACATCTCCTGAAACACACTCAGGTCTTTCACAGCTTCAAACAATATGAGGACATGACGACTCAAGACCTGTAGAGTCCATGTTCCTGACTTCTGACTTCTCCTGTTGTTGTCAAAGAAAGCTCTAAACCCCACACTGACGTAAACTGATCTATTTCCCCAGAAATCCAATCAAGTAAACTGATCAGAAGGAGTTTAAATGGACAAAAACATTAGCAAACGTGAGAACAAACATCAATTTGCTGATTTAAGGGGAAGTTAGAGCTAACCAATGCTATGGCCAATTTCCTTCTGCTAAGGTATTCACAAACAACCAATGCTAATATTGATACTGTGAACATTTCACACAAACTGACCGTTTTAATACAGTGAAAGGGCATTTAATTTATGTACTGGACCCAACTGAGACATGGATCCTTATTCCACATAGAAACAATTAATGTGTAATTACCTGTTGGAAGGATGAAGTGGAAACCTCGCTCACTTCCTGGTCTGCAGAAGATTGAGTTGGGATCTGAACATTTGGTGTCTGCTACAAAAAAAACAACAGTGTCAGGTTTACTCTGTACTACCAATCCTGACTAGTTCATAAACTCATGATCACACTTGCTTCAGGAGGATCTGGGCTCACTATACCAGACTCTATAGAAACTGTTAACACTGTACATTATCTGCCACCAAACAATATGAGGACAACGTAACACACACTCTACAGCTGTTGGGCCAGACCATATGAGGACGTCTCCTGAAACACACTCAGGTCTTTCACAGCTTCAAACAATATGAGGACATGACGACTCAAGACCTGTAGAGTCCATGTTCCTGACTTCTGACTTCTCCTGTTGTTGTCAAAAAAAGCTCTAAACCCCACACTGATGTAAACCGATCTATTTCCCCAGAAATCCAATCATGTAAACTGATCAGAAGGAGGTTAAATGAACAAAAACATTAGCAAAAGGACAAAAAATATAGAATTTAGTGAGAACAAAGATCAATTTGATGCTTTAAGGGGAAGTTAGAGCTAACCAATGCTATGGCCAATTTCCTTCTGCTAAGGTATTCACAAACAACCAATGCTAATATTGATACTGTGAACATTTCACACAAACTGACCGTTTTAATACAGTGAAAGGGCATTTAATTTATGTACCGGACCCAACTGAGACATGTATCCTTATTCCTCATAGAAACAATTAATGTGTAATTACCTGTTGGAAGGATGAAGTGGAACCCTTGCTCACTTCCTGGTCTGCAGAAGATTGAGTCAGGATCTGAACATTTGGTGTCTGCTGCAAAAAAAACAACAGTGTCAGGTTTACTCTGTACTATCAATCCTGACTAGTTCATAAACTCATGATCACACTTGCTTCAGGAGGATCTGGGCTCACTATACCAGACTCTATAGAAACTGTTAACACTGTACATTATCTGCCACCAAACAATATGAGGACAATGTAACACACACTCTACAGCTGTTGGGCCAGACCATATGAGGACGTCTCCTGAAACACACTCAGGTCTTTCACAGCTTCAAACAATATGAGGACATGACGACTCAAGACCATGTTCCTGACTTCTGACTTCTCCTGTTGTTGTCAAAGAAAGCTCTAAACCCCACACTGATGTAAACTGATCTATTTCCCCAGAAATCCAACCAAGTAAACTGATCAGAAGGAGTTTAAATGGACAAAAACATTAGCAAAAGTGAGAACAAACATCAATTTGCTGATTTAAGGGGAAGTTAGAGCTAACCAATGCTATGGCCAATTTCCTTCTGCTAAGGTATTCACAAACAACCAATGCTAATATTGATACTGTGAACATTTCACACAAACTGACCGTTTTAATACAGTGAAAGGGCATTTAATTTATGTACTGGACCCAACTGAGACATGGATCCTTATTCCACATAGAAACAATTAATGTGTAATTACCTGTTGGAAGGATGAAGTGGAACTCTCGCTCACTTCCTGGTCTGCAGAAGATTGAGTCAGGATCTGAACATTTGGTGTCTGCTACAAAAAAAAACAACAGTGTCAGGTTTACTCTGTACTACCAATCCTGACTAGTTCATAAACTCATGATCATACTTGCTTCAGGAGGATCTGGGCTCACTATACCAGACTCTATAGAAACTGTTAACACTGTACATTATCTGCTACCCAACAATATGAGGACAATGTAACACACACTCTACAGCTGTTGGGCCAGACCATATGAGGACGTCTCCTGAAACACACTCAGGTCTTTCACAGCTTCAAACAATATGAGGACATGACGACTCAAGACCTGTAGAGTCCATGTTCCTGACTTCTGACTTCTCCTGTTGTTGTCAAAGAAAGCTCTAAACCCCACACTGACGTAAACTGATCTATTTCCCCAGAAATCCAATCAAGTAAACTGATCAGAAGGAGTTTAAATGGACAAAAACATTAGCAAACGTGAGAACAAACATCAATTTGCTGATTTAAGGGGAAGTTAGAGCTAACCAATGCTATGGCCAATTTCCTTCTGCTAAGGTATTCACAAACAACCAATGCTAATATTGATAATGTGAACATTTCACACAAACTGACCGTTTTAATACAGTGAAAGGGCATTTAATTTATGTACTGGACCCAACTGAGACATGGATCCTAATTCCACATAGAAACAATTAATGTGTAATTACCTGTTGGAAGGATGAAGTGGAACCCTTGCTCATTTCCTGGTCTGCAGAAGATTGAGTCAGGATCTGAACATTTGGTGTCTGCTGCAAAAAAAACAACAGTGTCAGGTTTACTCTGTACTACCAATCCTGACTAGTTCATAAACTCATGATCACACTTGCTTCAGGAGGATCTGGGCTCACTATACCAGACTCTATAGAAACTGTTAACACTGTACATTATCTGCCACCAAACAATATGAGGACAATGTAACACACACTCTACAGCTGTTGGGCCAGACCATATGAGGACGTCTCCTGAAACACACTCAGGTCTTTCACAGCTTCAAACAATATGAGGACATGACGACTCAAGACCATGTTCCTGACTTCTGACTTCTCCTGTTGTTGTCAAAGAAAGCTCTAAACCCTACACTGATGTAAACTGATCTATTTCCCCAGAAATCCAACCAAGTAAACTGATCAGAAGGAGTTTAAATGGACAAAAACATTAGCAAAAGTGAGAACAAACATCAATTTGCTGATTTAAGGGGAAGTTAGAGCTAACCAATGCTATGGCCAATTTCCTTCTGCTAAGGTATTCACAAACAACCAATGCTAATATTGATACTGTGAACATTTCACACAAACTGACCGTTTTAATACAGTGAAAGGGCATTTAATTTATGTACTGGACCCAACTGGACCCTGACTAGTTCATAAACTCATGATCACACTTGCTTCAGGAGGATCTGGGCTCACTATACCAGACTCTATAGAAACTGTTAACACTGTACATTATCTGCCACCAAACAATATGAGGACAATGTAACACACACTCTACAGCTGTTGGGCCAGACCATATGAGGACGTCTCCTGAAACACACTCAGGTCTTTCACAGCTTCAAACAATATGAGGACATGACGACTCAAGACCATGTTCCTGACTTCTGACTTCTCCTGTTGTTGTCAAAGAAAGCTCTAAACCCCACACTGATGTAAACTGATCTATTTCCCCAGAAATCCAACCAAGTAAACTGATCAGAAGGAGTTTAAATGGACAAAAACATTAGCAAAAGTGAGAACAAACATCAATTTGCTGATTTAAGGGGAAGTTAGAGCTAACCAATGCTATGGCCAATTTCCTTCTGCTAAGGTATTCACAAACAACCAATGCTAATATTGATACTGTGAACATTTCACACAAACTGACCGTTTTAATACAGTGAAAGGGCATTTAATTTATGTACTGGACCCAACTGAGACATGGATCCTAATTCCACATAGAAACAATTAATGTGTAATTACCTGTTGGAAGGATGAAGTGGAACTCTCGCTCACTTCCTGGTCTGCAGAAGATTGAGTCAGGATCTGAACATTTGGTGTCTGCTACAAAAAAAAACAACAGTGTCAGGTTTACTCTGTACTACCAATCCTGACTAGTTCATAAACTCATGATCATACTTGCTTCAGGAGGATCTGGGCTCACTATACCAGACTCTATAGAAACTGTTAACACTGTACATTATCTGCTACCCAACAATATGAGGACAATGTAACACACACTCTACAGCTGTTGGGCCAGACCATATGAGGACGTCTCCTGAAACACACTCAGGTCTTTCACAGCTTCAAACAATATGAGGACATGACGACTCAAGACCTGTAGAGTCCATGTTCCTGACTTCTGACTTCTCCTGTTGTTGTCAAAGAAAGCTCTAAACCCCACACTGACGTAAACTGATCTATTTCCCCAGAAATCCAATCAAGTAAACTGATCAGAAGGAGTTTAAATGGACAAAAACATTAGCAAAAGTGAGAACAAACATCAATTTGCTGATTTAAGGGGAAGTTAGAGCTAACCAATGCTATGGCCAATTTCCTTCTGCTAAGGTATTCACAAACAACCAATGCTAATATTGATACTGTGAACATTTCACACAAACTGACCGTTTTAATACAGTGAAAGGGCATTTAATTTATGTACTGGACCCAACTGAGACATGTATCCTTATTCCACATAGAAACAATTAATGTGTAATTACCTGTTGGAAGGATGAAGTGGAACCCTTGCTCATTTCCTGGTCTGCAGAAGATTGAGTCAGGATCTGAACATTTGGTGTCTGCTGCAAAAAAAACAACAGTGTCAGGTTTACTCTGTACTACCAATCCTGACTAGTTCATAAACTCATGATCACACTTGCTTCAGGAGGATCTGGGCTCACTATACCAGACTCTATAGAAACTGTTAACACTGTACATTATCTGCCACCAAACAATATGAGGACAATGTAACACACACTCTACAGCTGTTGGGCCAGACCATATGAGGACGTCTCCTGAAACACACTCAGGTCTTTCACAGCTTCAAACAATATGAGGACATGACGACTCAAGACCATGTTCCTGACTTCTGACTTCTCCTGTTGTTGTCAAAGAAAGCTCTAAACCCCACACTGATGTAAACTGATCTATTTCCCCAGAAATCCAATCATGTAAACTGATCAGAAGGAGGTTAAATGAACAAAAACATGAGCAAAAGGACAAAAAATATAGAATTTAGCGAGAACAAAGATCAATTTGATGCTTTAAGGAGAAGTTAGAGCTAACCAATGCTATGGCCAATTTCCTTCTGCTAAGGTATTCACAAACAACCAATGCTAATATTGATACTGTGAACATTTCACACAAACTGACCGTTTTAATACAGTGAAAGGGCATTTAATTTATGTACTGGACCCAACTGAGACATGGATCCTTATTCCACATAGAAACAATTAATGTGTAATTACCTGTTGGAAGGATGAAGTGGAACTCTCGCTCACTTCCTGGTCTGCAGAAGATTGAGTCAGGATCTGAACATTTGGTGTCTGCTACAAAAAAAAAACAACAGTGTCAGGTTTACTCTGTACTACCAATCCTGACTAGTTCATAAACTAATGATCATACTTGCTTCAGGAGGATCTGGGCTCACTATACCAGACTCTATAGAAACTGTTAACACTGTACATTATCTGCTACCCAACAATATGAGGACAATGTAACACACACTCTACAGCTGTTGGGCCAGACCATGTGAGGACGTCTCCTGAAACACACTCAGGTCTTTCACAGCTTCAAACAATATGAGGACATGACGACTCAAGACCTGTAGAGTCCATGTTCCTGACTTCTGACTTCTCCTGTTGTTGTCAAAGAAAGCTCTAAACCCCACACTGATGTAAACTGATCTATTTCCCCAGAAATCCAATCAAGTAAACTGATCAGGAGTTTAAATGGACAAAAACATTAGCAAAAGTGAGAACAAACATCAATTTGCTGATTTAAGGGGAAGTTAGAGCTAACCAATGCTATGGCCAATTTCCTTCTGCTAAGGTATTCACAAACAACCAATGCTAATATTGATACTGTGAACATTTCACACAAACTGACCGTTTTAATACAGTGAAAGGGCATTTAATTTATGTACTGGACCCAACTGAGACATGGATCCTAATTCCACATAGAAACAATTAATGTGTAATTACCTGTTGGAAGGATGAAGTGGAACCCTTGCTCATTTCCTGGTCTGCAGAAGATTGAGTCAGGATCTGAACATTTGGTGTCTGCTGCAAAAAAAACAACAGTGTCAGGTTTACTCTGTACTACCAATCCTGACTAGTTCATAAACTCATGATCACACTTGCTTCAGGAGGATATGGGCTCACTATACCAGACTCTATAGAAACTGTTAACACTGTACATTATCTGCCACCAAACAATATGAGGACAACGTAACACACACTCTACAGCTGTTGGGCCAGACCATATGAGGACGTCTCCTGAAACACACTCAGGTCTTTCACAGCTTCAAACAATATGAGGACATGACGACTCAAGACCTGTAGAGTCCATGTTCCTGACTTCTGACTTCTCCTGTTGTTGTCAAAGAAAGCTCTAAACCCCACACTGACGTAAACTGATCTATTTCCCCAGAAATCCAACCAAGTAAACTGATCAGAAGGAGGTTAAATGGACAAAACCATTAGCAAAAGTGAGAACAAACATCAATTTGCTGATTTAAGGGGAAGTTAGAGCTAACCAATGCTATGGCCAATTTCCTTCTGCTAAGGTATCCACAAACAACCAATGCTATATTGACACTGTGAACATTTCACACAAACTGACCGTTTTAATACAGTGAAAGGGCATTTAATTTATGTACTGGACCCAACTGAGACATGTATCCTTATTCCACATAGAAACAATTAATGTGTAATTACCTGTTGGAAGGATGAAGTGGAAACCTCGCTCACTTCCTGGTCTGCAGAAGATTGAGTTGGGATCTGAACATTTGGTGTCTGCTACCAAAAAAAAAAAAAACAACAGTGTCAGGTTTACTCTGTACTACCAATCCTGACTAGTTCATAAACTAATGATCATACTTGCTTCAGGAGGATCTGGGCTCACTATACCAGACTATAGAAACTGTTAACACTGTACATTATCTGCCACCAAACAATATGAGGACAATGTAACACACACTCTACAGCTGTTGGGCCAGACCATATGAGGACATCTCCTGAAACACACTCAGGTCTTTCACAGCTTCAAACAATATGAGGACATGACGACTCAAGACCATGTTCCTGACTTCTGACTTCTCCTGTTGTTGTCAAAGAAAGCTCTAAACCCCACACTGATGCAAACTGATCTTTGTACTGAAATTACTGTCAATAACTCTAATGAGTATTTTTTCATCTCCTATTACTTAACAGATCTTATTCTGCTTAATCTATGAGGAAGATTTACTTACCAGAGCTCGCCATGGCCACTGAGATTCTCCATAGTTATAGGTTATTTCACTGTCTGCTTGGATGTTTTCAATAGCAAACAAGCAGAGATGAGGTTTGCCCTGGACTGTCAACTTTTTCATTTTGCAGTTTGGTGACTTGTGGGCATCATTAACCAGACGACCCAGTGAGCCATCTTCACGGGAGGCATCAATGCTAAAATTGAACAAGGAAACATTTGAGGTTTTCTCCACTAAAACCATAATGTTGTAAAGAACAACTCATCTTTTATAGGTCTTTACTTACCACCATGTGCTGCTGTTCCATTCAAAATCAAACAGGAAAGCATTTTGCTTCTCTGTGTACTTTTTCTGCCTCTTGTCCCGCTCATGTTGTGAGATTAACTCCCCACGGTACTCGACCACAAAGGATCCCTTTTCAATTGGTGCACAGGCAAATACACCACGTCCTAAAACACCAAAGTTCACTATTTAGTGTCAAGTAATACAAGCCACGTCAGGTTTACTAACTGCAGCTGATCAGCTATTGACAAAACATGTAGAACAAAGATAAGACTTTTTAAAGGCGAGAAAATTCAGTCATCAAAGAAATTATCGCCTTGATTATTAAAATAATTGTTAGTTGCAGCTCTGGCAACGTTCCCGTAGTAACCATAGGTCTATAACATACCTTTACAGTCACTGACCCACTGGACCTTTAAACCAGGCTTGTCAACTCCAGATAAAATGAACTGAGCAGCCTCAGCTTCAGGACGAAGTCTGGCTCTTCTTCCTGACATGCTCTTCACTTGGCCATGTGCTACTCAACCTGTAAACATCTACAGGGAAAGATGACAAAAAGTTAGTGAGACAATTACAAAACAGACCAGTACTTTAAATCAAACAGGACTTATAAAATGGTATTATTCTGCCTTAAATCATAACGCATTTGCTAACACATCAGTGCAAAGCCTGTGCAACTGTGATTACAACAGTGCAACATTTAATTACCTGAACAAATATTAACCTACCGACAAAGCATCTTCAAAGATAAATACTGTGATAAAATCACTCTAAAACTTTGCACTCCACTGCCATCACCTGCACTGAATAACGAATATCATCAATTTGTGTTAAATAGGAAAATATCTAAATTCCAGAAAACATATCTTGTGCTGAAACAAACTTTGTGTTAAAGGACACCTAAAAACAAAGACTGTCTCTGCAGCAGATGAAGAAAAAGTTCGTTTGGAGAATCTTCCCTGCAGCACTGCATGTCCTTTACATTGCTTTTAGCATACTATTGCGCTGGCTAATTAGCTGACTCAGATGGGCATTGTTCAGAAGAGTTATATTTCACAACAACTTCTACTCTCTGTTGTTGAAGACAAATCAAAAGTAATTAATTACCATTTTCTATGCACCCCTCCCAGTTTATTTGTGTTAGTTGCGTGTTGTTTGAACTCCGTTAAGCTAATTATCAAACTTTACCTCATCAGGTGGGTGCTGAAGCATCGACATCCCGGATGTAGCGTTCACCGAGAGCTCCGTTGCCGTCGTATCGGTTCAGAGGCTTTGCAATTGTGAACCGCTAACTTTAGCTTGAGTCCGTCGACCAATAAGAAACTGCATTACTGACCTGCTGACCAACCAGAGGCTGTGTTTATGATGGGTGCCGTAGCACCGATCTCGAACCGAACGCCGAACACCGAACGCAATGCGCTTTGGAATAACAGGATCGAAATTACTAAAATGACTAAAATTTAACTGAAACAAAAAAAACATTATTAAAAAACCTCTGGAGTTTTGCTATTTTACCTGTGTTTGGTTCGCCTGGTCTATAGGCGAACTCTTGTTACATTGCTACGCAAAGAAGTAGAACTACAACTCCCAAAAAGTACAGCTTCCTGTGCTTTGCGTATTGCCACTCTGATAGGTCGACAGACTCACATGATCAGGAAAAGAGCGGAAGCTGAGGATAACACGGGCTGTTTTCATCACGGAAAAATGGATAAATAACCACAAAAAACTTATACAATAAACCTTATTTCTTAAAGTATGTAATAATATAATATTGTTGTGATATTGTGATCATACTTGACAGACACAGACTGGGAATATTGTTCTGGTGTAGATGTGGCAGAATATCTCAGTAAGAGATCATTATTTGTTATTTTGGTATTAAATGATCCAGGTGAATGTTCACTTCTTTACCTGAGGACCATCTGTGGCTGAAATTATTCAGGTCAAGTCCACATCAAATGATAATAAAAAAGACAATAATGTGCCACTGTTTTTATTCTTTTTTTATTTTATTTTTTTAAGTTACTCACTGAAGTTTTTTTTTTAAAGCAATACTTTTGTACTCTTACCCTTGTAGTTATTTTGATTAATTGAAAATGTTTTTATTTGACTCAATTGATATTGCAGTAATGCTAAAACCTGCTTCAAATGTCGGTAAGTGTGTTAGAGTGTCTGATCAAAGTGACATTTGAGTACCGGTGGACTGACGTCACTGAAAGTGTGTTAAAAGTGTGTTAAATTCCCAAACTAGCCACTAGGGGCGAAATCAAAAATGAGCAAAAACGTTAAACACACTTACACACTGAATTTCATAAAATTGTGATATTTCAGGTCATCACAGATTTTTGGTCTGGGAGCATGTTGGGGGGTTCTAGAACACTGTAGAGGGCTCGGAAAAATGAGGACGCAAAAAATGTCCTCATTCTTCCAAGTGTACTGATATTGTAGGTGTGTTATCATAAAATTGTCCTGATTTGTCATGAAAACAAGTGCACACACACACACACACACACACACACCCACACACACACACACACACACAGCTCATGTGATGCATTTGAGTGATTAGATGTACCACTGTGCTCAGAGTGTTTCTCTCTCTCTCTCTCTCTCTCTCTCTCTCTCTTTCTCCCACCAAATTCACATGAAACATCAGTGTAATTACTTCAGGCTCAGCTGGGTGTCACACACAAACAATGCTCACGCACACACACATGCACGCACGCACGCACACACACACACACACTCACACACGCACACACACGCACACACGCACACACACACACACACACACACACACACACACACACACACACACACACACACACTCATATAGAGTTTTGGTGAAGTTAGAGTTATTATATCTTTACTGTGCTCACAAGGTTTTCTCTCCCACACACACGCACGCACACGCACACACACACACACACACACACACACAGCACACATATTCAGTTCAAATATGGACATAATTACTCCTTGCTTTGCTCTCATTGGTCACAGGTGTTGCCTTCAAATGAGTGTAAATGAAAGCCATTAATCGTTGCTGGAGGCAGAGCTGAAAGAGAGTGATTAGCAACAACACAGTGGGCACTCTGCACCAGAAAAATTACTGCAGGTAGGGGATGGATGGATGGATGGATGGAATGATAGATGGATGGGTAGAGGGAGGAAGGAAAGGTTGCATGCATAAAATTTTCCTTTTTTAATAAATTGCAGTGCATTGATCGATGCTTTGAAGGCAGGACAGTACTGTCTGACACAATAAACAAAGTTTGCCTCTATGCAAATGGATGGATGTCTTAATCTCTGCTGCAGTAAGTGCTGATCTATATGCCTAACTTATCTATGCACACTGCAAGAAAGATGTGGTCTAGAACTGCAGTAAGGAAACCAAAAATGCCTGGTCACAAATCATGACATTTACTTCTGATGTGCACACAAAAAAATGCTCAATCCATTCCCAGTACTGCATGCATGAGTGGAGAGAACGAGTGACGGGCGTACCAGGACCATACCGGTCTACTGCAATGTGGTTAACATTGCCGAATGTTGGCAGTTTGGTGAGGTTGGCTAGGTTCAAGCAACAAAACTACTTGGTTAGGTTTAGGGAAAGGTTATGGTTTGAGGTCAAATAAATATGTTGGTTTCACACAGACACAAACAGAGGTCTCCTGGGTGAAGGGTGTGTTTGACCCATCCCTCTACCCTAGATCTAGACGTCCTCCTTTGCTCCTGTCATAATCACTTAATCACATAATCACAAATATGGCTCATATCATCATCAAAGGATGCTTGCATGGACGATGGGCTGTGTAAACATACCGTCTATACTTGGTCAAGGGAATAAAAAAACCAATAGCAGATATAGCTTCATTTGATTAAGTACAACTTACTCACGTTATTATCTCTAATGTCTGCCTCAATTAAAGGTCCATAAATCTGATCTCAAATTACAGAAAATCACCCTGAAACCTCCCAAACTTGCTTGAGAGGCAGTTTTCTATATTTTCTTGGATGCATTGCAAACAGCGACTGCTAACAGCAACAGCATACTTGTAAATGGTGCCAAATTCCAGTTGTAAACCAGTATAGGCTGAAAATATGAAGTGGTGGGAGGGTGTTGGGGGAATGGTTGTCTCGCTTTTTTCTGAGCGGGACCCACAGTGTCAGACGTTGAAAAATCATGGTTTGTGGGAAATGTCTACCTTAAAGCAGCAACAAGCTGTCTGTGGCAGGAATAGCTAAAAAATACACTGACATAGCAGACGAAATGCAATAATTCTGAATGTAAAGCAGAGCTGCGTGGTTTTCTAAATTTGTTTCTTTCCATCTCGTCTCTGTTTCCTGCTTCCTCTCTCGCTGCTGTTGTTGCTGTTGTTCTTTGCTCTAATGCCTTTTCTTTGGCTGTTGGCATCGCTTTGATGCAGACCCACAGCAAATATTACACCAGCCATCAACTGCCAACATCACTGGGAGGCACATTTGAGTGGATATAAATAATTGTCAATTTAATGTCACAGAATTGTAAAGATTCAACTTACAGTAGTTTGTGCAGAGATGGATGGATGAATGGATGAGTGAGGAGATCAATTATCCTCACACAGAGCAAGGAGCAACTTAGAATTTGCTTGAGTAAAAGGCTTGAGCAGGATTAATGGGTGGATGGATGAATTGGTCTGGGTCCAGGAAGGGATGATTAGCATCAACATGAAGTAATGAGAAACAGACAAATGACGAGCGGCACACTTGTAAATGCAGGACGGAGGGAGGGGCAGGTGAAGGAAAGAAGCGAGAAAGCGGGAGGCTTGGGCAGAGATGGAGGAAAACCTTACAGGGGTGGAGTAAAGACAGATTGAGGTGAAGATAAATTGAGGGGAAGGCACAGGGGTTCATTAGAGAGAGCAATGGCTACTGGTATAACTGTCTAGATTGATGGATGAATTGATGGTTTTGCGTGTATATAAGTGAAAAGTGGTTAAATGAATGAGCTGATGATTAATCTTTGTCTTTCATTACTGTGTGAAAGAGGTTCATACTATGAGTGTGCTGTTTACACATCATCAATCAGGCAGGATGCGTTGCTCTGATCACACTGATGCAGCGATGGAGGTTAAAGTAACATCACCTTAAACTTCAACAGTCGTTCTTCAGTACAACAATCTACGCTGACGGGAAAGAGTGTTTGAGGGACTTGAGAGCAGGTAATTTTGTAAATTTCTATTTCCTGGTGCAATAAAGCCTAAATACAGCCATGTTAGAGGGAGGAGTTGTTTCAGGCGTGCTGTGGTTGTTCCCAGTTACAAAGATGAAGCATTATGAATAAGCTACGGCTCTGATTCCTGTCTCACACTGGTTTCTCCTCCACAGCAAAGGCAGCTGAAGCTCATGGGTATTGTTGTATTTAGAGCTCATACCAAACTGGAAGAAAGAAACGATTTCTCAGTAACAATGTGGAAATGATTACATCAAAATTATCCTCGTTTTTCTCTGTGGACGATCATTTAAATTATTGTTAAAAAGAACAATGAGGAGAAATGTTTTCAACCAGCAGCTGCTCCCACTTTGCAACTCTAAAAAAGTAGAATCAAAACTGTGTGAAATAAGCAAAAAATTGATTAATATTTTTAATTCGTTCACATATATCACACAAAAAGAAACTTTCTTTCTGTTTCTAAAAGCACCCGCAAAGGGTGAGATGCACCATATAACAGCGTCTCGGTGCTCCGGTGCTGTTTGCACACATTTTCGTGCAGAACTGGTCCCTTTCCTTGAAAATGAGCCTCTTTGCTAAAAAGTCAAACTCACAAACACCAGTGCTAACAGCCACATGCAGCTAGAGGGGAAATGATTAGCTTCTTCAGAGGGTTGGTGGTAACATACGAGGGGTGTCTCAGTGGGGTCTAATCTCCAAAGACATCCTACATTTATCATCCTCATTGTGCACGCGTCAATAAAAAACATTGCTCACTCTTATTAAGTCTCTCCTGAGTGAAATGAAGCTCAGCAGAAGTCCAATCAGGAAGACTGTCTCATTAAAAGCATTTAGTCTTCGGCCACAATCTCTATAAACCAGCCATATCTTTGCTGTTCTGCTCTCTGTTGCTCTCAGCTGTCATTTCAGTGTGTGTCTTACGTTGCCACATGGATAATTGCAATCAGATGCAAAACAAGGGCAAATTGCACTCAGCTGCAAAACTTTATGGGCGTGTTAGCTCTGTAATATAATTAGCACAGTATCGTTTGTGAATCAGACCTTGAGGCGGGGCAGATAATTCATGGTGCTATCAGCGGCCGCGATCCATCCTCTGAGAATTTGCCCCTCGGCGATATAAATAATTATTCCATAATTGTACGAGATGCTGCTGACTCATCAGACATTTTCTCTCAATGTACTGATTCTGTGACATCACAGACGTATCTAATTGTTATCAGAAGTGACAAAAACTAAAAGCTAAACAGCTGCAGGCTTAATTTCGGTGAACGTGTCCCTAACTTCTGCAGGATGTGATGGCAGGAGATAGGAGGTTTTCACCTGGCATTAGCAGGTTGGAAGACAGTCAATAGGACACTGGCATCCCACGCTGCGCTCCCTGCTGTGTCAGTATCACACGTCCACTCTACTTAACAACCTCCTCCATCACTGAGCAACCATCACCAAGGTGACACAGTGAAGCTGTCACTGCCATACCCTTGGAGACAGTCACTATGGTAACATATTGCGGTGCAGGCAATGCCAACAAGGCGAGGTACAGGGGAAGGATGGAGGGTACAAGCTCAAGATCAACATCGTAGTCAGCTTAAAAAAAGCAAGGAAAGTGAGTGAATCAAACAAATAAATCAAAATCAAGCAAACATTTGAGTTTGGTTTAAAAAAAACAGAGAAGTTCAGAAAAAATAACTGTCAGGGATCAAATATTTACCTTGGATTTTCTGGCAGATGTATCAGGGCCAAATTCTACAAAGCTGATGAGTTTTGCAGAGGCTTTAACTCTGCTTGTGTCTACAATCGATGTATCTGTACAGGGCTTAAATCTTCCCTTCACCTGTGTGTTTGAGCGAGCGTAACAGAGTGTGACTGATTGAGTGATAGAGGAGACAGATGGTATTTGCCACTCCATCAGTCAACAGTAACAGACCAGAACACTCATATTGTGCTGTTGAGGCCACACGTGTACGTCTGCGATACGCCAGTGCTGCTGACCTTACTAAACCAGTTTGAACTGGTTTACATACAAGCTGCAACATCTAGGTTTAAAAGTCGTGCAAAGTGTTAAACAGAAAACAAAACTCAAGCAGAAAACACGAGAGACTCCACACAAGCTCCATGTTTGTGTGACACAAACACTGAAATGGAGGCGGACACGGAAACCATGTTCGATGACTCAAAGTGCTGATTGGCTGATTGCAAAAATAAGTGTTGGACTAGATTTTTCAAACATGGTTAAACAGCAGCAGAAAGCTTCAGGGTAGTCTGCCAAGCTTCATGATAGTCAAGACTCAAAACAACAGAAGTCAAAGATGTTACAGCTGTCTGAAAGTAGATTGTTTAAAGTTGCAATATCCCAAAACAGAACTACAACAGCAGCAGATGATGATGTTTGTCTGTTCATTCTGCAGTTAATTACCTTCAAAATGCAACAAAGACCTGAAAACCTTGATGTGATAATAAAAAAAGTGCATTCTTAAAACATTTCATACAAGCAACTTCCAGCGAGGCCTTCTGTTCAGTAGCAGACCATTTCAATCAATTCACGACAAACGACATCCTCCACAAAGACCAAACAGGTGAAACAACGCTTCTCTAAACAAATTGATTATCTCACTGCTGTTTTATATGGCTGCATTAGTTTTATTTAGGTGTGCCTAATAAACTGGCAGTGGGAGCATACATAGCTATCAAACATTAAATGCAAAACTGTCACACTGTTTTACCGTCTTAGCTGATTCAGAGGACCAGACTTCCATTTGTTTGTATATTTAAGAAGAAGAGACCAACCCAACCTTTGCCTGCAGACTATAGTCAAACTCCATGCAGGCCACACACACCTCAGGTAGTGTTGTTACCTGTTTGTCCCTCCACTCGTCTCTCAGTGTCTCTCTGCTGGTCCTCTAGTGGTGGAAGACCTTCCTTCAGAGCAGAAAACGTGAGGGTAGAGATGTGTAAGCTGGCTGGTTCACTTTAGACCAAAAAGTTTAGCACAGGTCCCCACACTTTCACCAACTCAGCAGCAGCAACACTTCCTGGTTTTGCTCTGACATGTGATTGGCTTTAACCAATCAGAAGCTGGAATCACAGTACTCAGTGAGGAGAAACCACTGAGCTACATTCAGCTGATTTATTGGATAACATATTTAAACTTTCAAATATCTAAATAGTCTAAAAACTCTCCAAATGTACTTTTAAACTGAGTGACCTCTCCCCTTCCTCTTCTCTGCCTCCTTCTATAAAAGCAAAGTATGTCTTTCTGTAAAACAATCTTTAATTTGCTGTTAAACGTCACAGTCACTGCGGTCAGAGTACTGCAGATCTGATGTTTCACTCTGCTGTTTGATGCTTGCTATGCTGGTGTTAGAATTGAAGCTTATTCTGAGTCACTGTGTCTGCCACACAGCTAAAAAAAAATGCTCTGCGTGCCTTCCCTCGGGCTATATTATGCATGCCAGTCAGCCTAACAATCACCACCCTGCCAGGATGGCAATCACATGCAAAACGCTCTAAACTGCAGAATAAAGATGAGGGGCTGCTTGCATTTACAGTGTATCGACAGCTACACTTAGAGAGACAGATGGACTTGACACAAGGATGAAAAGTTTCGTGCTTTTTTTTTTTGTCGGCGGGTAAATAGGCCAAGAAAAAACAATGTTTGATGTTTGCCCTGTCAATATGGCTTGAGCTTGATAACCATGCAGGCGAAGCAGGAGGCACTCGGCTGTAATCCTCCAATGGGATTGGGGAAAACAAAGTAGACCAGGAAGGCCTCACGCTGTGTCGGTGATGAGTGGTAATCATGAGAGGACGGCGGGTGCTTTTATTAGGGTAGAGCACGTCAGGAACGAAAGCACTTCTGAGGCGTGCGGGCACGCGTGCACAAGCACAACACACAGCGATGCGGAGAGACGCCACGTCTCTCAGTAGCACCAATGTAAACTGCTGATGACACACTCACGAAAACATCCTTTGGCATTCTGAGGCAAGTGTGTTGTCACAAGCTGCCATAACGCTAAAGTTTACTTTACTGGGCTTCTCCATTAAAATGCATTCCAATCCTCGCTGATCACCAATGAAGGTCAACATAAGTAGCTGCCTTTTAAAGGTAACGTCAACCTCGAGGTAACTATTCCTCCAAATTTCCAGCTTCTTTCAATGCTGCGCTCATTAGCTTCAGTCAATGCAAACTGCTCATCAGGTTTACAGGATACAGTATTTGAGATAAAGTTGCAGCTCTGAAAGTCTGAGTCGGTGCTTCGATCCAGAGGACATCATGGAACCCAGTAAGCACAAATGTGATGATTTTTGAAGGTCTACGCATCTTGGTTAAAACTGGACATAATCTGGTAGAAAAGTCAACCAGTGGTAAACTAAGGTGCTGGTTAGTTTTGGTTCTGTCTGTCCATTTCAGATGCCATCACCACATGTACAGTTTTAAAACACAGAAATGAATGCAAGGATACACACAAAGAAAGACTAAAAGAGAAGGAACAAAATCTGTAGATTATGAATCAAAACACAAACACTGAGACCTCATCAGCATGCAAATGATTCAAAATAGCCTGACATATTGCTAAAGACTCAAAAGGCTGTGAAAAGGGCTTATCAGACCCTCGGTCTGCAGCACCGAGACCACGGTTTAGAAATTACAAAGCCTCCCAAAGGTTAATGGGATTCCTCAATCCCCGACAAAAATATCTTAAACTTGAATATATATAAACTTAAACTCTAAACCACTGGGATGTGTTTGGGGGGTCATTCAAGGGCCCCTCAATGTGTTTACAAGAGATGAAAGACTAAATTTAGATTTATGCCTGAAGGATATAGTCATAGTTTTTCGTTTTACTTTTTGGGCACACAAATGACATATGACACAAAAAACTGAAGTAAATGGCTAATGATGCCATTTATTTGGCTTGGTGGCTTCATGAATGTCAAAGTATATAACATATACCCCCAGCCCCAGTGTGGGCCTTTTGGTTGAGGTATCTTTTCACTCAACTTTAGTAAATGCTGCGATTGCGTTTGCATTCATGGTTTTCTGACGACGCCACTCGCTCGTTCGTTGCGTCCCCCGTCAGTGTCGGCTGACAAAGCCCAGATCACACAGTGAGTTCTGGAACAATATAAATCACATTACCTGCAGTGATAATTCTTCAGAAACTGGGACTGAATCCAACTCAAACACCTTGAAGATATTTTTTGGGCACTGGAGGCTTCCTTTAATGTTTAAATGCAGTTCAGTAAATACACCACGTGTAAGAAAGCATGACCATCACATTAAGATCTACTGTAAAGACCTGGAAATTGAAAGTATGTTTCTGTAACTTCAGGCTATGTCACCCCCACGTTGAAGCGATCAGCGTTGCCTGTGTGAGATGGTGCAGCTGCAGCTCTTTACTACCCTGGAAGTATTTTAATTCGCCTTGTGTACCTGCCTATAAAATCTAATTCTGAAGGCTGTGCTGATCAGTGCAGCCTGGCCCCCCCTCTGTCCGCCCCGCTGTGGCCGTAATCACAGATATCCTACATCTCCATATCATCGAGTTAGCGTTCAGTGGCAAGCGTTCTTCGCTCAACACTCTCACGGTTTTTAATTCAAATCTTTCAAGTGGAGGAACGCAATAATTACCCCTGCTGACCTTCGAGTTTCTCTTTCATCTGCTCTCATCTCGCTTTCTTTCATCGCCCTCTTAGAGTTTCTTTTTTGGCAACTTTCGTCGTATGATTTTTGAATCCGTTCTTTGCTTCCTTTATTGCATCTTTCCGAGTCCTCGTATAATGCTTCTAATACTCCCCAGAGTTAAAGCCAAGCACGCACACACGCATCCACGCACAAACGCGCCACATGCCTTCCTGCAGACGTCGTCGTGCCGACCTAAAGCCTATAATTTGTCGAGAATTATTCTGTTTTGTCCTTTAAGTGGCACGCTGCATCTCTCCGGTGCCTGGGATGTGACAATAGCTGTCTCTTAATAACAATCGCTTTTCTCTTTGGCTGGGTTTATTTTGACAAACAGCGCGTCTGAAACGTGCAAACAGATGTGACCTTAACCAAGCGCTCGGCGGATTTGTGTATTCGATTAGGTTTGAAGGGAAAAGTCATTCATGCATATTTTGAAAAGAGGGAGAGAGAGAGAGAAAACAAAAGGTGACTAGTCTGATTTCCATGGCGTGGCAGTGCATTCAGAGGGGATCATCAGGGATGAGTCCAAATAAAACCTGTGTTTTTATGTCCTTTTAATGTCATTAACTTTGTTTTCTTTTAGAAATCAGATTCCTCAAGTTAGATTTAATGTATTGAAGTTATTGCATTGACCTCTATGTATTATCGAATGCAGAATAATGGCAACATCACAATAACATGAACACATATAAATATATACATGCTAATATGTACCGTACCCATTAAAGATGTGCATGTGGGTTTGGTGATAAGCATACAGATTCCACACACACAACAGCAGGACTGTCAGTCAGAGGTTGACCTTGGTGTTTGTAGCTGTGGGCTGAGGCGGCCTTCCCTTGTCACAAGTGATGGCCCTGAGGCAGGATCAACATTTCCCACCTCATTCATGTACTGTTCAGACGCAGAGATAACGACATTTATCTCAAGCAACTGTAAATCATTCTGCGTTGACTGCACACACACAATATAACCGGATTCATCTTTTAGAAATGTCTGTCATGCATCATAAAATGAATAGAACTGTTTAATTAATGAAAGCAGAGACACGCAGTAATGATTGGAAACTGGTTTATTGTTAATGACAAAAGAAGATGGTGCTCATAGAGAGGAAAATGAGGAAGAGGAACACAGCACTGCAGGTGTAATGCTTTCAAATGAGGCATTTTTGTTTTAATCTCTACCAACCTTCACCCAGAAATAGCCAACTTTTCAAAGCGGTGTGTCCAGTGAGTCTCCACCCACTGCTGAGACAACACCGTCATGAACGCTGCTCCTCCAGTGGCGACTTAGGACTTCAATAAACAGCACAAACAATATTCCTCCTGCTGAGGCGGGAACACACTTCCCACACACACACAAACTGAAATAATGGCTGAACACACAGGAACAGCTTACCAGCGTTACTTAGAATACAGACACAGTGAGTCCGTCAGGCGCAAGCAGTGCGCTGCAGAGAGGTGACCGCTTCCCGTCCGACTGCGAGGCCTCAAGAAGAGACCAATGAATATTTAAACATGTAATATATCGCAGACTCGCTCTCTCTCACACACACTCTCTCACACACATGCACAGACATTATAAATTAATGGGTATACCCAGATTCTTGTTAGTGTAGTGACCCAAGTCCGTATCGATGTACTATATCATTTGTGTGTGTGTGTGTGTGTGTGTGTGTGTGAGACAGGTGACAGCTAAGGTCACTGCACAGGATTTGATAAACGCAGTCTGCTGCAAAATGACAACAGTAATTTTATAGATGTGCGCACCATCACACACACACACACACACACACACACAAGCATATATAATGTTGGCTGAACATGAAACATTGCCAGAGGTGAATAACAACTCACAGAGTTCCAGTTAGTAAGAAAATGAGCATTAAAAACACCTAAAAACATATTTTACACATTAGTCCATCAGGTGAAAATCTTACAGTGAGTAAAACAGTGGCACAAGCTCCATTTTTTAGATAACAAGCATAAAAAACAACACATTTCCAGAGGTTACAGCACCCAGCTGATAGCACTGTGACCGCAGAGTGATTATTTAATGGATGTTATACAGGAAGAGAAAAACACACTCCTCTGGTTCTGGAGTTTCTGGATCATCAGTAGATTTAAAGGCTTTACTTTGATAAAGAAATACACAAAATTGCATGCAAACATGGCAAACAACCAGATTACAAAAGGTCACTCAGCATAAATTCTGTATCATCGGATTGTATGCAATTCCCAGCTTCTCTAACTGTCTCCTTATTCAAAGTGCAGTGGAGAACAGAGCAGCCAGTCAGTGTTAGCAAACCAAGACGGAACATTTCTGCAAACTTATAAGTTAAATGTCAAAGTCAAGATATTTTCAGCATCAGAGTTGGTAGAAAAAGGTGATGGTAGAGGAGAATGGACTATTGAACCAACACAATAGCACACACTGCACACACACACACACTGACACCCTTGCTAATGAGAGCTAGAGGGTGAGCTATCGCTCCCTTGTCCTCCATGCTCAGCTGCAAACAGGATAAACACAGACTTAACCACAATCCTCAGAGGAATGTGACGACCTTTTCTAACTTTACTGCTGAGTGTCTGTCTGTGTGTGTGTGGGTGTGTGGGTGTGTATGTATGTATGTATGTTTATGGTTGTTTGTACAGCATGTGCAAGTTGAAGCTCATGACATTGTTAATCACAATGGGCAAATTGCCAGGAGCAAGATGTTGGACTCAGTCATCGGAACATCAACATGCAGAGCGACATACAGAACACACAGTATATTCAGAAACACCACAGAAGGTAAAGCTGACTGTGTGCATAACCCTGGTCTATTGGCCTCGTCAACCTCGAGGCTGTTTTGTGTCTGTGACCAAAGACGAGGAGAACTTTCCCTCTGTGGCATCTCAGTTCTGCTTGCAAAAAGGTCAGTTCCTCCTATACTGTTCATCACATGTTTGAAGGTCTGCAGAAAACAACTGAAAAATATGTGTTTGGTAGAATGCATTACAGGTACGATTGAAGGCCGTGCAAATCTAAAGAAATTTTAAAATGAAAAGCGAGCCAGAATGGCAGCTCTGGTTGTTCTATTTCTGAGGACAACTTCAGAAAATAAAAACACAAGCACGATATTAAAGAAAAATGTTTATCAGTAATTTACTTGGAAAGCTAACAGAAATGCTAGCAGTGCTCGCCACCACTTCCCAATGCAGGAAAAGGTGCTTTGGCAAAATGTGCTGCAGTCAAACTGGGGGAGCTTTAGCATGGTCAGTCATGCTAACAATTAATGTTTGATGCGTAATTTGGGATTTAAATCTTGACCTTGAGAAAAGCAATGTTTCACCTACACTGGGCCACTCAAAGTACCAGGATGTTACATAGCTAAACATGCACTGCTTGTCTTTTGTGTCTACAGAGATGAACCTGGCATCTATGGAAACCTTTGAAACTCTCTGTAGTCGTATTGAGTCTATTTGTAGTTGTTTCTCACTTCATTGCAGTCTTTTTGAGTCTCTTTGTGGTCATTTTGGTCATATCCCTTCCCTTCTTCCCTTCTGGACTGTGTAATTAGTATTATTTCCCATCACTAAACTCTGTGTGTCAGTCCAGTTTTTACATTTGATTGACTCATCATTTCATTTCAGACAGAGGTTTTGGTGCAGGTGGGTAAATTACAACAACTTATCACCTTCTAACTGTGGTCGAGGGGGCACCATGGCACCCCTGCCACCCCTCTGAGCTACGTTAACGAAGGTCCTCGCAAGTCCAGAAATGCAAGCATGTATTTGCGAGTTTGCCAGGTGGAGGATGTGATGAGGACTTTGGGGTGGGACAGGACAATCACAACAGGGTAGTCATTTATTCTTCTCTGGTGTGTGTATATGCACAGTAAATGTGTTGGTGTGTGTGTGTGTGTGTGTGTGTGTGTGTGTGTGTGCGCCCTGCCAACCTTGTGCTGAGGAATGACTCTATAATCATTGCTCTGCTCTGGACCCATCTACCCTGCAAGCATTAGTTATTACGTACTCACACACACACACACACACACACACACACAGCAAACCGTAATTCAGAAATTCACATTAGTAATTACACACACACACACACACACACACACACACATTTTTAGTGTCCTGCCCTCTACAGCTATCCATAATTCACAGAGATAGACTGACAAACACACATCTCCATTTTGCCTCCACCACATGCACCAATAAATCATAATTCAGACTGAGTATAGAAAGACACACACACACAAACACACACACACCCACTGGCTTTATTGATACTGTTGTGGTCTCAGCGGTAACCTGTCAAGTCAACCCGGCCCAGTTGACCCTTACCTGTGTGTGTGTGTGCGTGTGTGTGTGTGTGTGGTATGTCACTGTCAAGAATGATAGAAGCACAATATAAAGGCTAAAGGTTGGCCTCTTCCCGGTCCCAAAAACCAATGAATGAACTGAAGCTTTTCAGTTCTGGGTGAACCAAAACAACAAACACGAGAGTCTATCCCCTCGAAAAGTTATGAACTGCCCTCGGTGAAACAAAAAGTCATCTAATGAGCTCCTGGACCGGGATAAAGCAAAGAGGGGAAATCAGTGCAAGTGAAAACACAACTAGAGCTATTTCTGAATGTGTGTAGTGATGGGTGTAGAGGCTGAGGCAGAACCGAGGAGCCGCCGTCAGACTGCTGCCGCCGGACTGCTGGAAACCTGGATGCTGCAAGTGGACCACAACCCACAAATCCAGCCAGTCAGAAAGAGACACCCTTTGGTTGACGCTGAGAGATCCTTACAGGGGCAGAGCGCACACTCACACTGTCTGTTTGGGTGGGTGTGCTTGACCCTGCCATGTTGCAGTGGATAGATGTTAAACTGATTAGTCAGTGATTGATTCAGCCTTTCCTGATCAATTGACATAAAGCGATAAGTCTTGAGTCCATGCCACTGACTGCTAGTTCCCTGCTCAGCCCTGCAGGGCTGTATTGTATTCAGGTTTTTTAATCTATATTTGACATAACATATATAAGGATGTATGAAATGTGTGCATATATGTCCGGTTTTGTAGTGTTTAGTGCAGTGAAGCGGGGGGTCATGCATACTTTCATACACGAGAAGACCATTGGTGTGATGAAATGTGTGTGAAGGATTCCCCCCTCTGGACAGGAAGGAATGTCTAATGAGGTCATCACGGCCTGTCAGTGAATCACAGCTCTGCATGACAGCCAATCGTTCAATCAGATAAATGCTTGACAGCTTAGTCAGACCAGGCTCCCTCGCATGCCCTGCGGCTGTGTATCGTGTGTGTGTGTGTGTGTGTGTGCGTGTGTGTGCATGCGTCATCAATAGTTTTGAGACTTTGTGGGTAGACACATGGACTCCCCTGTGCCTTGAACACACAGATCTTTGAATGGTTGAAGAACTGAATTTCAACAGTTTTTTTTTTTTTTTTTTAGCTTTTATTAATTAATTAATTCATTTTATTCCGACAAGACAGCAGCTGCAAGAAGTATCCGAGTGGAATTTTTCCGACAGCAGTTTCCACAGTGCGACTGTAATTATGTTGCATTGGTGGAAAAACTTCTTCCACCTTCCAGTTTAAGATTAGATAAACTTTACAGATATTACGCTGTTACAGCTGCTCAGTTTATTAACTTATCTTTAACTCGCACGCCTCAACCAGGAAGCTTAATCACGCCTTCTTAATATTTCCTTTAGTTTAGTTGTTTTTTTTACAGGTGTGTTGTGGAGTCATCTAATGGCTACGAAGCGTATTCATTATTTAGATGACTTATTTCAGGCCAGCTTCTCTGTACGTTTTACCTGAAGTAGCGTTGGGTTAGAGGTGTTCAAAGGTCCACTGAGACCTGACCGCAGACCCCAGTCAGACCCACCTTTAAAAAATGTATGGAAGTGAATGACAACTATGTTTAAATAATAGTAAATCTGTAAGAAAGGAGGTGAAACTGAAACATTTTGACCCATAAAGACCTCTACATGGTTTCATTGTTATTCCAACATGCCACCTAATTAGCACTGTTAAAATATATGATTATTTTAATATTTACCAAATATTTCTCTGTCTGTGCAGTAGCATGGCGTTACGCTTACATACCCATAACCCCCATAACATCCACCTACTTAATGAAGACAAATATAGGATTTAATTTTAGTGTGGAAGTGTTGACGGCTTCTGAATAAGTGGCAGCAGCGAGTGTCGGGATAACAGCGACAGTAACTGGCGTCGTTTTGAATCTTTATGGATCATTTATCTGAAGAACTTAATGAACGGCTCAGAGCTGTCAACATCCATTTGATATAATTACGTCTTTAATGCACTCAGAAACGAGTATTTTTAATGGCAGATTTTTAACGACTCCTGTAATTAACACAGGCAGGTGTGTTTCTGAGGAAATCAAGTGATTTTACTTAAACGGTGCTCATTTGAACTTTCTTCTGTGTCTCTTTCCTTCTGTCTTTTCACTTTTCTTAACTTTAACTTACTTCTTTCTGTATTTCTGTGCCCTCTTGTATGCTTTATTCCATCTTTTCTCCTGTTCCCTGCTTTCATTTTTGCTTTCTTTGTCCTCACTGTCACCTTAATCTCTCATTCTCCCCTCTGCTATTTTTTTCTTTCCATCTTACATCACCTCTCTCTCTCTCTCTCTCTCTCTCTCTCTCTCTCTCTCTCACCATGTCTTACAGGCTTGTCACGAGTCTGTCGATCTGTCAACCAGTCGCGCTTCTGTGTGACAACAAATCGTCCAATCAGACTGGTCGGTGACAGCTCCCAGCACAGTGCAGCACCTTACCAACCAGGGTGACTGTTAGGTGTGTGTGTGTGTGGATTGTGAGTGTGCAACAAAAAGGGAGAGTGTGAGATTTCATGTGAAAATGTTTTGTGTTAGTGTGTATGTTTCTGTGTGTGTGTGAGAGGAAAAGTGTGTTCTCTACATTTTTGCAGAGTGAGTGTTTGTGTTAAGGAGAATATGTTGCATAACTGATGTGTGTGTGTGTGTGTTTCTCACATGTCCACAGGTAGCACGTATAATAAAGTGGGTCACAGACTGAGGTTTATTTCAGGTATTATCTCATATGACAGCAGTACTGGCATGTTTTAATGAGCCCGGCTCCACAGAGAGACTAAATCTGGAACCTGCACTGGAAACCTTTAAGTGGTAATCCTAAGGATCCTATTTTTTTTATTATTTTTTTTTTTGAGGGGGCGAAGATGTGTGGTCTTGGTCTGTGCTGCCAAGTGCTCATTACTATTTTGCTGTGGTTTTCTTGCACTACATTTACCAGAGATCACCTGTCAATCAAAGAGTGTAGGGTGTAGGTGGTATTTTTCTCCCCGGACTTTCTGTCACTTCGGCTGAGTTATGGTGTGTGTTGCTCTTCTTTTTTTTTTGTCTTTTAATCTATCCTGACTTTTACTGCACTTGTTATATTTACCCGAAGCAAAAAATACATAATATTCTGATGCACCATGATGAAAACTTGATTTTTTTTTTGTCTTGAAAAATAAAGGTCTAAAAAAGATGCACAGGAAACAATAGTCAATGTCTTCATTGACTACCATGAATTATCATATAAAAACTGGTATTCAGTAACGGCCGGGGGCCAGCACAACCAGATGATGGTGCGGGTGCTGGATGTGATTTTCCCCAGCCTCAGCTTCTGCTTCCTGTCTGTCAGGAAGTTTGTTATCCACTGACAGGTGGAGGCTGGCACAGTGATGGGTGAGTTTCGAGCGGAGGTTTTCTGGGATGATAGTGTTGAGTCCACAAACAGGATCCCCGCATATGTCCCTGGGTGGTCGAGGTGCTGCAGGATGTAGTTCAGTTTCATATTAACTGCGTCCTCCACCAACCTGTTTGCCGAGTAGGGAAATTGCAGGGGGTCCAGCAGGGGGCCTGTGATGTCTTTCAGCCGAGTCAACACCAGTCTCTCAAAGGATTTAATGACCACAGACGTCAGGGCGGCGGGTCTGTAGTCATGTAATCCCGAGATGGAGGATTTTTTTTGTTATTATGGAGCGTTTGAAGCATGAAGGAACTTCACACATCTCTAATGATTGGTTGAAAATCTTTGTGAAGATGGAAGGGAGAGACACCATCTGACCTTCCTCGCCTTGAAAACACAACAGTTGAAATCAAGCCTTTTCCAAACTTTCAAGACTTCGTACAAACGCTCTAGTACACATGGTTGCATATACTTAACACTCCCTGAGGACTAGTGACGCACAGATGGTGGTTATATCCGTTGGCACTGTGGTTAATCAGGCTTTAAAAGGCAATGTGGCCTACAGGGACCAGTAACGGTGGAGTGAAATGTCCATGCGGGTGCAGGTTTCTACATGGGACAGAATTATTTGCACCACTGGTTGAAAATGATCAGACGTCATTTTCAGTGCAACTTTAAGTGTCATTGTAAAAACAGCACAAATAAAAAGGGGCGGTACCAGGATAAAACAACATCCACAGCGGGTTCTGCATGCACTGTCATGTGGAGTCACACAGCGGAAACAGATTCTCACATTTGAAATGAATGCACAGCAGTGGGACCAACAGCATGTTAACTGTGATCAAGGCATGAGCTGATCTGCACAGAGAGAGAAGGTAAAATGATTATATCTATTCACCTGAGAAACGAAAGAAAAATCAGTCAATATTTCCAGCTCGCAGAGGCTCGAGTCTGTAAAAGGTGTAATTTTAACGCAGGCAAAATGCACGTCATTATTTCCATAAAAGCATTGAAAATACATGAATAGTTTATGTAGGCCTAGATTTTCTTTGACATTTTCAGATTTAGAGCCTGGAATAATTTTTTCTTTCAATGCAAGCTAATGGGGTTTCTTCCATATTTACGGAGCTAACTGTGTTCAGGTATCATGTGGCAAATGATGTGATATTGAAAAGTGAACTCTGTAACATTGCTACTTAAAGAAATTCCAGTAAATAAGTATAAATTACAAAAAAAGGAAAATCTAAATAAGTTGAGGATCAACTGCAGACCCATCCAGTCTGAGAATGATGTCAATTGTATGTTATATCCTTCACAATCACCAGTTCCAGAGATCTGATGTGAAGGAGCAGTGAAGCAGCTCTGGAGGCTCATGCCTTACTAAGACTGTGTTCTTGTTCTTGTCTTGTTGCTCTTGTTTTTCGTGCATCTGCACTCATCCTAACCTCTCTCTCTCTTTCTAACCTCAATAATGTTGAATGTTAGCCCTCCTCATCATCCCTCCTTCATCCTCTTCTCGTCGTCTGCAGCATGTGTAGATACAGTGGGAGAAACCAGTGTGACCAGGCTGACATCCGCCTGGTTTCTGCTCGCCGGGATGGAGGAGAGATGGAGAAAGAAAGGCTGCTGGGTGGCAAAAAAAATAAATAAAGAAAAGTAAAAAGACGAAGAAATAAGAGAATGGTAGGCTTTCTCTGTCCCTCCTTCACCTTCACGCCGTCCCTCCATCCCTCCATCCAGACGAACGTGGCGAGCCGTCCCCTGTAAGCAGAGTTAGGAAGCTGATAACTTGCTGCAATCTGTCACAACACTCATTAATGTCTACCTCCAACGCTCGGAGACAGAGAGAGGGATGGAGGGATGAGAACAGGGAAGGGGCGGAAAAAAGAAGGAGAGAAGAGGGAAGAGAGGCGGTAATGAGGACGAGGGAATGTGAATAAATAGAAAGCAAGGAGAGGGGAGAATGGAGATGAGAGGGGGAGGGAGGGAGGCCAGAAACCAGGAGGAAAAAGTTCACTTATCTTTCTCTCATTCATTCATTCTGCATGTTTTCCTGTGTTTATTTAGCTGTGTCTTATCTCCTCTTCCTCTTTCTGCATCGCTCTTTCTATTCAATTTAACTCTGCCTCGTTCTGTCTTGTCATTCCACTCATTCCTAAAAGCATCTCCTTCCCTCGCCCCATTCCTCCATTCGCCGTTCCCCCCCTCTCTCTGTCCTCACTTTCTTCTCATCCATCTCTCCTGCTTCCCTTTGGCCCTCCTCTTCATCCAGTTAAAACCAGTTGCTGTGTATTCTGACTAAACGGACTGGACCGGCCTTTGTGTTCTCCCTTATCAGTGTGAGCTGCAGCTGACTGCGTGCCATCCAGCCGCTCTGTGCTGGCGTTCAGCTCTCAGCAGATGCCAGCGGAGGAGGGTCACAGCTTTGTGTGACAATGCCGCCCCCTATTGGCAACCGGAAATAAAGCAACCAATTTGTGCACAGGAGAGGAGACGTTCAGATGCACTGATGTTTTAGATATGATGATCATACAGGACGACTGTTGGTGTTTTTTAACCTGTATCATAGTTTACATAACAGGCATAGGTTGCATGTTATGTATAGCTTTATTGTTTTATATATGTATCTATTTTTATTTTATTTCACGACTGTTTATTTGACCATTCTTTGTCTTTTTACATGACATGACATTCATATTTAACTCTCTACTTAATTTGAGTACTTTACTTTTGGATACAGGACAAATACACTTTTTTGGGCGCTACAAGCAGCAGGTAATGGCGGTTGGAAAAAAAATAGCAACAGAAATAGAGAAATACAAAATAGAAGCTGACTATATATATGTACATTTTCTATGAAGGGCTATGTCAGAAAAAAAGTATGAAAAGTATAAAAATGTATTGCTGAAAAGAACTGTAAGAGAAAATGCCATAAAAATATACTGCCAAGAATTCTGTAGAAGACTATACACAGATTGTATATGGAATGGATAAAGTGACTACAGCATTAACAAAATTGCACAGAAATACATATTTATATATCACAGTAAATTACTATTATGTATTGATGTGTAGAGTACTCAGTGAGAGTGGAAAAGAGCAGTATTGCATGGTACCAGGTGTATGATAGATCACACATCACTGCAAAACACAGTCCGAGCATGGAAAACAAGTAACGCTGGAGTTGAACTCTGACAGCTGTTGGAATGAAGGACCTGCGGCAGTGTTCCTTCTTACAGGGTTGATGCTGCAGTCTGTTATTGAAGGAGCTGCTGAAGGCCCCCACTGTGTCATGCAGGGGGTGGGAGGAGTTGTCAATGATGGATATCAGCTTGGCTATCATCCTCCTCTCACCTACATCCTCAGTGGTGTCCAGAGGGCGGTCCAGGACAGAACCAGCCCTCCTGACCAGTCTGTTCAGTCTGTTTCTGTCCCTCTCAGAGCTTCCACAGCCCCAGCAGACCACTGCGGAAAAAGACTGCAGATGCAACCACAGAGTAATAAAAAGTCCTCAGTAATGTCCTACATACTCCAAAAGGACCTCAGTCTTCTCAGCAGACGGAGACGACTTTGGCCCTTTCTATACAGGGCATCAGTGCTCGTGGACCAGTCCAATTTATTGTTGAGGTGACACCAAGGTATTTGTATCCTCCATGATCTCAATGTCAAATCCCTGGATGCACACCGGTGTAGTCAGTGGTGCTTTCCTGCGGACATCAATCACCATCTCCTTAGTCTTGCTGGCGTTTATGTGCAGGTGGTTCAGTCCACACCAGTCAACAAAGTTAGCGATAAATTATTTACATGTTTATAAAAATGTCCATACAACCGACACAAACTCTGACCTCTGACATTGACCTTTGACGCTCACATACCTGTGGGCTTACCAGTAATTATGCCAAGAAAAGGAAAGAGGTCTCAAGCTTCAAACCTGTGCTGGCAGATGTTTAGCTGAACAGATGGTGAGTTCTCATCCTCACAGCAGCAGAGGTACATTTTCCTGAACCTTCTTATGCTACTGTTACTGCTGAGCCTATGGTGTGTTAGCATCCCGCAGCCAGAGACCTCATAAATACATGTATGTATGTATTTACTATATTGTACATTTTCATTACTCTTTAATTGCATTATTATTTTATTCACCATTTGCACATTTGCATTGAACTCGGGACAATCACATCTGTATTTGCACATTTTGCTATTATTATTATTATGACTACGTTGTCTTTATACTAGTATTTTATCTCGCTTTCTAACTGTGCGTTGAGATACTGCAACAATCCAATTTCTCTGCAGGAATCAATACGTTTTTCTGAATCTGAATACTGATTCCAAAAACAGCCAGTGTACCTGTAACTCTGCAACACTCTTGCACGAGAGACAACAGCTTCAAAGCACCGACCTTGATCTGGTTTTAGCGGCTGTGCGATGAGCTGAGTGCTCACACGCTTGAATACAGAAGAAATTCCTGAGGTTGTTTGTGGCTACAGACAACAACACTCGATGACAGCGTGTGGATCCGTGTTTAAATGTATTTATTTGGCTGGTTTTTGCTCATGCTTAATGTATATATATTGTTGAACTGGGGGATGAAACCAAAACAAACAACTTTATCAAAATTCAAAGCTGATGCACAATGAGGATGATTTGCATTTAATGCGATGTGTGATAGATTAGCCCAAATGAGGAATTATTAATGACAGTTCAAGCACATCCACTTTTTTTTTTTTTTTTTTTTTTGCCACCAAATGAAGTGGTTTAGATCATTTAAATTATCTCTTTGACTGCTTGTGTTTTTTGCCCCACCTGACTGAGATGCCCCAGTTAATGTCCATCACTGTAAAGACATGCTGTGTTCATATGATCTCTGCTGAGGACCTCTTCTCCTCCGTCCATCCTCCTGAGAGAAGGTTAGAGGTCAGCTGCAGAACAGCAACCCAACAGCTGGAAGGGAGTCTCTGTCTTGCTCAAGGACACTAGAGCAGAAGTAGGATAGAAGGTTGCTGCTTTGAGGACAGTCTTTAAAACCCTTTATGGTCCTTCACCACCAGACAGCCACAATATTTGCAAATTTACACCCATCTTTTCTGTCTCATTTCAACGCAAAATGCATATTTGAAGTTTTGGGATTGGATGATGATGCTCCCACTAGTTTGGCTCAGTGTTATTTATATTACAGTGACAGTTAAGAGAAGAACAAGAGAGGAGTTTCACTACAATATGTTTCTGTTCTGAAATATTAAAACAGTTTAACTCAGTGTAGATAAAGAGATGAGATGGACTGAAAACAATACGCAAAGACAGAAGTGCACAGCGGGAACACGAGTGACAGCGCAGAGAGGATTTCTGAGTTTCACTTCTACAATAGTTTCTTCTTAAAGTCTCTGTCTGCTTTTATCTTCATCGAAACAGCTTCAACAACACAGATACAACCAAACCAGACAGCATCCAGCCTGAGGTGTTACTTTTTGGTTATGAAAGGAAAAGAAGACCCAGAATTAAAGATCAAAATCTAGAGCAAGAGATTGCAAGATTACGCTTTTGATTACTTTGGCACCCCCCCCCCCACCTACACACCCTCGTTCCCTACTTTGATACCCCGAGCTCCTCCACCTCCACCTCCTCCTCCTCCTGTTCTCACTTTGGTTTTCATTGTTGTGAAGCCCTTACACATCAGTTCCAACTGGGTCAGATATGAGAGGGGGAGCAGAGAGGGGAGAGGTAGTATCTCTTTCAGCAACTCTTGTTGCTTTTGTGTCACATCAACTTGTTCATGTCAGCTGTCATCTCTCATCTGACACTACAGCCCAATGTATCATGTTACCACACAAACACAGAACATGAACAGAACTGTGTGTGCGTGTGCGTGTGTGTGTGTGTGTGCGTGTGTGCAGAGAGGCCTCTATTTTCGTGCATCAAGAGTGGGATGGAAAGTGCAGTTTAATGTACTTTGCTCAGTGTGCAGCACACTTTTTGGTGTCACAGGCACCAGGTAGATACTGTATGTTAGCAGCTAGAAACCTGGGCTTTCCCCATTATGATGCACAGACGGGTTGGGATTCAAATGCAGAAATAATATAAATGGGAGCTAATATTCGCACCAGGGGCTACACAGTTGCAAGTCTGAACATACAGCAGCCACCATACTGCCCCCACTTTGAAGTTTAAACAATAACATTTGTGGATATGTCACAAAAAATCTGGCCGCCGTGGTCATCATGTGCACATCATTTGGCATCCTAATGACCCACTCAGGAACCACATTTGGGTGAAGGAAAAGCTTCTACAGCCATGCTTGTGGCTCCTTGAGGCTGTATTTCGATAGCTAAATGCTAATTTCAGCATGTTTACAATGACCTCTAACATGCAGCTGTTACGTAGGTATAATGCTTACCATTTTCACCAGCTTTGTTAGCATGTTAGCAGCTAAAATTTACTAATTAGCTAAAATTAGTACAACTGAGGCTGAAGAGAATGACATTAGTTTTGCAAGTATTTTATTTAGTTATAATTCACAGTGTTAGGTCTGTACCAAATTTCAGAAAAGTCTGGGGACCACCAACATACTTATGGAACCATGAATGTTTGTACAAAGGTTCATGTCAGTCCACCTTGTAGATGTTGAGATGTTTCACAGGATTAGTGGAAACTTTAGCAGCATTAGCGGAACATTTGGAGGAAAATCATTGGGATTCACCCTCTTAGCAACATGAATGTCTGTACAGAATTTCCTGGCAATCCAACCAGTAGTTATTGAGATGCACTAGTCTGGATCAGGGAGGAGCGACATACTGAAATGGACATATAGAGGATTAATAGTAAAACTGGAAGAGTGGAGGAAAAAAGAAGGAGAAGCAGATAAATCAAGAGATACGTGGAAAATGGGAGGATAAGCAGATGTGAAAGGAAATGAAAGAGAAAGAGAATCACATATGAAGTCAAAATTAGCCCACAGTCTTTCAGCTCATTCCAAAACCAGAGAGAGAGGTGGGGCACATTATCAAATATTAACCAAGATATTTAATTTTTAATAATGGCAGGAATGAAAGATGCTTCATGCACACACAGGCACGCGCTGCTTCGTCGCTTGACGCTGCTTGTAGCACAGTTAGCGTAAACTCGCTAACTGTGCTGCAATAGTTGGTGTTAACTGGTCCACTTTTGCGGCGTCTCTTCTGGAGGGATGGTGCATCAGAAACCTCCACCCACAAGCTTGACAGTAGGCCTGTTAGCGCTAGCACTAGCATAGCCTCATTAGCGCAAGATGAGGTTATTAGCAGCATCGGATACAGGAGCAAGCAACCAATTGCGTGTTTTGACCCTTGTGTTGTCCTGTGTGCCTCACAACGCTAAATTAGCATTAGCAACCACTGCCTCCGACATGGAGATGCACACCACCACCAGCTTTATCAACATCACGATCCATGTCTGGACTAGCAACGTCGGGATGAAGCAGTCAGTGATCAGCAAAAAGCCCGGACAGGATGTTCGAGTGTGACAGAAACATGAGTCGGCATCAGTTAATTGTCTCTGTTCCCGAACCCGTCGGCTCACTTCACTGAACCGCTGCCTGGCTCGGTTTTGTCAATAACCGGTCTTCTTTCTGGTCAGTCTGGAATCCACAAAGCTGTTTTATGTCTGAGCTCTGCAGCGTAAAAGTGCTTTAATATCACTACTGCTGTCACTGAGGTAAAGACAGCGAAAGTGAAAATGTTTTAATTTTAGCTGTGTTAATTAATTGAAATATTTAGCTCAAATTCTAAAGAAAGGAAGGAGGAAGAGAGATGATAAGAAAACAATCATATTCCTCTCCGCCTTTCCCTCTTTGCCCTTATTTTTTCTGCTTCTTTTCCTGTTTCTTCTCTCCTCTTCCTCTACATCATACTCCTAAAACATTTCCTCTTCTCCCCCTTCCTCCATTCTGTCTTTCCCTTCCCCTGTCATTAATCTACTTTCCTTGCTCGGCTCACACGTCCTTCTCTCCCTTCAGTTGCCTCTTCCTTTCCTTTCCTTATCTCCTGCGTCCTCTAACTGCATCCTTTCCCCTTATGCTCTCTCCTCTCCTGTCTTCTCATCCCACTCCATCCCTTTTTCTCCTCAGAGATTTTCTCCCACAGGAGGCGGCAGCAGCTAATCCCAGAAAGCTGTTTTGAAAGGCGGCAGAGAAGCGGCGGCCTTCCCCTTCAAAACACCCACAACCCTAACGCCATCTCTTCCTCCTCATTTCCTTCATTCCTGCTTGATTGCTAATAAAACGCACTCTCTCTGCTTTGTATTTATTATCATCATCCTCTCTCCTGACCAGTCGAGCAGAGTCATTGCGGATCTGTGTGTGTGTGTGTGTGTGTGTGTGTGTGTGTGTGTGTGTGTGTGTGTGTGTTTGCTGGGATGGCTGCTATGAGAAGCTGGACGTATAGCACTGAGTGGGCAGAGGAAGCTCACTCAAGCCTGGAGCTATAATGAGGCCTTGTAATAAACAGATAACGCTGTTTGATTCTGCACTGCTCCTCCATCTCAACCAGCTAATGCTCGCTCTTTTTAATTTTAATTGCGCTATCCCACTTGGCAAAACTGCTCATTTTCTTAGAGGAAAAAAAAAGAAAACACAAACGTCTCCCATGGCGGCAGAGAACAAAGCAAAAACAGGCTTCTGGCTCGCCTTTCGTTTCATGTCTTAATAAACTCATGAAAAGAAATATTTCTGAGTCTAACAACAGGGAGACATATTGCCTCCCAGTGTAGGAGAATCTCCTCGGCATGAAATTGTTAAATGTGCTCTAAATAAGGTGGCAATGAAACGTAAAATGACTGGCTGGTATCAGCGGTGGGCCGGGAAGACGGAGGGAATGGCTCAGGCGGATTTTGAAGGAGATGATAAGGAGAATTGGTTGGGGAGGGATGAAGAGGAGATGAGAGGGTGATGAGGAAGGAGGCAGAAGGGGAAGGGTGTAAAAGTGTAGAGGAAGAAGGAAGGGAAGGAGAAGAGAACAAGGAATAAGAGAACAGGGGGAAATTAGGATAGGAGGGTAGAGACGAGATGGAAAGAAGATAAGACGATGGTAAGGGAAAAAAGAGGAGATTGGGGCAGGTAGGTGTCGAGGTGAGGACAGGAAGAAAGAGAATATTGTCGAAAAACTGTCAGAAAGAAAATGGCAAATTGATAAAAAGCAGGAAGGAAAAAGGATGAGAGAAGAACACGGAAGCTCAGGGAGGAGAGGAACAATGGAGGAGAGCAGGAGAATAGTACAAACAGGATTAGACGGGAGATGAGACCAGATCCTGGGAGGAGAGAAGACGAGACGGGAGGAGAGAAGGAGCGTAAAAACCGAGGAAAAGTCAAGCGAGGGGAGGCAGGAGAAGGTGAGGAGATATAGGAGGATTGGAGGAGAGTATATAGCGAACACAATGGATTTGGATGGCAGAGTTAGAGACCTCCAAATCCCCCGAAGAAAACAACACAGTGAGGCAGAGAAAGACAGAGCCCCTGCATGAGGGGAGATAGAGGTAAACCACACTGGATCCTCACTCGCGGCCAGAACCAGCCCACATTTTCTGCACTCTCCCTGGCCCCCGAACCGACGACGTTACCCGGCGTTGCTTTCCAAAAGCACACACCATGCAGGGGCTGCGTAATCCAAATTTCAAAAGCATGTAATTAGAAGAGTTAAATTGGGAGCGGGAACTGTTGTGTGTCGTGCGAGGCGGGCGCTTATTTAGAAAATGCCAAATCGCCTCATGTTGTAAAGTTGCAAACCAGATTTTGCAGAGCACAACATTTCCATTACTGCCTGCACTGTGAAATCCTGGAAGAAAAACACGCTCGAAAAACTATGTTTCTACATATAATTCTGTGTTTTTATGAGCTCGAGTCTGTAGAATTATGATATGAAATTAATCTCAGCCATCCAACAGCGTAAACTGCCAGTATGAGGTAAATTATCACTTCACTCCAACTGTTGCTGTTCTTACCTGGACTGAAACTGGTCACTGATCACTGACAGATGACATGTTTTAATGGATTTGTAAATTAATTAATGGATTAATCAGTTTCCAATGTGGAATATCTTATTTCAAACAGAGAAAATAAATGACATTCTCATTATTATACTTAAATTATACTTTTTGAAGAATGTACTAAGTACACTTGGTGCTATTTTTGTCACCTTCAAGTACACTTAAATGTAGTTAAGTAGTCCTTGAGTACCACTTGAGTAATACTTGAGTATACTTGAAGTTTAAATAGTGCAGATGTGAAGTCCACCAGTGAAAATCAAGATGCGTGAACATTCAAAACACACTTGCAGTACAATTGTATTATATCACCAATGTGTAGGAAAAATACTTTAATATACTTAAAATGAAGTGAAATTAAAGTACACTTTAAATAAGTATGCTAATAGTATTTTACAAAGGACTTGGAAATAAGTATACTTTTCAAAGGTGCACTTTATTTCCAATAAAAGTAGTTTAGTACACGTTTTAAAAGTAAGTACAATTTATAATACACTTACAATAAAGTACACTTTTTATAAGTACTTTGAAATAGATTTTTAAGTACAGGAGTGTTAGTATGTTCATTTTTAACACATACAAGTAGAACTTATGTAAGTATGTGAAACATAATTAAAATTAAGAAGTAAAAGTGTACTTGTACTGACTTTTCTGTGCTTAAATTATGTCTGTAACATAACATGTATTATGTCAGGTAGCATAAACCTACAGTATAATTTCCAGAATACTTCTGTGTTATCTGTTGAAGAGGACTGAGGATATCAATGAAAGTAAACTTTAAAACGGGAACTTACTGTGAGAAAATACTGGAACGCTACAACCAGCTACAACCAGACGGCACATCTAATCAACCAAAGTCATTTAAAACACCTGTGTTGATGTGCAAAGTCCTCGGTGTTTAGCTGGTCTCACATCAGTGCCCAAATAACTTTTTAAGATTTACTCAAAATAGCAGCTCACTACTGATTATTAAACCTCTCTGTGTTCCATTTTTACAGACTGCATGCCTGTTGGAGTCGTTTTATCATCATTAGTGTACCAGCCTGCTCTGTTAGCCTGACTTTGTTAGCAGTGGACGTTTTGCTGCTTTCACATTACGTCAAGTCTAAAGAAACAACTGGATTATTTAATGCAAAACAGCTAAAGTGGAAAGCAAACTGCTGCAGTTATGGAGAAATATATAGGGAGAAATTTGGTTTCAAAACAGGATAATAAAATCAGTCATGTGAATATATTATGCATGAGTGTCCATTAAGAACATATATGAACAAATGTAAATGGAGGTGAGGTTATTTTGCTTTGTGTGTGTGTGTGCTCAGCCGGTCACTTTCACGTCGCTTTACATTTTAAATGAATACATAATGTATGAGTGGCTTTGTGTTCTCACCTCGCAGTTTCAGGGGCCATCTCACTGTTCCTTTGAACAGGAAAAATCTGTTTACTGATTTACAATTTAAATGGATGTAAAGGCCATCAAGCTGCTATGGCCGCATTATTTCACATTGTTTTTGTGCAGCATTGTAGCTTGTAGGGCGCTTAAGTGAAGTAAAAATACATTCATATGCATGTTCTCATGTCGCGCAGTAAAAGTTGAAACTGGAATCAAACTGCAGAGAAAGCAGAAACAAACTTGAGTAATTGCCTTTGTGTATGAGCATGGAAATCTATCTATCTATGTAGCTCTCTAGCTAGATAGATATATAGACATTTACAATATAAACCAAGAATTGTCATTATCAAAGGTTTTGATGGCTGTTACACAATAATGCAGTAGTCTGTGATGGCTTTGACTTTACAACAAGTGGTGTATTTCTCATTTCTATTAGTTTTAAACAAAATGAAAAAAGGAAGGAGTAAACTGATTCTGACCATGGCTCTACAGAAACTCAACCTCACCTGCAGAATATCCACCAGACCTTCACACCAAACACACCTGAGCAGCAGAGGGGCCCGTCTCCGGTGCTGCGTGCTTTGAAGCGAGTCCTCAAGCTGCTAAAGCTCACAGCATTACCATTTTTAATGTGAAACATCTCATTTAAGCGATGAGATGAAGAGCTACAGTACATGTCTGCAACTAATATGACTCCTCCTCAGCGCTGACGTTATATTTAGAGCGCGCAGCCCCAGGTTTGGAACAGAACTTTTTATTTGGCTCCGATTCGGCTCCATGAGCACACTCGTCAACACGCAGCCCCACCTGCTAACACACCAAGAGGTAGAAACAAGCACAAACCTACTTGGAGGTGAGTCATGCAGAGAACACATACAGTACAAGCATGTGTTTTCTCTTACTCACACACACACACACACACATATAGATATAGGTGCACAGATATAACACACAGATGCACACTCACTAACACACACTTGGCTTATAGCAAATCTCATGCATATGAAGGAGTGTTGGCATGAGCAGCCCTGTGGGGGAATGTTAGCTTCTTATGCCCATGTCTCATTCTGATCCCCCAGGGAGCACAAAGGACTAACTGATGCCCAACACAAGCTAACACACACACACACACACACACACACAATCCTCAAGCTGACCTGATGCCAAATGTGTTGATGGATTTATCTGGGAGCAAGGTACACACATACATGCATACACACACACATACACGCGCGCACACACACACACACACACACACACACAGCAAAGCGAGAGGCCATCGCTGTAGCCTCAGTGGCACTAAAGCCCTGGCACCATTACCCAGAAGTCTTGGTGTGCCAGTACCCATCATCCCTTGCTTAAATCTTGAGCCCAGAAGGTGAAAAATGAGGCGGGGGAGTGGAGGATTGGAGGAGAGGGGGGAGAAGGCAAGAGGTGGAGAGAGAGGGAAAAATGGAAAACCTTTTTTTTTAACAAAAAAAAAAGCTTGACTTAAGAAAAGGAGAGAAAGGTAGAAGAGAAACAGAACGAAGCACGAGCACTTTTCACTGGAGAGGGAAAATATTCACAGCAAGAATCAGACAGCACATATCTGCAGTAGTGGACAGTGACTGTCTCCATCATCAGCCACTTTCATTTCAAAGATTCATTCATTCAAGATTTATTTTGTCTGTTGCAGCAGTGTTTGTATGGTTCTTTTTCCTCTTCTTCTTCTTCTTTTGTGGCACAAAAGTGTCTGAAAGGCAACATTCGGGCAGATTTGGCATCTAAACAATTTGACTGTGATTTGCATCATTTGAGAAACATCAGCAAAAAAAGCTTCCATTGTGGGTCTTGTCATTTTTACATTTGTGCAACCACAGGGTGTCAGCTCATGGACCTGCAAGGTGTAGGGAGGTGTGATGTGCAGGGCCAGACAGAACAGCGAACATCCAGCTCTCCTCCAGGTAACATGGCTCTTTTCAAAGCGTGCCCTGTGTTGCTGTGGGAATATCTCCGGCCTTTGCTGCTGCTTGGCACAGTTCTTAATCTCAGTGGGCAAACGTGCCAAACAGATTCATCCAATTCAAGGTCTGGGCCACTGGTCTCATCTGCTGCCCTGCAGCAAAACAGCCTGCCGGCCCGATTGCTGCCTTTTGTTGGCTTCAGCACTTAGTCCATGTTTTCATTTACCTGTTTTCTTATCGACTGTGAGCCTGGTCTCATTCACAGACCGTCAAATACCGACGTTTTGTCACGCCTCTCAATGTGTCATACAGATGCACAATGTACCCTTTAGCATCTGTATGAGATACACCAGGCTTTTAGCTAACTCCACTGTCTCCTTTATGCTAAAGGGTATCTTGTGCTTCTGTATGAGATGCCGAGGGTCGTAACAAAGTGGTGGTGTTTGATGCTGTGGGAGTGATAACGGGTTGGGACTGCACATCAGACAATATGGACCTTATCAGAGTGCTTTTTCACAGTGTTTACTGGCCTGTCAAACCAAAACTTTGTATTTGGCTGTGTAAGTTTACTTTTTATTCGTCAGAAAAGACAGGAGATTAGAGACTGAGCCTAAGTTCAAATTGCAAATCCCTCAGTCAAAGCTCATCTGCCTTTGCTGCTTTGTTCACACGCTGTTTAATACTGTGGCAGTTTGACTGTGTTTGATGTGTTTAAGGGGCACCAGTCAACTAATAGTGCCACTCAAATTAAACCCTGCAATACATGCAAAATAGGAGACAAAGAGAGCAATCAATCAAGTTTTAGCAATAAATCAATAACAATTTCCAGCTGGTGATTCAGGGTGAAGAATCGATAGATAGATAGATAGATAGATAGATAGATAGATAGATAGATAGATAGATACTTTATTCATCTCCAAGGAGAAATTTGCAGTTCCAGCAGCTCAAAAGGTGGACACACAAGGGCATGCAAAATAAAACCAAGAACTACTTTCAAGTAAGTGGCAAAAATGCAATACAAAATACAAAATAACAATATAAGAAAAAATAGTGAACTAAAAATAAAGAACTAAGCTATCCAGTATAAACATCTTAACATTTTTCTATACAGGATAAACATCTGAACATCTGGCTATTCAGGATAAATATCTGTAGTACAAGATAAACATTCGAGCAGTTAAATATGTATACAGTAGTGCAGTTGTGCAAAATAACAGTGTGCAATGGTCGGTTTGTCCACACTTGGGTCCAGCATGTGGATGTGTGTGTGTGGTAAAGTCCAGCATTTAGATGTGTGTGTGTGATGGGGTCCAGCATATGGATGTGTGTGTGATAAAGTGCGTGTGTCCATGCATGGTGTAAGTGTGTGGTGAGTTCGGAGTTTTTTAGAACATTGTACAAAACCAGGCTAGCTGTTGCCCCGTTTCAAGTATTTATGCTATGCTAGGCTAACCAACTCCATCCCTTCAAAGTGAAGGGGTGGCTATTTCTCAGGAGGTATAGCGAGCCTCGGCAGTCTATGCCTACTGATGCTGTACAATCGTATGAACGTTTGTGTCACACTGAGAGGAGGAACCTTATTTTAATTTATCCAGCAAACAATAAATGTAGGTTTTGTTTGAATAGGTTTTGATGATTTTGATACAATAAACATTTAAACTTCTATGGAAATGTCAGCCTTTTGCTGCTGAACAACACAACAGCGCATATAAACAGCACGCAGCAGATGCTTGCATGTGTTGAAGATGTGCATCAATATAAAGCAATAACATAATAATTTCATTCTTCAGCACTACACAGGGGCTCCATTATCATCAGCCTAACTTACTGACTATGTATCCTGTGATAATACTGCTGCCATTAACTGTTTGCCAAACACCATTAAGTCCACATGTGCAAGGATCACGAGGCAGTTAACATAATGGGGTTGAATATACACCTGCAAGCACTTGAAAAATTGCACAAAGGTGGTGAGCTCGTGTACCTACGCTAACACAGGCAAGCACACACACACGCACACTCACACACTGTCCATGTGCGCTGATGCATGCACAGACTCAGGCAGTTAGCTTTCATTAAAAAGAGATTTAATTACGCGGTATCTAAATTGAAATGACACACGGCAACCTAGAGAAAGAAATACAGACTGGAAAAGAGCGGTGAGAGTGACAAGACAAAAGCTGGCGAGAGCAACAGGGGAGAAAAGACAGAGGAAGAGACGCCCGCTGTTTTAATTTGAAAGTAATATCTGTCTCATTAAATGCCCTCATGATGTTTCCGCTTGGGTTCCCTCAAGACTCTCTAAACCTGACTGGGATCATTACAGTGACAGTAGGCTGACACCATGCACTGATTATGAGCATGTTATCCCTGAATCATGAGCACTTACAGTTTCTTAGGTCACCTTTTAAAATAGCCTCATGAAACTGCAGCTCAGACAGGTGGAGACACCAAGGATGCTGGGAGGACTGGCTGACTCAACACGTCTGTTTTTTTGCAGTTTTTAGGAACCTAAAAGTTTCCTCTTTTCACTACTGAAACTTTATTCAGTCCTTTATGCCTGCAAAGAAACAGAGAATTACATTATTGTCCTGTGAATACTGCAGCATATCTCTTTCTTTGTGGTACAGAGCACTATTTGTCACCCCTTCATATCAAAAAAGTAATTTTACAGCTTTTTGTAACACTGACTCAACAGTCATGACTCTGTCTATCTGCCATCACAAAAAAATACAGATGTGATCTTGATTTATTTATCTGTTTTTTGTCCATGATTTTATCCAGTCAGACTGAAATACTGCATTTCCATAACTGCTGGATGGATTGGCATGATATTTTGTGCACACACTCATGAGCCAAATAATGACAATAACGATAATAATGATAATATAAATATGACTAATAATAACATTGGATATGCATATTGTATGTATATGACAGTATATGTATATATTAATGATAATATGTGTAAAATAATGATAGAAATATGACAATAGTAAGAACAGAAATAGTGGGTGTCATGCAGGGCCATGACAATCGGTGCAAGCATGATCCACAATCCAGACACAGCCAAGATCAATAGGAACCTGTGAGATGAGAAAGCACAAGGACTCCAGCGAAGTTAGTAACATGCATTAATGTGACTGATGGAGAGAGAGAGAAGAACACAGGAGCTCAGTGTATCTGGGACGTCCCCTGGCAGCCTGAACCTATAGCAGCATAACTCTGGGCTGGTCCAAGGCAAGCCTGAGCCGGCCCTAACTGTAAGCTTTATTAAAAAGAAAAGTGTTAAACCTACTCCTAAATGTAGAGAGGGTGTCTGCCACCTGGACTGAGACTGGAGGATGGTTCCACAGGAGAGGAACTTGACAGCTGAAGACTTCAGGAACCATAAGTAATCCTGTATTCTGGGTGGAGTAATATGGTACTCTGAGCTCTTTGACATTTGATGGTGCCTGACCATTTAGGGCTTTGGAGGCAAGGAGAAGGTTTTTAGATGGGAGAAATATGATGTCTTCCTAGTTTTTGTTAGGACACATGCCACAGTGTTCTGGAACAGCTGAAGATTCTTACGCAACTTATTGGGGCAGGCTTATGTAAGGAATTGCAGTAATCCAGCCTGGAGGTCACAAATGCTTGGCACATTCTGCATCGCTTTGAGTCAGGATGATTTTTGCAGTCTTGTGTAGGTGAAAAAAAACAGGCCTTGAAATTTGTTGTATGTGGGAGTTCAGGGGCATATCCCGATCAAAAAGAACCAAATTCCCTGTGATGGCGCTGGAGGCGGGGCGGTGCCATCCAGAGTAGCTATATCATTAGATTGTGAGTTTCTAAGGTGCTTAGAGCCAAATACTACAATTTCAGTTTTTAGTAGCAGTCTTTATGTCCTTCGGACATGCTTGAAGTTTAGTTATTTGATTTGGTTTTTTTTTTGGCTTCATTGATAAATATGGCTGGGTATCACTGGCATAGCAATGAAAATGTATAGAGTGTTTTCTGACAACATTGGCTAAAGGGTGAATAGATTTTTTAATTTGTCCTATGCTTTGGTACCTGCAAAACTAGTGACACGTCAGCTTCAGCTGTACGTTTTGTTTCGTGCTAAAATAAATAAAAAGCAGATTAGCATTTGTATGAGTGAGGGAGTCCACATCACACACTCCATCTCATTGTCTTCTCCAGCAGGTGTATGAAGTGTTTTCACAGGGATCCATCCCTTCAAAAGGAGGCAGGAAGCTGAACAAAACAAGCGCCCCTCTTGCCAATGAGGACTGAGAGTATGCAGCTACCAAAGTCCTCTTGGCTTCAGCTCAACATTCCTGTCGCTGCTCTGTCATGTTTATTGGGAAATGAAAATACATGAATTTAAATTAATGGAAAATCAGCCTTGTTTGTATGTGTGGAAGAATGTATATAGCAGATAATGGATTATTTCGTTTAATTCTAAAAACCACTGTAGGCTAAACAGAATAATGAAGAATCCAACTGGGGCAATCGTGTGTGTGTGTGTGTGTGTGTGTGTGTGTGTGTGTGTGTGTGTGTGTGTGTGTGTGGAAAGGTAAAAATGGCATAATCTGAGCTTTTTTTAGTTAGTAGTTTAGTTAGTAAGTTAAACAGGTTATTAGAAATTAAACATTAACTTTGCTGCTCATGAGCCAAAGCCAAATCTTCTATTAGAGCTAAAATTGATGTGTTATTATGCACGGTGGTGTTGCCACATCAGGATTTGCTTGAAATTGTCAAGGGTGATGGACATTAAATGGTCTAAGCTGAATCCAGAATTTTTGGGCTATGAGTGATGAAGGTCAGGGGGCCTCCAGGTTTTGGTGTGGTTGTGCATGATGAGGACAAAGACATAGCCTCACAAGGTTATGCTAATGAGGACAATCCACCAAAGTAAGGATATAATTAACAAGCAGCCAGGATTAGCTTCGCGTTAGGCATTTATTAAAGGGTTTATGAAGGTCCTCACAAGTGTGTTGATCTTGTCACAATGTCAGCCAGTTCCTATTCTCACACTTCCCTCGTCTGCTTTCACCTGCCATGTAGCAACTCTCCTGTCATTTCAGATCCTGCCGCTCCCACCACCCCTGCAGCCACCCACGTGTTCCCGCCATGCTCCATCACCTGACCTCCGCTGCCCACCTGCCCACCTGTTCCCACTTTCCCGTTAGACCAGTAGCACAAAGCTGCCATAAACTAATACAGCTTCAAATCCAGTTGACTCTATGATGTTCCAGAGTATCTCTGTGAGTTGCAGAACAAATCAGAGTCCCATGATGCTATTGGTCATCGAGCACAGGGCCACGATAGCAATGTTTTAGCTTTTTGTTTTTTAGCTTAGGTTAGGAATACTTAGATTAAAATAATTTGTTTAAGGTTTAGAGAAACGCATGTTGCAACCCAATGAACTGAGAATGGACAATGAAACTCAGATGCAACTTCACCAGACGGAGGCTGAGAAGCAGGAGTGAATGCTGGCTTGGTCCTACTGTGCAGATACATAGAGGTTATGGGCATATGTGCAAAATGGTACTACAGCTCTGGTGTTTCGTTTTTATTAAAGAGTTTACAGTTTTTCAAGTATTCCTGCCAGCAAACTAAAGCTAGAGCACATAATGTGACTATAATTGCTTTTGCTGTAAAATGACTCTTTGGTCATTTGTCCAATATAATGTGTGAATGGAGAGAGAAAAAGTGCGCATGTGGACAGAAGTGTAGACATGAAACTTCATGTCATGAAGCCTCTCATTTCACCACAGTCTGTGATGAATCTGTATGAAAAGCACTGCAGACTGGAGTCTGTTAACAGTGGCAGACTGACAGCTGTCTCATATGAACAGGTCAGCATGATTGTGTGGTAGATCTGTGAAGAAATAGCTTTACTCTCACTGTGCTGTATTTTTATTAACTATATAAACTGGTTATGGGCTACATCTCTCTTACCTACATCCAGATGCTGTCTCACTCCTTCCTCTCCTTGCTATTCTCATGCATTGTTGATGTGGCTGCTATGACAAACAGGTGCTGGTGTCTGTAAAATGTCATTAAATGCTTGTTAACAACTACTAGATATAAATCTTCCTATTATCGTGGCCAGTATTTAATATGTTGTCGTTATATTGATATTTTTTCTCAGAACCCCCACCTCTGACTGACTTCCAGCATCCCTGCATACCACACAGAGAATACGTGAAACTGGTGCTCTAATCAGTTTTGATGAAAGGACTTGAAAAACACACATCACTGAAAATACCGCTGAAGCCACTTTGTTGGAGCAGAGGACAAACTCGACACGTAATGTGTCCACACCTACCCTCAAGAGCGTAGAACGGTTATGTCCCAAAGCTATTGTGCACAAAGTGCAGCATGATTGCCATCGCCCTGTTAGTCGTCCACGCTGATGAATAACGCTTCGCTGGATGGCGGCAGATTAAATGACACCACTGGCTTTAAAGCTGCGCATGAGGCGACGTCACACACTGACAGCACAAGCTAAACTTTTCAAAGTCTTTGATACTCAAATGATGGATGTTTTGTGGAGTATTACTTTAATTTTCTAGTCCTTATTTCTTTTCGTGGCCTTTTCAGTCAAGAGAAACTGGATCCTCCTCTCTTCTGTATCACTAAGGCTCATAAGATGGTTTCTTGCCATTTTGCAGGTTTTATCTTGTTCTGTGAGACCACTTGTGGAAATCATAGCCTCCAATTGAGGCCTTGGCACATATGTTGTGCTGGTTAATTGATGTCTTCTTATTTCAAGTATCAAAAATGTCTCTGTGCACATGCAGGGTCAGATGTTTCTGCTGTTGTCCTGTGCAGTCAGTGTTTCAGACATGCATGGTGGAGAGGTTTCTCTTTAATGAGGCAGCAGCTTCAACTGAAAAGCCTGTTTTTTGTTGGCTTAACATACATTTTATTAAACATGTCACACATTTACAATTTATTCTTGACCAAACAGGACTCATATAATTGCTTGTGTTTCTACAGGTAGTCTGGTTGTGAGGTGCAGGATGTGCTCTCTTCTCCGCTGAGTGTCAAAGAATAAATACATATTTGTGTCCTGTAGATGGTGTTCATTTAACTGGCTGATTCAAATGTTTGAGATAAAGAGACATGCAGAACCGACCCTTTGAAAGATGTCAGCTTCATGTCAGATTTGGAAATATGAAGGGTCACAACCTTTGCTCTCCTGCCTTTCAACCAGACTGAGTGTGTGCATGTAACACAGAAGCAGCCTCTGCTCATCAGTCTCCAGGGTTCAGAGCTGCCTCTGACCAATTTGGTGCCCTGGGCCACAGTCAGAGTTTAGATTTTTACTTTGCAGCCAGTTCCACCAATCATTGTGTTCATACACTCACACAGAAACTGCACAGCTGAGCCTTTTTTTATTTTAGAAACAAAAAACCTCCAGTAGCAAAGAAACAAGAGGCATAAAACCAATTATAAAGACTACATAAATAAGGTTTTCTTCAAAACGCAATGTTACGGAAGCGAGTGCAGACATAAAAAGATGTATAAATAAAATACAAGTATTGCACAAAAAGCTACAGAAACCTCAGTGCAGTATATGCAGCATGTTATGTAATTATGTTATTTTGGGCTTTAATTGTGATATTTCTTAATTGTATTGTTAGCTAAAAGGTAATTTGGAGCGTCCCTATGGCCGGACGGCGCCCCTGTGCTGCCTGTGCTGTCCATGCCATGGGACAGGTCTGCCAGGGGAACAAAAACAGCACTGGTTAAGGAAAGACACACACACACACACACACACACACACACACACACACACACACACACACACACACACACACACACACACATCCTCATGTCTTAAAAGTCAGAGCAGCAGTGAGCTTACGCACAGTGACCTCTGACCTCTCTGTCTCGGTAGAAGTTATCAAAACTCCCAATCACTGCATGAGAGCATGCATACATGCACACACACACGCACACACACACACACACACACACACACACACACACACACACACACACACACCGGCAACCAGGAACAGTATGACCAAGCCCAGACTTTGACATCTCCTCTCACCATCTCCGACTTTATCAGCTGACCCCATTCATTATATAGTGACCCACACGAATTATACATTTCCACATAGAGACACATGCACTCACATACACACAGTCTCATGTTTTAACTCCTTTATATTTTCTCTGTTTTCACACACACACACACGCACACACACACACACACAGACATATACATATATACATGATATATGAGAAAAAATGTATTTAATTAGTTGATCACTTGTATGAGATTTATCATTTCTTATTGAAAAAAGTGTATTTAAAGCAAACTTCAAAACACTTTGCAAGGTTAACTGAGTCTGAGCTTCAAAATCATCAAGCTATCACAATTCTTGTCATTAACTAGGTAGGTAGGTAAGTCATGCAGCTGTCATGAAGATTTTTTCTGCACTGTGTAAGCAGAGTCACGCTTACAGGTGCGTGATTTTACATCACATGACAGGGCACACGTGCGACCAATGAGCCGTCACTTTGACTAAGTAGGAAGAAGGAGCACCACAACAGCAGAGATGTTACAGAACATGTTTAGAATTTACACATACTGAACACATACTGAAACGGCCACTGTAGCATGTGAGTAAAACATCATGAAATGAAACCACCACCATTCAGTACAGTCCCTCCAAGCTGAATCAACACAATATCAACAAAAACTAGCTATCATTGAGATTCGTGTCAGGGCAGTTGTGTGTCTGATTCTGACTTTGTGTGTGTTGGCTGCTGGGACAGCCCTTTGCCATGGCAATAGATCATTGTCATCCAGCCTACTGCCTGAAGGACCCCTCCATCTGAGCTGGGAACGCATCACTCTGCACGGGCATCCCAACGGGTGCCATGGGGCTCTTCAGTAATTTAGCCTGGAGTAATGGGCATTCTCCCAAGTTACCACATGCACGCACACACACACACACACATTTGCCAATGGTTCAATTAAGTAGGAAGAAGTACTACAACAGCAAAGGTGTAAACATGGTCCGTACGTAGAATTAGAATTTACACAAACCTACACTGGAAAGGCCATTGTCAGTGTCAGCTATGAGAAAAGCTACAAACTACAGGCTATTTTTCTGTCTAAACTGAGTTTTTGTTGCAAGCTGCACATAGAAATTCAGTTTGCTATGTTGGCAATGAGCAGCCTCCTAAGAAGACAGCAAATGCCTTGCCAAAGGGCTTGTGGTTAGCCGATGAGAAAGAAGAGAGCTGTACTCGTCGACGCTCACTTTCCATGTACAGGGATTCAAAACCAGCAGCCGTAGATCAGGCAGCTCTACAGTGTCAGTGTTAGAGCAAATATCCAAGGGAGGCTCGAGGCTATAGCCGGGGAGCACCGAAAGGCTGGTAGTGGCAACGTGTTTGTGCAAAGTGAAAGTGAAACCATTCGCAGGTACTCTCTCCAGGAGAAAATCTGAGGAAAAAAATCACAAAATGCTGCATTCTGGTCGAAAAGCACAAGGAGAAACCACTTGGGTGCAAGGACATGGATTTTTTATATTTACTCAAAACACACATGAAGTAACATAATGTCACAACAAATCGTCAACATGGACAAAATATCCAAATAATCTCACTGTGCTCTAAAAGCTTCTCAGTGGATTTACCACAGTCATCGCCAGACTTCCAATGACGAGAGAGAAAACACTCACATGCTTTTATTCTGGTGAGCTTTTTGCTTTTCATGCTGATGGAGCCGACGTTGCAGGAGTAGCAGAAAACTGTACATACATCCATGTGATCATGGAAGCAGACTCAGCAAGGTAGTGAAGGTGCCCTTCTCCCTCAGCTCATTTTGGCCGCTCTGAATCTATTTCAAAAGCGATCTTAATATGCAAAAGCTTCCCTTGTTCTGGGTCTGTGCAAGGGTCTCGTCCCTGTTGGCGGTTTTGCAGAATACCTCTGAAGGGGGGGGGGGACATCTTGAACAGATCCTCAAACTGCCTCCATTGGCTCCTTTCACTAGACTAAAAGTCCTGTGAAGGTCACTCATTTAAACCATTCAGCTTTTATCCACAACATCACAGGTTCACTGATTCATGACCACATGTGAAAGTGAAAATTTAGGCTGAATGCTAAAAAGAAAGCTTCATCTTCCCGGAGACAGTCTGGTACAAGGTGTGTCTCATCATGGCTGCTGGTTCACTCCATCTGTTGGTCTCCCGCTCCAGGTTACCCTCACTCGTGAACAATATTCAAAGATTCCTGATTTCCTTCACTTGGAGTAGCTGCTTGCTCCCATCCGGAGGGTGACAGTTTGTTTGAATCCCACAGCCAGGGGGGTCCTGGAGGCCACAGCAGAGAACTACAATAGCAGCATAACACTAAGATAAAACTTCATTGATCCCCAGGAGAGGTAGGCACAAGCTATGGATGGGTAGAAAAATATCAGCAGATGACAAATAAATCAGAGTTAGAAAACTGGGGCGGGGGTCCTCCTGCTCCTCCTCTTCATCTTAAAATGATCTCCCTGTCAGACCTCGGTGCTCCTCCTCATTGTTCTGATCGATGCAGCCGACACTCGGGGGGGCATCACAGAACATCTGGAGGTCACAAGTTCCCAGAAGTTAGAGGTGGACAGTGTGAAGTGTGCAGTTCCTGGTGGTGCTCTGCTGCTGCTCATTACGATGTTTGAGACACCGACGTCCAGCTGGACATGCTGCTGCCAGCCGGTGAGGTCGTCTGTCCAGCATGAATCAAAATAAATCAATATAATTTCCTCAAAAGCATCTCCTCCACCTCACTCTTCTTCCCTCTTCCTTCCTTCCTTTTCCTGCCCGGCTGAATCGCTCACAGCTCTCCACTTCCCTCTGCCTCTTTCCCTCCAAAGCCAATCTCTCCATTCACTGTTCTAATTAGAGCGTTCATTCCCAGTGACTCTGCCCCATACCTCTACAGCGCTCGATGGGAGCTCTCCATGTTAAATAATGGATGAGAGCTAGTGAAGGACCCTTGAGTGTGTGTATGTGTGTGTGTGTGTGTGTGTGTGTGTGTGTGCGCTGAGTGAGATCTAGTGTGTAAACAAGCAAGAGTGAATGAGTGTGTTTTCTATGTGTCTAATTCTATGTGTGTGTGTGTGTGTGTGTGGACCGCAGGGACAGGCCTTTACCACGGTAATAGATCATTGTCATCCAGCCCACTGCCTGAAGGACCCCTTCATCTGAGGCAGGAACCCATCATTCTAGCCGGGCATCTCAACGGGCACCATGGGGGCCCTTTAGTCATTTAGCCCGGAGTAATGGTGCACATGCACACACACACACGCAAACACACATACAGGCATGCAAACGCACACAAATCCACGAAAGACACATCTGTAGTGCTCTCAAAGCAACTTAGAAATTCTAGCTGATAATATTTTCCCGTTAAATGTCCCTGCAGTCGTTGACGCAGAAAGGCTGATGTGTTTTTGTGTTAGACAAAATGTCTGTGCTCAAGAGGCAGAGGGGGGAAATGGAGAGCAGGCAAACACGAGGTGAAAGCTTCATTAGGACGATCATTAAATATGGATAAAGTCATTCCACAGATCAAAATAGAGACAGAGGAGCCGAGGCCGTAAACTGCGCCGGAGACGAGGGGAAGCGGGGGCAGCATTCCTACATCCTGCTCCGTCTCGGTTTGAAGTCCCAGAGAAGATTTGTGCGAGTCAATATTTGAGGGGATGCTGCAGCAGCTGCAGACTGCTTTATAATATTTGCTTTTATTTTCTTTTTTTTTCTTGATTGTGTTTTCTAGTTTGACTCTGAATGCAGCGTCTCAGATCTCCTGCTGCAGCCTCAGAGATGACTGTGGCGTGATCGTAATCGGGCATGAGAGGGTTTAATGCAAGACATGGGGGCAAGACACAAACTGTATTCACATAAACACACGCAAAACACACACACACGCACGCGCACACACACACACAGACACAGACACACAGGGCTGTCTAAAAGCTGTTTGTCATGGGGAGGTGACATTGGTCAGACTGTGTCCTGTCTGGATCTGGAAGGACACACTGTTGTACCCAACGACACATTCACACACACACACACACACACACACACACACACACACACACACTCACACACACACACACGCACACGCACACACACATGCACACACACACACTGTCTGTCTCTGTGTGTCTGGACCAGTGGGACATTGTCACCCCTGAATGACAATGATAAGAAAATGTCCTTCAGTCCACTTTGCTGTGATGTTTAACATGATTTACAAGAAATGTTACACGACTGGAATTATAAAAAAAAAATTATCTGGTACATTTGCTCTTAAAAGTATTTTAAAAATCGAAACGCAATCAAAGTTACAAATACAAGGCAGGTGAACGGTTTTCATGAAACATTTTCAAAGGCAGCACATGAGAGTTGGCAGGAACTTGACAAAAAAGCACAAAAATATCATTACATGGATCCCAATGTGATAAATATATATACATATATATATATATATACTTTACAATCAGTTAGTCTTAAAAACACAGATAGGCAGATATGTCATGTAGTAAAACAGCTTAATACTTCATGTCCTTTCTGATGTTTATGACTGATTCACTGACTGACTATGAAGTGCCTGAGTGATGAAAACAGTCAACAACACGATATAAACTGTTAATTAACATAATCAACTTGTAATTTAAATATCTACTTTCGCCTAATGAGTGAAAAGTCACTCAAAATCTTGTTCTTGCTGCCAACTAGTTGTTAAAAATATCAAAAAGTACATAAACTGGCGTAGTAATGCATTTTGGGCAATGTGGCAATATAAGGTGGAGGATGGCGCTTGTTTTTCTCTATAGCTTCATTTTCATTGGATGGAAAATGAAAAATCTGCCTCAAAATCACATTTTAGCACAATGTTTTCTCTCCACCCACCTTGTGTTAAACACTGTTTTACTCCTTCTCTCTGGAGTTTGTACTGTAGCTGTTTTGGCTCCAGCAGGGATACTGAAGATTTATGTCACAGTATTTTCTTGTTTTTGTTTTTTATGGTGACAGTCGTAGAAAAATCACTCAAAACACGTTTCTACCTCTTTTCATTCTGTTAGCAATGTAAGGGAACGCATCCTGGCTCCAAAAAGGAATAAAAACGAGTTACAGGCCCCATAATGCAGCTTAATTAGAGAATCCAGAGTTAGACAAGAGGCAGGATTACGCATCAGAACAGCATTTATATGGCAGAAAACACACAGTATGTTAAATACAACAACAATACAACAATCAATGCACCGATGGAGTGCATACACATGCAGCAGCAACGGGAGGCTTTCCTGTAACCACACCTGCTGAGCTTGTGTTGCAGTATGAAGTGGAGATAACGTTAGCACATAATAACAATAATCCAGTGTGTCCTCTAGCTACAATTAATTTATGTGTAATTATGTATGTTTTAACTGTGATCCATCAGTAACGGCTCATTACCGTCACCAGAGTCGCATTAACGTTGTGGCTAAAAAATGCTTTTGTTCACTTCCGCTGAGCTCAAAGCCCATATTCACGTTTATATACTAGGTGGCGACCTCTAGTGGCTGTAGCAATAAGAGTGGAGGAAGGCATAGGGGGTGGATGGGTCCAACGAACACAGGGTTCACCCAGGAGACTACCCCTCGTGGCCCACCTTCTTCCCATCTCCTTCTTACATCCAACTGATCCCACCCTCTTCTTTTCCATTAATCCTCCATCCTTTTCTCGGTCATTCCTCCGTCATTTATTCTCATCGTTTTATCACTGTCCTTCATAACTCTCCATCCAGTACAGTCTCCTCTTTGTTCTTGCTCCTTTTATTTTTTTCTCCATATCCCGTCTTTTGCCGCTTTTGTGTCTTTTCCCCAATTTCCTACCTTGAGCTCGATCATTTTTGCCATTTACCCACATCTCCTTCTTCCTTCTTTCTCATTGTTCATTTCCTCCCAAACTCTTATTCTCCCTCCTTCCATCTTTTTTTTATTCTCATAATTGTCCTGTTACGTCTGTTGAGGTTTTTGTCATCCGCCATGTGTCCTTCTTTAAGTGCTCTATAAATAAACTCCTTGTGTCTTTTCTCTCCCCTCACCTCCCTCCCTCCATCCCTCTATCATCCCTCCTCCTCCTCCTCTCTGACCTCTTGTCAGTCAGCTCTGTCCTCAGCCAGCTGGCTCGTCAGCACTAATGAAAATCCTTTACACTTTATTAACCAGGACTAATGAAGCACTCCACCGCTCACACTGTGTGTTTGTGTGTGTGTGATAGTGTCTAACTCTCAGGTGAATGTGGATATTTGTATTTTGTGGTCATGTGTGTGTGTGTTTTAATGTTTTTGTCTGACATTGACTGCTCTGATGGGGCGCCACCTCTTATGCTCTGAGAAATATTTTGGGTATATTCATAAACACGATCAGTTGTGTAGCTTTGGACGAACCGGGAAGTTTCCTCAGGCTGTGCATGTGCAGTGTGTGCTGCCATCAAACCAACTCTGTTTGAACAGGACTGAACGGAGGAGGGTCACTCATGTAGTGCTTTCATCCAAAAAGCTTTACAGTTTGCCTCTCATTCACACACACACTCACACACCAGTGGCAGGCAGCCACCATGCAAGGTGCTGGCCTGACTGTCGGGAGCAATTCAGGTCCAGCGTCTTGCTCAAGGACACTTCGATATGCCGGCAGGAGGAGCTGGGGATCTAATCGCCTCGCCTGCCATTAGTGGATGACCCGCTCTGTCAAATGTGTGTTTTTATGGATGGTTTTGGCCGACAAGCTTGAGCAACACATGCTCTGGGTAACTATGGATGGCAATGCCTCGATTATAGCCTTGGCAACGTCTGTTGGTCGGTCTGTCTGTCAGCTGGACGATGACCCCCAGAGGATGAATCCTACAGACTTTGATGATCTTACTTACTCACTAACCAGGAGGTTGACATGTTTGGCTCTTAACAAAACGCCACCACTGCTGGACTGATTACGGCGATATTTGGTCCAGACACAGTCATCACTTGTTCCTCTGACTTTTCATCTAGGACCACCACCAGGCAGTGAGGCGCCCAAAATCTCTACTCAAGATACTCTGCATTTTAATATTTCGAGGGACTGCAGGGTGGTGCAAAGTAATGAAAAACAGCACAACACATGCTCACCTACAGAATGTGCATCTTGCTTCATGCTTGTGGAGGTTAGAAGAGGAGTTTTTAAGAGCACAGAAGCACAGCGAGCACTTTATCACAGGACTTTTTTCATTCTGGTATAAAAAGTGTGGCCAGATGTGGATTGTCAGACAGTTTAATAAAAGGGACAGGACTCGTTCCTTAAATATTACTACTTTACATGTGTGTTACTTGTAATATGTTACTACCGAGACCTGCCAGCAGGTCTGAGCTGCAGTTTGTTCATTAAAACTGACATTCCCATCAGCCCCACATGCAGTGCTAGCATGTATAAACACTTAATTAAGACGATAAATACTGACTTTATGTCATGTCCCGTCGTGTTTGTTGAGGTTTTGTTCACTGGCGCCATGTCGTGTCTAACACTTCCTGTTTTATTGTGAAACCTAACTTCCCTCTCGTTTCAGGTCCCTGACTTCCTGGTGTGTTTCCCACCTGTCTGATTGTCTGCCCCGCCCTGATTGTCTCCACCTGTTGCTTGTTACCTCGTGTATATATTGTCTGTCCTGTGCCAGAATGTCTTGTATGACCCATGGTTCACATCAGTCTTGTCTTTGCTACCTTGCCTTGTACCTCACCTCGTCGTCTGAGACTTTTTTTGTTGATGACCTTTTGAGAAGAATCCTGAGCGTCCTTAGTTAATTTTGATTACAGTACACCTTTTGTTGGCTTTTGGTAAACTGAGAGATTTTTGTAATTAAAACCGGCTTCGAGCCTTTTTGTTTTTATAAAAGTGTCTGATAGTTATTGCTTTTGAGTCCAGCCACCTTGTGCCTGAGCGCTCTGATACTTTATAGCTGTTTAGCACCAGGATGTTAGCATTGTCGTTATTAGAATATTAGCATACAGTTTAATATTCAGCTCAAAGCACCACTTGTCATGGCCTCCACCTCTCCCCTTTCCACTCCTATCCCTCCCTCTTCCTCTTACACTCTTTCCTCAGGTGGGCGTGTGAGGTACAGACAGGTGCAGTGAATCTGCCGATTAGCAACCTAACTAACCTGCGGTGGGGCGTGGCCTACCCCTGCTGCCATCTGCCTCCCCTCCAGCCCCTCCGTCCATGCCTACCCCTCAGCCTCCATCAGTAAACTCTTGTCTCTCGTTGGTCCTGTTTATTGTTAGCTTGTTGGTAGCCTTAGTTTGTTCCTGGCTATTTGATGTGTGTCCTAGTTCCTTAGTAGGTTTTCTGTGTTCAGCATTTAGTGTTCATTTGCTAGTCTTGTTCCCCCCTGAGTTATATGCACACATATAGTGTTTTAGGTGTAGCTCGATTGGAGCAGGCTCTGCTAACCCCACTGTCTCAGCTGAAGGCTGGAGGGGGACTCAGATCAGGAGAGCAGGTGCAAAAGAATAAAAGAATTAGAAGGAAGTCAATTTAGACAGAAAATGAATAACAGGATTAGAAAACCGAATAAGAGGTGGATTTATTTGCTGCAACAAATGCAGGTAGAAAATGAAAAGATATTCGTGCTAATGCTGTGGTAATGGACTTGTCAAACAACAGTTTCCACTAAGCGAGATCTTGTTAATTGAAGTCTGTGTGAAACTATTCTGCGTCTTGTTTTTGAATCGGTAATTTTCGGGGTCTTTAGATCCTGTTCTTCATTCTAAACTACAGCAGAGGAAACTAAACGACAAGCAGTTACAGAGAGCAAGCAACGGCCGCTGAGTTGTCCAGCACACACACATCAGTAATGAACACACGTGATGTTAAACATGCTGACCGCCACACGCACCCACCCGTCTCTCCAAGACACACACACACACAGGTTCCGAGGGTCTTTGTGGGACAGCGAGGATTTGGCAGCTTCTAAAAGGTGGTGTGTGTGTGTGTGTGTATTCGTGTGTGTGAGTGTGTGTGTATTCGTGTGTGTGAGTGTGTGTGTGTGTGTGTGTTGTTCAGATTGATGAGCGATGTCAGGTGGTCACTGTCAGAGGTCTCTTTCGTCCCTGCCTGTCACTCTTTCTCAGTGGCATGGGCTTGCAAACACACACACACACACACACACACTCTTTGCTGGCATTACCTCATCACCAGGCGCTGTGCCAGGCGGACGGCGAACCCTCCAGCCGCCAGACTGTCTGGATGATGTCTGCACTACAACACAACAACAACGAGAGGGTTGGAAAAGGGCAGCAGGTGGATGTAAAGGAGGAAGAAGAGACAAATAAAGCGTGATGGCTGTTGAAAAGGTTTATTATAACGACGGGACGATGAAAAGAACAATCACCAACACGTTTCACCATCAGCTGTAAACTGACAGGAAGTAACTCTGGCAAGAAACACACACAAAGAAGTCACATGATCAGCGCGTGAATCAAGATGTAAATGTGACTTTACACCTGGTTTAAACCACCGGTCTTCTCTGTCTTCTGCCTCATGATCATCAAAAGGGGGCAGCCGTGGCCTAGAGGTTGGAGAAGCGGCTTGTGACAGGAGGGTCACCGGTTTGATTCCCCCCACCAGACTGGCAGAGAAACTTCGGTGTGGTGGAGTATCCCCTTCCATTAGCTGGCTGATGTGCCCTTGAGTAAGGCACTTAACCCCCCCCCCATATGCTCCCCGGGTGCCTAAAGCAGCCCACTGCTCCTGTGTGTTCACTGCATGTTTCATGTGTGTGTTTACAGTGATGGGTGAAAGGCAAAGAATAATTTCCCAGTTTGGGATCAGTAAAGTGAATAAAATTTAAAAAATCATTTACATTTTTTTTTTAATTACATTTTTTTTTTTTAATTAAAAAAAAATTTTAATGATTTTTCTTTTGTTGTACATGTGGGAAAACTTCTTCAGTCCCTGCGATCCCCGATTGTCCTCACATCCTCTTGAGTTTAGTGTGTGTTCTGATGAATGCCCTCAGCGTTTCAGTGCTTGTTTAATGTGATCCTCAGAATGTGTGGCTACAGTCTCAGCCAGATGTTGCGAGGTCCAGACGATGGATGACGAGAGTCAAACATGAGATACTGGTCATACTAACGCTTGGCGTCAGTCGAGGTTTCTGGCTCTCACACTGAATGACTGCAGGTGGGTGGAAGCAGGACATCTCTGTCAGCAGGAGCAAAAGAAACCTAGCGTAGAGCTAAACAGTCCACCTGCAGGGAGGTGCAGAAGCTGCGGTTATATGGACAGAAATGGTGCCTCATTATTGCTCTATGAAGCCTGTTGACACAGAGGAGGCACACACACACACATTTGCCTCATGTTGGCCACTTTGTGTGATGGAAACAAACACACTCTGCTGTGTGCCTGCGTCCAGAGATGATGACAAAGAGCTAAATTAGAACAAGACAGCGAGCCGTCGTAGAAATGAGTACATGTGGTTTGAGCATGTGCGTCCCCTGGCCACAGTCTAGTTAAATCTGTGTGTGTGTGTGTGTATGTGCCTGAGTGTGTGTGAGCATGTGTGTGTGTGTGTGGTAACTTCAGACACAAGCAGAGCTCCAAATGGCAGAGCAGACGGGCGACTCGGCGAACTGTTCAGAGCCACACGTGTGGACTGCAGGAGCCGTTCTGGACATAAGAGCCTATGAGTGGACAGTGTGAGGGTGTCTGGAAGCAAGACAAGCAGGCGTGTGTGTGTGTGTGTGTGTGTGTGTGTGTGTGTGTGTTTGCACATCATCTGTGCAGGTAGGCCTGGAGGGCAGCAGACATTATGGAAGGTTAAAAGCGTCCATTACTGCTGCATTATGCCTTCTGTCACATGGGAAGGAGCACATACTGGTGTTATTATGTCATTTATTAGATTAACACACACAGTCGCTCAACACACCCACACAAACATCCCCACACACACCCAGAGAGACACTAAAACATTGTCTCTGTTTTATTCTTTCTGCTGCTCATGTAGAGCCATTTTGATGATCTCATATCAATATTACAGAGATTACGGATAAAAACGTGGGTAGAGAACATTAGGGAAGAGCTCTGGTGAACAGTTTTGTATATTAGACGTCCTGCTGCACTGCAAAACATCATGGAGGCTGTTTCTCATTACAGTGTCTCAGTTTAATGTCACTATGACACGTTTTCTCATTAATACTCAGTACCAAATTAATCAGTGTTTTAAAGAAACATATTGTGTTATAACAACACATGACTTTATATTATTTTTTGACAATTTTCCGTTATTACATACAATCAATACATCCAGTTCAGTAAATGTTTAGTACAGCAGATGCTACAGTGGATATGATATTTGGTGCATGTCTTTGGTTGTTGCACGAGGCAATGCACGAGCCTCTATATCTCAAAGAGCTATAGAGCCGAGTGACTCGAGCCGCTATTGTACTCTCTCGCGTTTTTTCTTCTTATTTTTTATCTTCCACCAGAATTTGTGTGTAACTAGTCCCGCAGCTTTGAAAAAACCCTCGCAAACTATATAAAAAACGTGCAGCTCGATCGGGAATGGTGTGCTATGTACTTATGACAGGATTCGTTAATAATTCACAAAGTTATTCGCAAAAAACTGCAAAAAATTTCCCATGACAAATGAATCGGAAATTTCCTCAAATTTCAGCCTTTTTCAAGTTTCTGCTGCCTCGCCATACTTTCTGCTAGAGACTTCATTCAAACTTTTTGATATCTCTTACGGTTTTTGATCCCTGACCATTTGAAGACCATAAAGTTTCTCAAACAATGCTCAGAATTTCTGCCTCTAGAGAGGGTGATGTCATCAGCGAGAGTGCAAGAGGCAACGAGAAATCGCCTGAAATTGTTTTCTGAAATTGCCGTAAAATCCAAACGGTGAATCGGAGACACATCATTTTTGGATCCTTTTGTAGACAAATGTCTCTTCTCGCCTCTGATTTCAATTTTAAAGGGTTAGCCCCCACCAAATTTAAAGAGGGATCTTGCACCAGCTGCCCTGCTCTGCTACTCCATGCTCCATGTAAGGTGTGCTCCAACACACCTGATTCAAATGCTCAGCTCAGCAGGAATACATCTAAAACATGCAGGGCAGTGGTACTCCAGGACCAGGCTTGAGAAACAGTGGTATAGATAACACCAGCAGCCCCCTCGTGCCACTGTCAAAATTTCCGCGGTGCTAGAATTGTCTAGTTTAAAATGTAATTTTTCAAGCTTTGGGCATCAAAAATCAAATATCATTGAGCTCTGTTGTACTGAGGTAGTGACATGAAACATTTAAACTCTCAATATAACTGAAACTCCATCTGCATGGCTGAAAAGGGTGAAAACTGTAAGTTTGTTAGTTGGGGCATATCGATGCTTCACTGAATCAATTTTCTTTCTTTAATTTGTCTTTCAAAACAACTTAAATACGACGAATCTGAAGATACAATCAATCTTTTCTGCCAACTGTACTCCTCAGAGCGCGCGCACACACACACACACACACATGCACACGCACACACAAATGCAACCTGTTTCTCCGCTCGCACAGGGACTTATCTCCCTCCCTCGTTCAGCCTTTTATAGACTGATTTAAATTAACATCTGCTGCTACTCCATAAAAAAAGGAGCCTGGAGGATTCATTTCAATTAGAATAGATAAAAAAAAGGATGGCTTAATTCATTTAGAGGGAGATGAACTCTGAAAACTAGGTTGCCCTGGCCACCTGTGAGGAGGTGGAGAGAGAAAAACAACCCTATATAATAACAAAAGCAACGCATTTAAGCATTCAGTCTGTTTTTTTCTCTTTTAAACAGATCATTTTATTCATTTCTGCTGCTGCTAAGCTTTTGTTAAATCAACTCATACCTTGAGACAGAAATGCTGGAAAATAATTCAGGACATGAATACTCCTCCAGCGAGCAGAAACAACAAACAGACAAACAGGATCTTTCTCACTCGGCTGGCAGACATTTTCCCCGTGATGAAGAAGTGGATGAAGATTTGATGCAGGAGGACAATGCTGCGACGCTGCAGGATTAAAAGACAGAAACCTTTTCGTCTGTCTCTCTCTTTCTGTAGGGCTCTGTCTCAGATTCTGTATGAATTCACAGTTACAGCATAATAAACTCCTCCTCACATTACATACACCATGTGTTGCATTTCTTTGTGGATGTTTTTCTGGCTTTTGCTTCATTGAAATCCACTTTGTGATTATTTTATTACCACCTGCTCTGCTGGCGACTGCTTGTGCTGCTTTTCACTACTTTTGCCCTCATTCATTCACTTATTTTTCACTTGTTGAATGCGCTCTCCACTCATAGTTGACACGTGGAAGCTGCCAAGTACAAGAATTGGAATTTAGAGGCCGGCTTACAGCAGTTTGGATCGATATTTTTACAATAAAGATGCATCATATGTCAAAGAAAAGACAACTGTGTGGCAGTTTAAAGCCAGTGATGAACCTGAATGTGCAGCTCCTCTCGACTTTACGGAGCTTTATAGCGAGTTTCAGCTTGTTCTTTAGCTGCTTTGGTTCACTCTCACCACTCTCACAGCATCGTTTTGGGCAGCAGCAGGCAGCTGTTTTCAGAGTAAAAGCTGTAAAAGCCCATTTTGCACCACCGGCAGACACCGTTAGATACTAGCTGGTAAACACGGCTGCATTTAGCAGCTAAAGAACCAGATATTTCCCTCAGGAGTTGGTAGGAACCAAAACCTGAGCTGAAAGAGAGAACATTCAACTTACATCTGGCAAATGAACACGTGGAAGTGCTGGAGGGGTAAAAAAATCAACAGTTTGCTTACAAGTTTGACCTTATCAACTTAAAAGGTGACGCTATGTCAATATTGTGTTCACAACTTACTTCCACTCCTGCTGAGAGCCAAAAAACATCAACACTGATGCTCTTTAGATGCTCATAACCCACAACCTTTTGGACCTGAATCAGTGCTTTTGTGCCATGTTTGTTTCTTTGTGATGCTGCGTGCTTGTTTGGGGGGGATTAATGAAACCTCTGGATCCAACGCTCAGCTGCATTAACATACTGTACATTCCCTGTCCTTAATCTCTGCATAGGTGGGCGTCTACAAGCTCTATAGAGCCCTCAGGAAGAGTTCAGCGTAGCTTTAAGGAGTTGATGTTCTATACATTTTCTCTTCAGTACATACTGTACACACAACAGCATAATCTGGACCCCTCGTGTGTTTCCTTCTCTGGCTCGGCTATTTCTGAGCCCGTAAGCCCCATCACACACACACACGCACGCACGCGCGCACACACACACACACACACACACAATTAACCTCCCACTCAGTGCATTCCTCACTTACACTGTTTGTAAGGCAATACCGCTGTGTGTATTGACATATTAATCCTTTTGGCACACCTACGCCGAGCTCTTTGGGTGATTATTAAAGTGTCACATCACATTTGGCTGCGCCGTCCAGGACTGACAAGGCTTTGAAGGATTACAAACGGGAAGCACAACACAAGCAAACGTGACGCGAGCAGGCAGGAGTTCAGATAGAAGCCGAGTCCAGAGAAGTTGGCAGGCTGTGAAGAACGTACAGTAAATAAAAACAGAATTTAGTCATTTACAAACAAACTGTGTTTCACCAAGTCTTCCTGAGTCCATGTATTAATCTCTTTATCCAATCACGTGTTCACAAAGTGTTGAACCTCGCTCCATCCTCGCTGTGAAGCACTGAGCCTTTCAATCATGATACTATCACCTGTTACCAATCAGCCTGTTTACCTGTGGAATGATCCAAACAGGTGTTTTTCCCAGTCTTGAAACGTGTTGCTGCATCAGATTCAGAAAAAGCAGATATTTACAAAAATCAATGAAGCTGATGAGGTCGAACATTAAATATATGGGGTATATATTAAACAGGATCAGCAAGTCATCACATTCTGCTTTATATATCTTTTACACAAAGTCACAACTCTTTTGGAATCGGGTTTTTAATGCGTGAACACACATACAAACATGCTACACATTCACGTGGCACAGTAAAGTTTACAGATAGTGTTTTATGCACTGCAGCACATTGTAACGTAACTGAAGCAAGGGCAACGAGGTGGTGCTGCATGCTCATGTTAAAAGGAAGCTCTTTATAACTGCAGTTCTTTCCTTATAATCATGACGTTGAGAAGTTTTCTTCAGAGCCAAAAGCAATCCAGCAGATTGTTCGTCGTCACAGCACGACCAGGAACCGCTCGTAGCTAAATGCAACCTGACTTTACATGATGTAAATTCACCAAAACGCGATGCAGCCTGTGGGAGAACAGAACACATCATTCTTAATTCATACAGTATCATCATTTTCTCAGCTCGCTGTTGTTCTCAGCTGTGCTGCTGCTCCCTCTTGTGCAGCGGTACGCCAAATATCCTGCGTGCAACACGGCTCGCCTTGTGACGACTGAATGAACCTCAGCAAACATCTACATAACAGACTTTCATGTCTGAATAACAAAAGGACATTTGATTTAACAGATGCATCACGTCATGAGGTACATACTGTAACTACTGTGATACCAGTAGTCTGTAAGTAAGAGAATATGTATCTTTATCTGATGTGTTCACGCTCACATCAGATGTTGTGGATTGGTCCTACAGCTTTAGGGGACGGAGAGCAAGTTATCAGGAAAGACTTGAACCTGGTGATGCTCTGCGGGCTTTACTTCCTGCTTGTTTCTGGGTCTTTTTGCCTTCACATCTACACAGGAGGCATTTTAGGCATTTTAATGAAATGCCTCCTGCGTAGACACTGAGGACTAAAGCTGTCAGTGCTGCGCTGCTGACCTTCTGCTTTCACCACAAAGCCTGCGTGGATGTGGTGAAAGTCTTCAGCGCACCTTGATTGCCTTGTCTAGGATCACTGTCCTCCTGCATTGTCCTCACATTGTGGTGACTCTGCATAAAAAGGCCGACAGGTTCGAGCATGACTCACCTGAACTGGAGGTGAATGATTGCAAATTGCAGCTGGATGCCAGACCTCTAACCTCAAGGTCATCGCTTAGTTCACAGTGAAGCGATGTGCACAAAGAATCATGTGGAACATTTACACAAAAAAGAACCTGCTCACGTAGACAGACTCACAAACGTGACACCAAATGACAGAATAGATGCCTGAATGGCCTTGAAGCTTAAGAGGAACAAAGGAAAGCTTATTAAATCTGTAACTATTTCCTCTTTGTCTTTTGCACATGTAAGTACTGGATAGACTCTGTTTCACACGTACACATCGGACACCTATGACACACAAAGACAGCAGATGTCTGGAAACCTGACATGGCCTTGAATGACCTGAGCAGGTTTCAGGCTCTTTGCGTGAAAGCTTTTACGATCTGTGCTTCTCAGTTGATGCCTCTGGCAGGAATACCTGCTACTATATGTTCAGGTCAATCCGGAGGGTTCACACACACACATATATGCTCATGGAGACGCACACACTTCCCATCAGACAGAGCAACAATAGTGATGTGAGTCTGAGTCTCTCCTTTACCTTGAAGATTGTTGGCTGCAGGGCTGGTGGGAGTCCAGTGTGTGGCGGCGACATGAGGCTGCAGGGGGACGCTGTGGGATCAAACATGGGCTCAGCGTGTCTCAAACCAGGACTTGAAAGGGTGCAATTTTCAAATGGCAGCAGCTGTGATTTTAATCGCAACTTACATAATTACCAGTGTCTTAAGCAGCTGGAGGTGAAAGTTTTAGCTGTCGATTATGATGGCCAGCCAGAGAGACTGCGCTGACTGATGGCTGACGTTAGCGGAAGCAGCCGAGGTGTCGTGCTGTCCGCAGCATCATGAGGGATCGTAACATTATCCCGTGGTTCTTCTTTAGTTTTATTCAGGATCCTACATAATGTTCTGTCCTCATACGCTAATATCATCACATCTGTGCAACCTGTCCGGTGCAATATATATATCTTACATATTACTGTGCAATAACCCAGAGACACTGTATTTTTGGCAATACTCTTTAGTATTGTTTGTATATAATGTACATAGCTGTTATGTCTCGCCGGGTCTGTTGAGGTGTTGTTCACTGCTGTCTGGTCTGTGTTTCTCACTTCCTGTCTTATTGTGAAAACTAATTCTCCTCTCGTTTCAGGCCCTTGACTTCCTGGTGTTTCTCGCGTGTCTGATTGTCTGCCCCGCCCTGATTGTCTCCACCTGTTCCTTGTTACCTCGTGTATATAATGTCTGCGTTTCCCCTGTCCTGTGCCAGATTGTCTTGTGCCTACCCTGTGTATCACGTCAGTCCAGCGTTTGTCCTTGTGAAAAGAGTTTTTTGTTAGTATATCTCCTGAGAATATCCTTAGAGCCTTTTGTTACATTTTTGCATTTTGGTTGTACTTTGCATTTCTGATCATTCTTAGTTGCTACTTTTGTAAGATCATTTTGAGTTTGTTAATAAATCGGCCTTGAGCCTTTTGTTTTGTGTCAGAGTCGTGCATTTGAGTCCAGACCCTTGTGCTGTTGCCAGCGTTATAATAGCCTCCTATATTTGATCTAATTTTGTATCTTTTTATTGTCTATTTGTTCCACTCTTTTATTGTGCTGATCTAACAAGAGAATCAACAAAGTCTTATCTTATATTATCTTATCTTATAAAACAACCTACACGTCCAAACCCAGCAGTTTGTTATATCTCCACAACTGGCCAAAAAGGTAGCTGTTACCAGTGTTCCACTTATCAATACGACAATTACATTTGAATATTACTGAGTAATGTTAAGTACACCACAACTGTAATATAATAAATGTGGGCGTAAATGGTCAACGACCTCTAAAGAGAACAGGTCAAGTTGACTTTTCACGCTCTGTCTGGTCCAAAATGATAAACCCAGACACAAACAGCCCCTGTATCATATCAAAATACAATTTAACTCTGCTTCTCTGCGGGCTAATTGCACAGTAATAATCGACAAATATGAAGCATGTTACCTACTGCTGTGTGTGTGTCTGTGTTCATTAGATTTTAGACCTGGTGCCGCAGCACTCTGCAGCTCAGAGAGGAAACGTAGCAAATACAAGCAACAACGGGAGGCCTGTCGGTAATTGCGTGTTTATGTTTTATACAAAAGCACAGCGTGATGCAAATGTGTGGGAAAGCGTGTGCCTGTGTAAATGGAGCAGGCTGCATTAGAAGGAAAATGACTTATTTAGTGAGGGTGTGTGTGTGTGTGGAGAGTCATAACTGCCCAACATGAAGCCAGTGTGTCTTCTTTCCCACGTGTCAAAAGGTTTCATACAGCAATAATGGATGCTGTTCACCTTGTATTATCACGACTACCCTTAAGGCCTACAGACAGACAGACAGACAGACAGACACACACACACACACACACACACACACACACACACACCTGCTGAGACTTGGTGAATACAGTAATATGTTGCCACCCTGCAGGTAGACTGGCTGCCTACATGGTGTTTTCTTCTTAGAACAAAGCGGCCTGGGTTTGGACTGTTAGGGGGGAGGAAGGTGACACAAAACAGACACAAACAGGAAGGCGAGGAGGTGAAGCGAGGGAGCAGGAATGCGGGGGGAAAAGAGCAATGGAATAAAATAAAAATAAAAAGACGCAGGCTTGTAGTAATTTGCATAATACAAAAATAAGAACTGCTATTCAAATGTATTCAAATAATGATCAAACAGAAAAAGCTAAATGTGAAATCCTGCATAATTAACGACTGTCACGTCTCCTGTTCTGATTTTGTCCATTAACAGAAAAACTGTTTCCATTCACTGATCAGTTCCTTTTCTGTGCACTTTGCAGCTCTTTTGATCACTGTTAAGCTCTTTGTCAGTAATCCTCAACACTTCCTGCGTTTGTTTCAAATTAAAAGCCTTTTGAGCTGCTGTTGGTTTTCACTGTAAAACGTCGTAGCGTGCGTAGGAAGTGTTTTATTTCACTGACAGTAACGCCACTGAAAAACTGGCAAAGTGGAAACCAGAGCAGAATTTCTGATAAAAACAGAAACTCAGACAAGCGGAGTTGGAAGACGCTATAAACAAACAAATTAAAGCAGATGCTAATCAGAAATTTTTTTTGAAATGTTATATATAATGCTTCATTCCTGTTTCTAATCTCAGCCGGTGTTTAATTAAGACCTGGTCCTCTCAAATAAAGGCCACTATTTGTGAGATTTATGGTAAGAAGAAAGAAGAGAAGAAGAGAGGAGAGAGAAGTAGAGAGAAGAAGGCAGCGAGAGATAAAACTCTTATCTTATTCCAGTTGAGTTCTGGGCTGTATCACCTCCATCCCATCACTGCTCATTCAAATATCTTTATTATCGTCATCAAGCAGAGCTCAGAGTTGAACATGAAAGTTCTGACAGCGAAGCTAATTTCAGAGCCTGGCGGCAAACAGCTCCCGAGTGGACGGACGTGTGCTGTGGTCAGATTGTCAGATACCCACCTGCCAGTCACAGCGGTAGAGCCGCTCAGGAGAAACACCTGAACACAGCCGGTCATTAGAATTTAAACCTGAGACGCAGATGTGAAGAGATACATCCTGGAGTAGCGTTTCTCAGAGTGCGGCGCTGAATGAGTGCTCTCCAGTTATCAGGACGTGGACTTCAGAAGATTTATGATCAGACACTCAGAGACTTGGAGATAAAGCCGCCATTTACCCTTTATCGGGAAGGCATATAGCATGTGTGGGCTGTTTTTGAGATAGATTTAAAGAGTTTTGTTCCAATATGAGATATGAACCACTGGGGGAAAAACATCTCCAATATAATGAGTGATACTGAAATGCATTGTGATTTGTCCGGTGCAGAGATTCTACAGGGCTGCAGTCGCTTGGTGACAAAGCATTTAAAGTTCTCCAAAATGATGCACGAATCATGCACGCTGACGCAAATACAAATACATGTGCACAGAAACACAGCATCAGACTGACACACACACACACACACACACAGGACGATGAAGATTCCCCCTGCTGTGTCATAGACGAGGCGTCGGAGGAGGAGGAGGCGTGATCACTGGCGTGTGTTTATGTTTGTCTTTCCCCATCCTTGCACCTGTCCATCCATCTACCTGTCCTACCTTCCATCGACCCTCCTCTAATGATCTGTGAAGAAGAGGAGAGTCGTGAGGAGGAGAAGAGCAGGAAGGGAGGATGTGCTACAAAATAGGGCTACGTAGGTAAATAAGGAAGGGATGAACAAAACAACACTGTGGTTTTATCATCTTCAGACTAATATTTAATGTCATGAACGTCCATGTCAGATGATGCTCGCGCCAGCATAGAGGAAGTAGAATAAGAATGCATTTTTAATTGTCATCATTTTGAATTAATTGTTGATTTTTATGCTATAAAAATTAATTTTTACCATTTTATTTAATGCATAATATGGATGTGTGATTGGTGCATGAGACACAAGCATAAAAAAAGGACATCTTTGAAAGCTGTTTAGGTTGTGTGAAAGTCCATGCTGTATACCAGCAAAATACAAACAACCAATGCAAAATTGGTCAATCCACAATGAACTTTTTATCTGTGGCGGTTTGGGCTTCGAAATGATTGCTGAAAGCAGAAACAGAAAGAGCAACGAAACGCAGACACACACTCGGATCATTAACAGGCAGTCAGAGGTCATTACCTGCAGATATGGACAGACAGGCTCAGTGAAAAGGTTGATGGATGACATTAAGGCGGCACAGACGGTTTGCCTTGTCGTGATGTGATCTCTGTCCTGGCAACACATCAATAAAATGTCTGCAGCAGTTAACAGGTTCAAACCTCATCTAAAACTGTGGGAGTTATGTTAATGTGAACAATAAAAAGCTAAAACTAATGACTATTTACTGTGGCTCTACTTTAGAGTGAAGGGGTAATAAAACTGATGCATGCACACAGAGCATATAAAAATATATGAAGGAAAATATGAAGGTAAAAACATGATATCAAATATGCAAAAAAGACAGAACAATGTGCTTTGAGACTTTTTATTAAAAGTGCTTTTTGTATGGTTTGACCTCACAAGTAAATAAATCCTATACCACAGTTAAAGCAGTTACAAAACTATTAAATATCTTCTTTGCATCTTACTGATAAACATTAATCAAAGCACCCACATGTCCGCTGAAGGGTTCCTCTGTCTACATGCTGCTGCAGTGACGAGCTGTTTGGAGATGAAGTGTTGGTTCTTCATTCATCCTAAAACCTGCATAAAAACCAGCTTTCCTCACTCCTGTTTCTCATGGAGCAAAACACCAGCGCTAACCCCGGATTTCTTTTTGGTTCACACGAAGCATGGAGGTCTATACAAGTCATTAACCACGCGTCTAACAATCAGACAGCTTGACTGAGTGTCCCCCGTGTATAATTTGCAGTTCTGTCCGTCTCTATTTGCTGCCAGCACGGGCCGAGTATCACGGCTGTTAAACAGCTGACAAATAACAGGGCGGTGGGATCAGTTCAGACAGCAGGAAAAACAAGGAGCCTCAGTGGAAGTGACTGCTGCCGAGCTTCCAGGAAGGAACAGATTCATCATGTAATTATTTATGTGCGAATGTGTTTGTGTGCCTGTTGTTGCTCTCCTCGCTCCGTCTCTGTTACTTTTCATTCACATTTTCTATTTCTGGTTCTGAGCTCTGTCTCCCACTTCGCTTTTTTTCTGCCTGCTGGCGGTAAAACTGAGCATAAGACACTGAGACTGAGATGACGGTTGCATATTTATTAAGTTTGACACACAAATCCAAGTCAACAAATGCTGCAAATTGCAAAAGTAAATATTGACTGTGTTTTTGATATTACACTTACTAATGTCTCTGCCTGTCATATTACATTTCACTATTTTACCTTAAAGCTTCTCTAATCGATATTTTTCTACAAACAATAAACTGTGACTGTGATGCGAAAGGGATCATTCATAATTACTAAAACAGATAATTATCAGCTGATTCTGCAGTTCCCCTCAGCTCCACGGAGCGTTTTGTCATCTTTTAGCACCAGCAGCAGCTGGCAAAGTTAGCAACATGCTAACATGCAAAGATTCTCAGTCATCTGGTTTTTCCAATGAGGGTTGAATCAAGGGCAACTGGACTTCTGAAAACAACTCACCTCTCCTCTAAAAGGCTTCTTCAGTTCTGACTGACCGGTGGGGAGTGCAGGCATTTAACCTCTGTGGGATTGTTATCGAGGTCATTGATAGCTCCTGGGTTGTTGGTGCGCCGGCTGTTGTGACATCAGCCATTAGAGCTGTTGGAGTCACCTGAGGCCAAAAGTAAATGACAGTTTTTGAAGTTAAAAGCGAATAGTTGTAAAATCTCCAAATCCTCTGCTGAAGGATTGTTTCTCTATAAGCAAGAACCAGATAAAAGCAAGACCTGCGATCAAAAAGAGGCAGGAAGAGAGGGATCACCTCCATCTGCCAGGTGAACACAAACATGAGTCCATATTAATGCAAATGTTTGCCACATGCTTTATAAAGCGACCAACGTCGTGTTTACAGCTTGTTCTTCTGCCCATGAGGCCAAAGAAAACGCGTCGATGCTGCTTTAACACTCGCAGCTTTTATCCTGCTGTTGCTTTCATTAACTTGTGAGACACGGAAGCATTGTTCCACCTGCACGATGACAAGAGGGCTACAACCCTTTTCCCCGTGTCCCTTCCATAATGTCAGCACAAACACACCTGTGCTGATGAAATTACGCTTTCGGCACGCACTGATTACATCATTTATCAAACAAGTGACACTTTGCCACTTGCGGACACGCACAACAATCCCCTCACAAGCGGCTTGTGGAGTGTGAGACCCTGAACGCATCTGAATCTTGTGGAAATTGACGACAGGATGAAAAAATAGACAGAACTAAAGGAAATGTTTCAGGCATTTGGATGAATGCATCGCTGATTCCTTCAGCTTCTCGCTTTCCACTCGTTCCTTTTCAAGTCTTTTCTCCAGCCTCCTTCCTGCATGTCCTCTATGTTCTCTCCACCCTTCCCACCTGCCTTTAGCTTTGATTTCCACTCCATCTCCCCATTTCCATTTCCCTTTCTTCCCTCCTCTTCCCTTTGTTTTCCCACCACATCCTGACTTATCCACCTCGTTCACTACTCTTCCTCTGCTCCATCTTCCTCCCATTTCTCTCTTTTTTCTTCCCCACAATCCCAGTCCTCTGAAATGAATGAGTAACCTGGTTCCAATTCTCATCCTCGGGCCCCTCTCTGGGATGTCATTTAAACGGCGGGGTGGGAACACACACGCTTACACCTGCTGAGTATGCAGACGGCAACTTTTTGATTTTGCACAGCTACTACATGCAATATCACACAGAGAGAGGTACCACATATACGCAAAAACAAAGAATGTTCCTGTTACACATTTTTCTGTGCAATCCAACTGTGAGAGGAAACAGAGAGAGAGACAAAGTATTCCAACAGATCGCTCTGCCTGCAGAGGAGGGGGGCTCGAAAATGAGATGCAGAAAAAGGAAAATATGAAGAGAATAAGCAGGGTTTCCATCCGAGACCAACTAAAAAAGGAATAACACATTTTTAAAAAGGATTGCTACACCATCGTAATTGTATAGATGAACTCATGCTCCGTGGTACTACCCCAAAATGTGTTTGTATCCAGAGTATTATTTGTCAGGTTTAGGGGGGGCAGTTCACCCTGAAAGACACAATTCCCTCTATCCATACTGAATGGGTCCAGACCGCTATCATGTTGTGTGGGAGCCTGCTCCTCCAGCAATGGGAGTCAGCCGACACACCATCAATCACAGACCGGCTCCGTGCAAGGGTGGCGGCGTATGAACGGGTGTCCTCTCTGCTGGGAAGGATGGGATGGTATCATTTGAAATGGGAAAGATTTCTTCACTACATTAGTGGCCCTTAAAGCGAACTCCATGCCTCAGTTCAGGCATGTCCAAACTATTCCATAAAGGGGCCTGTGGCTGCAGGTTTTTGGTCACCTATTTATCAGGAGACTGAGATCCAGCCTGGTTGGAATTAAAAACCTGCAGCCCCTTATGGAATAGTTTGGACATGGCTACCTTGTCCATGTGCATTTCCTCAATTGGCCTCTTTTCTACTTTTATTTTTCTCTCGTTCATGTCTTAGTCTTCTGTTTTAAGTTCCATCAGTCCGTACTGTCCTCGTCTAGTTGTGGAGATCTGCAGTCTCCTCTCCCTTTCCCTTTTGTGTTGTCCCCTCCTCTTGTCTCTCCCCTGTCTGTCTAGTTGAGTGGCATCACTACAGGGCGTGGCCGACAGGTTGGGCCAGCCTCAGCCTCCAGGTGTGCTCAATGAAGTAATCAAGACCTATGTGACCACACAGTATAGAAGCCCCCTGAAATCATCCAGTATTCGTTGAATTGTCTGCCTACCAGTATGATAATGACATAGACCTCTTTGTGTGCCTAGTCTCTCAGTCAGTTTGCTACCTGTTTATGACCAGTCTGCCTGACGTGCCCAGGTGTACCAAGCTCACCTGTCTGCTCTCCCTGTGGGCTTTGGCATTTAGAGTCTCTTTAAACCCCTAAAACTTAACACTACTTATTGTGGGAACGGGGGGTGCTGCTGGGGCTGCAGCCCCCCCTAGTGGCAGCTGCTTCGAATCTTAGATGCAACAGTGAGAATTTAAGTCATATACAGTCCAGTAAAAATGACATATCAGCGTGTTCAGAATTTCATTGGCTATTATTATATAAGCGTCAGTCATCTTCAGAATTGGATGCGATTGGCTCTATCTTCACATGGAAGATATGTTTAACTCAGACTGTTATTAGCTTCTCTGGTTGCTAGGCTTTATGTGGCAGATCGTGATTGGTCAAGTGTCTATCAATCATTGCAAAACAAAAGACATAATTGGCTTGGAGAGCTGCCTCTGTTTTGGGATGGCAACCTTGATCTGTACTGGCTTAACTGGGAGCTACCTTAACAGAAAAGTCTTAGAATACAGGAAGTAGCCACATGTTTTGTTTGTTTTTTAAACCCGTGATTTTGCACTTTGGAAAGAGTTTTCATCACATTAATTTTCAGTTTTTCGTTCCACTTCCACATTCATGGAGCCTTCACGGCCATCAGGGCCACAATTTTCAAAGTGTATAGTGTTCAGATACTACACACAAACATTTATCCTCTCGAGGTTTCTCGAAGGGATATAAAAAGAAGAAGAGGACAAAGAAGCAAGACAAGAGGAGAAAAATTGCGAACATTCCTTTATGGCATTTTTCTTTTGCCAGCCCACAGTGAAGACAAATGGAGAAAGACGGAGAGACGAATCATTCTCCCTATGTGAACCTGCAGCGAAGCGTAATGGAGAGAGCCAGCAGCAGCGAGACTGACACGGAGAGCGAATATTCTTCATAGTGATTTTGCCGTACGAACCCACAGAGAGAGGAATTGAAAAGCAGGAGGAGGGAGACGCGGTGGGAGGATCTCATTCCTCCTCCTCTCATCAGCTTCGCACGGCCGTTAGCTGTAGCTGAAAGGTCAGAGGTTAAATCCTGCAAATGGCCTGTGTGTGTGTGCATCAGCAAACTCCTGCAAAAGTGTCCAAAACACTGAAGGAAAAGCTCGTTACTGCTGTGTCTGACTGACAGTAAAATGTTAAGAAAGAAACAGTGATAATAGTTGTTTTCACTGGTTTTTGAATGACAGAGGAGTTTCAGGCTTCAGCTAAGAAACAGCTAAACAGCTGTAAGAGCAGTAATTCAGTCAAAGTAAGTGAGAGAACAGTACGTACCGCAAGTCTGTGTTAAGTCTTTGACCTGTGAACGTTTCAAAGTGGGAAAGGTATTTTTAATTTCCACCTCCTGATGTTAGCCTTGTGTGTGTTGAAAGGCAGCCTCTCATTTCCTCCAAACGACAAAGTCTTGCAATATAAAAAATTACACATTTATTTTTTCCCCATTCAGAGTAAACTGTAATGTTTTCTTGAGCATGAAAGCGGGATATATCCTTAATCAAATATTCAGAACCAAGGCAGCCAGCGGCGTTTAAGTGCAGAGCTTTTAGGCAACATTTGCATACACCAAAGAGGGAGAAAACTGAGAGAGCTCGCAAAGTAAAGGTAGAAAGAAGAGCGAAGGAGGAAGGAATGAGTGTAAAATACACAGAGGGCAAAACAGGAAGAAGTGATAAGGAGGGAGGTAGAGGAAGTGTGCAGGAAGTGGCGAGAGAGGGAAGTAAACCCAGAATTCACAAAAGGAAACAACCTTTCAGTTTTCAGTCATTAAGTCGAGGTAAGTAGATGAGAAAAGAGTCCGATGTGGCAAGACAGCAACGAGCGTAAGAGAGAGGGTGAAAAGCGAGTGAAAAGAGAAGCGAAACAGAAAAAAGAGGGATAAATAGATGGAGCATAGGAGAGAGAGAGAGCGAGAGTCAGGAGAGCCGCTTGTCGCTAAGCTCCGCATTGATTTGACAGTTCTATTATGAAGAAAGATGACTGGTAGAAAAGTGGAGTTTGAGCAGATCACTCTTTTCTCTCCCCTTCCCGGGTTGTCTCTCGCACTTTTCTCTCTTTCCTCTTTGTTCTCTGGCTCTGCTTCCCTCGATCCTTCCCTCCTCTTAGCTCCTTTTCTCTCTCTCAGTCTCCATTGCTCCCATGTGTCTGCCACCTAAATGAAAAAGGAGCGCTCTAATTTTTCGCCCCCTTCTGGATGATTACCATTTTATCTTTCAATTACCAATAAGCCCTCTCCTCCCTCACTTCCCTCTCTCCATCTTTCTCGTATTTAGCCTGTCCGCTTCTGATCCACGTCATTACAGAGGAATAAAAGAAAGCACTTACTGTATGACTGAACTTGAGCTTTTCCAGGTGACAATGGAAACACCAGGTCCAATTTCTGATATTGATTTTAAAACTTAATGTCTATGAAACAAGGCCTTGGTGGTAAATATTTCAAGAGGTTTAAAGGGAGAGTTTGAGTCTTTGAAGTGTGGTTGCGTGAGCTACTTCTCCATAATCAGCGTATTACCCACAGTAGATGGTGGTCAGCGTGCCCCCGGTCTGCAGCACAGCAGTAGTACCACAGTGGGAAGCAGAGCAGGGCACTGCTGTGGATCAGAGCCGCAGCAGCAAACACATTTCAGCCACCTGAAAAGGGCCATCAAAAAAAACACATTCATATAAATTAGCTACATAAATTAACTTGAATTAGCTCCGACCACAACATTTAAATGCTGCTTACACATTAAGGCATCATTAATAATGAAGCAGTAACATTTCTATACGTAGTAATAAAACACTCTGAAAGGGACCATTCTGCATCATGAGTACTTCTACTTCTATGAACTACTAATAGTAAACTTGTTAGTCTGAAATGTACCTTTGAATGCAGGATTTTTACTTGTTATGGAGTATTTGTACATTGTGGTAGTTACACTGTACAAATACTGTGGTAGTCACTCAAGGAAAGGATCAAAATACTTCCACCATTGCTCAGACAAGTAAAAAGAAAATCATAAACTAATAAACCACATTTTTCTTTTGTATCATATCCATGTTTTCATCTTGAGACCTGCAGGTCAAATGTTAGCAGAAGTTCAAAGTGCCACTCGGACTGGGGCTTATCATCAAGGCTGCTGATCTGTTCAGCTGCAGATTGCTTTTTTGGAGGTGAAGGCCGTCGATTATGTCTTTGAACATATGGAGGAAGTAAAGATTTAGGTGTAGTTCAGACATAGTTCAGTGAAGGGAGGTTTTCAGCTGATAGAGGCTGGAGAAGCTCCGCTCAGGAGACTCATTTGACGTCATCAGTGAAGCCTGTCTACTTCACTGATGATGGATTCTGTGCCTTGTCCCTTGCTGTCTGCGAGTTTGGCCGCCTTTGTCAGCCAACTGGTGGTTCTTGCAGCAGAACTGTTGTGTGCCTGCAGAACTGCTGGAAACATGGACAGCTGGACACGTTACCCGCATTTCAGGGGATGCTGATGCTGCCGAATCCCAGGGGACTGTGTACGGCTGTGAGGAGTAGCTGTTCTGTGCTCATCAGCAGATGCAGAGTGGGTTATTTAAACCTGCCGGTCAACTCAGAGGGGAGCAGGTCGACTACCTCAAAGAACCGTCCTCTGGACTTTCCCACTGATGAGGTGGATCCCCATCATTGAAACACTGTAGAGCGCATCACCTGGGCCACATAGTTAATGACCCTTCTTTGGGCATCTCCAAAGATGCTGGAATGCCTCAGTGGACCTCAGGTTTGTGTGTCTGGAGCATCTGCACTGCTGACTGGACTCTTTGGTGAGATGCCTGTGGACTGAAGCAGCTGAGCCACATCTCCTGCAGAAGAAAACAGTTTCAGAAAACTTTCAGCCCAAGGAAAACACCGAGTTGTGTTGAGTTGATGATTTCATCCAAAGCATCGCAGACGGCGGAATAATTAGGATTTCATTGCATAGATTCTGGCTGTCCAGCAAGTGTGGCAGGACGGCTTCAGGTCACTGATGGGTGTGAAGGGAGAGGCAATGCTGATGGTGTTAAAGATGGGAAGTTGTTATAATAATAATAACACATGACTTTGAACCAGCTTCCTGAAGCATAAGGCTGAAACTGTGATCGGTGCAATGCATTGAGTCTGCTTTTGGATGAAAAACATTCAGCCACAGCTGACATTTGTCCCCGTGGAACAGATGAGCCATCATCGGTTTGTCTCGTCACCAATATCAAGGCCTCCTGTTCAATGTGCTGTTGTCTGACCAGCTGAATATCGACTGAAGAAAAGACATGTTGTCTGTCCAGGAGGCTCAGGCTCTTTTCCAATAATAATTCTGGACTTTACAAAGCTGCCATCTTTACATTTGCAGAAGGTTACAAGCTGTATGACAGCAGCAAACCTGCATGTTTCACAGGAGGCTCCCTTAGCGGTTTCGCAGAGAATTAACTACTCTCTATTTTTGCACCATTCTGCACTGAAGCACCTTTCTCTTTGGCCAAATGATCTCGCCATCTCCTTTTTGTCTCTAATTAGCTGGGCAGCTTTACCGTTCTCTACGTCAAAACGACAACCCTCCATGCAGTCGCAGCCAGCGCTCGCCTGTTTTGGTTCAATGCTGGCAGTTTCTGTCGTCTCAGCGGGCACAGAGCTGCTGCTTTGGGGTTTTTTTCTGGCTGCTCTGGTTGTAGGATTGAAGAACCAGGCTCCAATGGAGTCGTGGATGTCAGAGATTAAACACCGAAGATGCTGAAGTTCAGTTTCTTTTGACTGTATTTTATTTTCCTATGCACTGGATGTTTGCAGAAGCATGCAGTGCGGTGTTGAAAGCTATGTTCAGATAGCTAGGTAAACGGCTCAGACAAAACAACAGGTCACACACAGCACTGAAATAATTTTATTGGCCCTGAGTTACAGTTCCACAAGTCTGCAACCTTCCACTTAACATCTCTATTCATCATCTGTTCATTTGTCCTCATCTAAAGACCAAATGCTCTCTTCTCTTTGTCTCCTCCGTCATCTCCGTCTCAGTAACTCTAATGCTACGTCTTTTTTAAGAATGTTTTCTGTCTCTAAGTCTCCTCATGTCTCACTGTTCTCAGTTTTAGCAGCGGTACCTCAGACTTCACTTATTGACTTTAGAAGACAGGTTGTTACTTTAAGAACCTGTAAATTACCGTGTGGTTTTATAACCTATTCACAATGAAAGCAGCTTGGTTTATGGGGTGACCTTTTCATCCTAGAAGCCCTGATAGCGGTGTGAAGCGTCAACATTATAAACCTGCAAATTACGTCTTTTTTCACCGCTGCGGTAATGCTTTTGGAAATAAAACAGCCAAACACTTCGATGAAAAATGGCTTCAGACCGCGCCATCAACCCCAGTGATGCCTGCAACCATTCTCCAACCATCATTTTGTGGATGTTTATTCCTGCAGTTTTTTAAATTAAACCTCGAATGACTGGAAAGCGTTGAATGGGTGTTATCAAATCAATGTCAACAGGTGCAGCATTGCTCACCAACCAGTGGACAGCACATTTATTTTTTTCTTTCAGATTCTTCCATCAGTTCATGCTGAGCTACTCAACGTGGTTAGAGTCAGATGAACAATGACATTTACAGCGTTTGGAAGATGTTCTTATCCGGAGAAACTGGGAATTGCTGCTCAGTGTTTGTGACAAAGACAGAACAAGTGGAAACAGACATTTCATCAGCTCATTGATTTACTGGCCATAAGTGCAAGAGGTACCACAGGGAGTAAACCTGAATGACAGACTGAGCACCACATTTTGTAGAGGAGAGCCATCGTTTCCAATAGAGGACAAACCGATAGCCTCTTCTCATAAGCTGCTTATGTAGTTTCAGAGTAGCTCAATACATAATGGTGGTGTCATTAACTTGTTTGTATTTCTGCACTGCAGAATAGGAGGAATTGTGAGGGGTCCAGCAGCTGGGGGAGTTACCTTTACCATTCAAACATTGTGAGTCATGTCAAAGTGCCAAACTGTAAACCAGCTTTGTTCATCACGACCCGTCAGCACTGAACTTCCCTTGATGCTGGTCATTCAGCCTCTTTGGGTCTCTATGCATGTTACTTTCTGCTGTTCCTCATTGGAAGAACAAATCATCGTGAGTTTTATAAATATAAATCACATTTTTTGATGAAAGCACAAATATAAATTCAAGGGATGTCAGGCAATTGAATTCAGATGCCACTTCTTTCATTTTTAAAAATTATTAGCTACAGACCGAAAGGGAAATTGTGACAGTGTGTCACATTTTGCAAACACAAAATAAATGTACCTATTCACAAAAGACAAAGGATGATCACTTAATGTCCTTGGAGTTTGCTCTGCACCCATCCAGCTGTGACAGACATGTAGAATTAAGTGGCAGGAGCATCTTCAACAGTCTTTGATTGTCAGTAAGATGGGAACATGTTGCTATGTGGACATACAGGAGGTATACAAAATAAAAGGTCCAATCAGGTGAAACCAGGAACTGACTCTACGCAACACAGTCTGTGTGCAGCAATCAAGTTATGACCTTAACAGCAATAAGTTCAACAATCTGCAAGCACACATTATGTACATTTCAGTCAGGAGACACAAGGGAATAAAGTAAAGATCATTGTTTATCATGACAGATTGTATGTGATATATGAGTCTTATCAGGAAGTCTTTGGTGCTTAAACTGTAAAGGAGGTTCTTTAATCGAGGGGCATCGTCCTGAGCAGCAGCACGATAAATCCCCCCATGGAGTCCGGAGACGTGGTGGTGGTGGCTGATGACTCTGCTGACTGATGAGGCTCATGACATGATGAAGCTCATGAATCTGCTAGGATTGGGCAGTGATGTGGAGGTGGTGGGAGAGTCATATTTTAAAAGACAGCAGCAAGATGAGGCCAGCGGTGAAGGTGTGTCGCTGTGCTATTTGATAGATGTGATCAGCTGATGAGAACAGCTGACGTCTCAATTGACAGCCCCAGACAATGACAGCAAAGACATTATGAGTGAGCGTGCATGAGAGGTCACAGGTCCGTGGGATGTAACCTGAAGCATGGGGGGAGAGATGGAGGACAGACGAGGTATGCTGGGGGAAGGCAGTGTTTCAGGTGTTCAGGAGTTTCCTCTCTGTCTGATAACAAACGTCCAGCTCCTCGGTCACTTTCATCAACCAGAAGTTGTGCTGCGTAGTTTTAACTTAGCGAACAACACCAAACACGATACACAATGATGTGGGCTGCTACCACTCTGAGAGTTATGCTAACATTGCAAGCATGCTGGAGCCCAATGGCGATTAGCATCACACCCTTTGCAGACTGCACTGGATGCACTTTGTCCACCTTCACCTCCACCTTCACCTGCACCTTCTGTGTTTCTTAACATTTCAGTACACACACGCTTACCTAATTGTCTGCTGCATTTGAATATATATATTTAAGTATATTCAGCTGTTTTTGGTATATTTTATTGTCTTCGTATATCTTTTATTTCTTAGTATATTTTATTGCATTTATGCATATTTTTACTGCATGTTAATTTTTTAAATTCGATTATCTTTATTTGATTTAGCTATCTTTCTTATTATCTTTCTTTCTAACACGGGGGTTGCAATGCAAAAATTGTTGACATGTCCATGCTCAGTGACAATGAAGGCAATCTTGAATCTTGAATGTTGGATTAGTACAGTATTAAAAACACACACATGTATTTACCTTCTGTAGATTGCAGTCTGTCCTCAGGTGGATTTCTATGTTAACTGACGTTATGGACATATTCAAGCTCTGCCAGCATTCACATGGCTTTGTTTGCTGGATCTCTGGCCGGCCCGCAGCTCTGTCTTTACAACTTGGCAAAAACTTTGAACAAACCTGAAGAAGAGTGGGCCTTGGAGACGACATGTGTAACTGGGCCCAACAGAGAAACTGCGCTGCCAGCAAAGCCAGTTCAGACTGGTTCTGTCAGTGCAGGGCAGTCGTCAGAGAAACTTTTGATTCAAGCGCTTTCATAAAACACAATGTAATTTCAGGAAATAATGAGTTGCTGAAGTCTCTCTTTTTGATTCGGTGTAACTTTAACCTGACATGCAGGACTTTTACATATAAATGATGTTGCATTCAGTCCCTTGCAAAACGAGTTAACACAACTCTGATTAAGCCTGTGAAAAATCTCTTAGTGTTTCGCACTTGCCGGAGCTGGAGAGTGGAGCAAATGTAAGGATGAAGTCGGCTACAGCGACTCGGTGCCATCAGCAGTGTTTGTGTAATTACTCTCACTGCCAGGAGGGGGAGACAAAAGTTCCACACTGAAGGTTTAAACAAACGCAAATAATATAATGGAGTTGTACATTTTAAATCTAGTTGCTATGATCTGCACCGTTCAGATGAAAACAGCTTTCACGTTGTCAGCATTAAATGTGGCTTGAATTTATGTGCGCCAAGTAGAAAATGCATTATCACCCGAGACAAGATTTTCTCGCCTTGGAAATAGGTGTGTATCTTAATTCTCTCCTCCAGTCTTTCTCCCTGCTTCTTTTCTTAATTTTCTCTTTTCTTCTCTTTCCTTTCTGCTCTTTTTTTGCTTTTCTCTTCTCTATTTGTGACTCCCCCTATTCTCTATCTCTTTATCTCATGCTTCTTTTTGCCATTTTCACTTTTTCTCTTTCCCTTTTCATCACTTCCCCTTCCTTTTCCCTCTCCACACTCTGTCCTCCATATTTTCAGTCCCCCTGTCCTTCCCTCCCTCCCTCCATCTCTCTCTTAAGGCCTCTGGTTTTCTCCAGTTGATGTATTTTACCTCCAGGTGTCAGTCTGGTTCATAGATTAAACTGACTTACAGTTTGCCTTTTCTCTCTCAGTCTACCCCACACACACACACACACACACACACACACACACACACACACACACACACACACACACACACACACACACACACACACACACACACACCACCCCAGCCTCCTCCATGTTTCCAACTTCGGCCGACCTGTGCTTCACCTCACTTCAAAGGCGAGACGGGCTGCAATTACCTCCCAAAGTATCTCGTCTCATCCAGACTCCAGACTTAGAGCCTGGCTGAATGGGATCACTGGTGTGTGTATGTGTGTGACAGCACAGACAGGGTGGGTGTGTGTGTATGTTGTGTGCTTGTTTTTCTATGCTTAAGAGGACCATATATACTGGCAGGAGCAGAAACCTGACATCATGGACATCTTTCAGATTAAGGACATTTTGTTGCATTTTACTTTAAAAGCTGAAACCTGTAGCTTCCTGCACACTGTTGTCCTCCCCATTGGTCAGAGCTGATTGAAATAACGTCTTTAAATCTATTTTTGTGGCAGTGTAGATGTATATAAAGATGAACAATGTGACAGCTCCCTGGATGCTGGTAGCAGTATAGACCATAAATGTTGCTCCCTCCATTGAAGTAAATGAGCCAGACTAAAAATTCAAAGCACGCATCAAACACACTTCTTCCCGAAGTGGTTTCTGCTGTTGTAGGTTGTTCTCGTCATGCTAACACATGTTCCAGGGTTCATCTTTCTGATGACTTTGGTTTTAATTTGTTATTTAATGATACAAACAGGGGTGTGTTTCAGCATGATTGACAGCTACTGTGCGACAGACAGCCACTCCTAAAAGTTTCAGGAAGAAAAGCAACAATGAATTTACAATTTAATTATGATTCACTATCAGCATATATATAGTTTGTTCTTAATAGTCCTATTTCACAAATTTTCACTTTTTTCACTGTGTTATGCTTACAGTCACGGTACACTTTATTTTCTACACATTGCCATTTGCTGTAGATAATCTTTTTTGTGCAATACTTTTCATTACTACTGTTTGCTATTTTGCTATTTTATTATTATGTACATAATTTTTTACTGCTCGCTATTTTAATATTTCATTATGTATAGTTTGTTCTTTTTAGTCTTATTTCAGAATTGTTCCACTTATTTCACTGTGTGTAATGCTGCTGCTGCACTGCAATTTCCCATCTATCTAGCATTCTTGCACCTGATATTGCACTTGTTCAGATTGATTTTGATCTGTAAGTCAATCATTTTGGTCAGCTAACGCATGCGAGTTAGTTGGAGAACGTTTGCACAGCAGGGAGAAGCAGGGATGCACGGTCCATCTTTATATACAATCTGTGTGTGGGAGGCTGCTATAGTATTTGAGGTCAAAACGAAACCACAAAACTTGCTCCTAAAGGCTCGAGAGTTTGGCATTAGCCCCACTTGACAACCTCAAGACTTTATCAGCTATAATGTCTCATCGACATGTCCGTCGACATGTTTTACCCCACAACAGCTACAGGTCCTCAGCCAAGACATTATACGATACAGAAGAATGGCAGTAAATCTACTCGACTCTTAAACTGTGTAAATGTGCTGGAATCTGATCCAGTGGATTCTAACCTCTGATGAGACCCATGAATTAATCATTTCACGACTGCTTTTCTGTCTTCTGATCTTTTGTATCATCTATTTGGAGAAGTCTCCAGGTCCTACACAGTATTTATTCAGTTTGTTGAGATCCAGCACCGAGTTGCTTTTCGCCTGAATCACCTTGTTCAGTTTTTAATTAAGCTTTATAGGTCCCCCTCCACCTATTTAAATAATTAATAAGGGTTACAGGGCACAAGGGGAAGTTGACTTAGCAGAAATTATTGCAGCTGTTCGCCCAATCTTCAGGGGTTGATACACATGTTATGGCTCATTGAGACATTCCTGCTAACTAGTTTTACCCTCTGTTATATAATATGTAATGTATGCTTTTTGTAAACACCTGAAGCTGACGGCATAAAAGTTTGAAAAATGAAATTTAATTAAAGCAGAGGCCTGAGAGGGTACACATAGTATCTCAGTGTGGTCATATCTTAGTTCACCCTGATTATGAGAAGCAGCAAGTGGTAGGAGCAACGGCAATTTTGAGGTTTGAACAATTATTTACCAATTCACCCCAAGTCCACCCTGAATATCCGACACTCACTATATCAAAAGATGACTGTAAAAAAAGAATATAGTTTCTTTAATGTTCTGCAGGCTATGCTGTAAACGCTCATATTTACCCCCAGAATAATGCAAGAAAGCTTGCATTTTTATTTTACTTCTTGAATAAAATGCATTCAGCCCCTTTGGTTTTCAATTTGTTGTTTCTTCTCTCTTTTGTCACGTTCTCAATGTAAGTAAGCTTGGTTTTCATCAGTTTGCCTCTTCGGGAGTGTATCACTTTGGAATAATGTGCTTCACCAGTTCTAGATTGAATCTGCACATCTGATACATCCATATTTCTTTGGACTTAAATAAAGAGCTCAGGCATCCTCTCCTCCTCTTTAAAGTTCATGATTTCTGACATCTGCCTGAATGACCTTGGACAAACCACGGTGTGCATGAACAAAGCTGTACATTAACCAAGCAGACAGAGTGATAACAATTGTCCAATGTTTCCCAGCATGGAGGTTGAGTTGCAGCTATGACAAATGATTAGTTCATTACTTCACTTTGCCTGCCTAACCAGTACCAACCCATTAATCAAAGGCATGAAATCCATTCTCATGTGCGCAGATGAACATTTTAGAAACTTCCCCCTCGTGTGAAATTTAAAGCTATTTCTCTTGGGTTTGTGTGGGAATATAGCAGCAGCAGTTCTGAAACCATCATCACTTAAAATGCCCTCCAAATGCAGCTTATTACTATCTTTTCAGGGCACAGACAGCGTGATGTATGATGATGTGGTTGGTGTATAATACAGGCTAGCATGCAGTCATTATATGTTACAGGTTGGGTGCACATTATGGATCAACACTGCTCTGTACGCTGCAGGTGTCTCTGTGCTGGAGTGTATCTGTGATTGTCTGCGTGTGCGTATCAGTGTGTTTGTGCATATGCGATTTGCACGAGCGAGTACTTGTATACGTTACACGTGTGTGTGTTTTACGTGCGTGTGTACAGTATACATGCGTGCTCATGTGCTTTGGGATGATCCTGAAATCCTTGTCTTTTGGTTAATGAGGCATGAAGATGAAAACTGCCAGGAAGATGACGATGATGATGATGATGATGATGATGATGATAGGAATTACTCTTGTTTGTGTGTGTGAGAGAGAGTGTGTATGTGTGCGTTGTGGATTCAAGAGGTAATGTGCGAAATGAGTAAAGCTCCACAGCAAGTCATAAAGCATGTCTGATGAAGATTATGGCGCATATAGCACCACCACAACCCACCACACTCAATCATTTAATAAACTCCAAATACTCTGATTGGATCCCATGTGCCCTTGTGCTTCAGTAATGCAGAGGAAATTGAGTTATTTCATGAACTGATGAGAGGAAATCTGTGTGTAATTAATGGGTCATAGGGAACAAACATGAAACCGGTTGCAGTCCTCATTTGATTCAGTATTTAATTAAAAACACTGAGAATCATTCATCAGATGCCACAGTATTACATTTGTGTGGAAAGCATGTTTAATAGCTACAACAGCAGAGGGAGGGGGTTACAGAGCGCTCAGCCTCAAATTGAAATTTAAGTCGTCAGGCAGTGCGCAGTAAGGATTTTGCAGTGTGGTCAGGGTGAACGCAACACGGCCTACCTACAAGCAAAGTAGGTACGGAATGTCTTGCTTTTCAAGAGACATGGATACATTTTTTTTCTTTTTTTGTTGTTGAAGTAAAAGACAAACCAGTGTGCCTGAATGAGTTTATGGGGACGAGCTCGCACTCAAGCTTGAAACAAGCTAAACTGGGTGAGCTGCAGGACAAATGTGCTTGGCTAAAGTTAGCGCGTTTCAGTGGAGTTTAGGTGCCCAACAAGCAGCTTTCACAGGCCACATTCTGACTGAGACACTGTTCTGCAGGCAAGTTTTGTTGTGAGCGAGCTAATAGCTGAGGAGCCGTAATCTCATTCAGAAGGAGAATTCGTGAAGGAGAGCCTTGTTGCTGCAGCAGAGATGCGAGTGTCAGTTTGCATGCATGTTGCATTCAGGGACTTTCTTGTGTTTTATCAGTTTACTGTGTCAGCACAAATCTGCATTGTGCTAAATGATGTTAGCCAAAGTTAGCCTGCCAAGTTACATGATGATTCATGTTGAGCACTGACAGGATGTTTCATGTGGTTTGGGGACATTGATGAAGAAAGTTACTTAAACATGTTTGTCAGATAGCGAAGCTGCTGAATTAGATGATGGCTGTAATAATTCTGACAGAAAACGTTGGGGTTGTTCGAGAGAGAAAGTCATAAGCTGCTGATGTAGTGTTGACAGTAATTCAAGTGCATATGACACGTGGCTTTCTGTCAGAAAGCACTCTTTTGTTTTTGATAAGTGGTCGAAGGTGAGCAGGTTTGCTTAAGCTGCAGGCAAGCGGTGGAGGGTTGGGTGGAGGTAGACGTGGGGTTTATTTGCATATTCACAAATCCACCCATTCTAGATGAAGACAAAGATGTAAAGGTACATCTAAGACATTTTAAGGCGTGAAGGGAGCTTGTCATGCAAAAAAATTAAATATGTAATTTTGATGAATGGAGATGAGTTTTTAGGGGTTTAATCAATGCCAGGAGAGGAACTTTAACTTTAGTTTAACCCAGGTGGTGTTCAACTGATGCAACACGGGGGATCTAGCTTTGAGCCACATGCAGTCTGCTTTCACACAATCAATTAGCCCACATGTTCACATGTAAGTGAACACAAGCAGCAGCTCATGTGAAACCCAAGGATCATTGCTCACACGGGCCCCACTTGTAACTCAGCTTGGCCCCATTAACCTCCACACAGGCAGACACACATTAGGCCTGTGCGGAGCCAGTGGACAAATATGGCCCATCAAACTCATCTGTGTCCACATCGACATGCTGGCTGGGTGCCTAATTCGCCTCTCGCTTCATTCGTTCTCTCTTCCAGCCTTCCTTTCCAACTTCCCTTTGCCTGAGCAGCTATTTTCACTCCTCCTCCCCCCTCTTATGCTTCCTCCCTGGCTCCTTACTGTCCTTGCACCCTCTTTCATTTTCTCTCCTCTCTCTCTCTCACCTCTTTCTCCTCCTATCCTCTCCTCTCTGCTTAAGACACCTTGCAAGGAAACGCTGCTTACTTTTCTGAAGGTCCTTGAAGCTTCAGTTCATAAAAGAAACCAGTCCTAACAAAGCCCTGAACTAACTGAAAAGCTGGTGCATGTGTGTAAGTCAGTCTGGATATAAAGCTGCCCAGTGTGTGTCAGCACAAGTCCTTTTATCTACAGTCACACAATGGAGTCCCAAGCACACAAATGTACATGCTATCTAAGGATCAGGGGCCAAGGCTGTTATGCATAATGTAGAAAACAGTGCTGACCAACAAGCAGTTTATGCCTGAGTTAATATTTCCATCCATTTCTGAGTAAAAACAGTTTCAGCGCTGCTTTTTCGGCTCAGAAGAATGTGACAGTCGATCCCACGTGCTGCTATTTGAAGTGATGCATTCATGACCCTTTGGAGGTGCAGGGAACTCTGCTACTGTCTGCACATCAAAACCAGCTCAGATTATGGGATGAAGACGACATTTTGTGGACTTGAAGAGCGTAATCATTCATGGGCGGATCCAGGGGTGGGGCCAGAGGGGCATTGGCCCTGAGCTGAAATCTGATTGGCCTGAAGTGCCCGTGCTCACTACAGAGCACTTGATAGCTAGCTACTGTTAGCTTGGTAGTAGCAATGTTGGAAGGCATGGTTGTAGTTACAGTTAACAGTGGAAGAGCAGATTAGTGATCTGTGACAGACAGAAAAAGGACGTCATGTTGTATAAAGAAATATTCGCTGTTTCTGAGTGAATAAATGTTCATGGGAGTTAACACGAATACTGAGCCTTCAACTTCTATAAGGAGTCATTAATAAGACCATCAAACACATCATGTTTAATTAGGAAAGTATTTTAAAAACATGGCCACAAAGCACAACGATTTACTGCATGCTGCCGCTAAAAGTACAATTAGCTGATAATTAGCCTGATCAGCCACCATCAGTAATCAATACGCACATTGTTAAACCATTAATCAAGCCAAATACGTAACAGCAGTCATCATCATACAACCCTATCAAACTTTTGCAGTAGCCTAGAGTTTCTAAGCTCCCTGCACTCTCCGGGGGAAAATATTATACAAAACTTCCTTTAAGAAATATGACTTATTAACAATTCCTTACATGTCTGTGAGGGCACTTCACTCTACAAACACAAGGTAAAGCGTGTAATATGTCAACAGTCTTCTTGTCAATTCGGCACCAAAATAATCCATAAAGATAAACTGTATTGTTGTACAAGTTTCACTTTTTGGATTTTGTCGCCTCCACTCCCGACCAGCCTCCGTTGGTTAGCTGCGCTATTTTAGTGGGAGACGACTGTGGGAATGAGAGTCGAATGGATTCACAAGTTAAGACCAACCAAGCAGGTATTCAGATCCCGGTAACATATTTACCAGATTTTAGGTAGCTGTCCGGCTGTGAAGACTTGGTAATAACTGGAAATGTAATCTTTAATTAATTTACTGCTTATGAAATGGCTAGACGTAAGGATTTTTGATCCAAAGTAGCTGAAATGTTTAAAAATAGTTAAGTTGTTTGAGCAAAAAGTGGGGATGCATTACAAAAGCACACAATTGCTCTGTCAGTGGGGGGCAGCTGTACCTTGATAGGATGGCATTGCACTGAATGTTTTTTTTCCATTTTCCAAGAAAGCACTGAAGTACTTCTTATTCATACTGAGATTTTGCTTTCAGTCTCATCTCACCTTTTTTTTCTGAAGTTCTACTTTAGATCCCAAAGCTTTCTAGTGTAGTTGTGTATAACAGAACATTTACATCTGATATGCAATAAACGGACAAAGCTGAAATGTGGGTTTGAATGTGTTTCTCACTATAAGAAGCATGTTATTCTTTCATACACAATTTACTCAAAGTGGGTCAATATGCATTCAAAGGTTGAGCAGATTGACATAAAGTATGTGTGAGAGACGCTGTGGAGAACTGTGGAGATACTACATACAATCATGAGATAGCAATAGTTTATATAGCTTTTAATATTGTGTTGAAGTAATGTTACGCATCTGAAACCCTGCGTATGAAGTCTGCACACTGAGAGGAGTCTCTACACTGCCACCGCTTTGTATGTTTGACATACATTAAGTGGTATCATGGCGCCATCTAGTGGAATCTTTTGCCAAATCCAGACACAGGAGTGGAACAGGTACAGGCTGAATCACATGATGTTAACACAACAAACACTAAATCTGACGCTGTTGCAGGCCCAGAAAGGTTTTGTGTGTTAACCTGACTAATAACTAATCCCTGAGAATTGCTTTTCCTTTTGAAAACTTTGATTTGGTCCATTAATAATGAATATTCTATGTTATACAGACCAGATTTAAACCCACATTTAGACTTTTTGGGGTTTTGAACATGAAGCTAAAGATTTGTTTGTATATTAACACAGCTCTTCATGTTCCTGATTCATTTGATTCGGTTTCACTCTTTAACTTGACTTGACCTGCTTTTTTGACCAGGCCACGAACCTGGAGAATATTATGAGCATATCTGTCACTCTCTTTTTTAGTGCTTGCTGATTGGTTGAGAAAATTATCCTGCCTCAGAAGATAAATAATTAACTGTTAAAACAACTGGATGATATGAAAAAGAGCTGGTCACAAAGCTGAAACCAGCTGTTTGTCTTCACTCATGGAAAGTTGTCATTTTAAGGCTGCTGTGCATGCTTCTCACAGGACAGCCATGACACAGGACAGGTGTGGATTGAGCGTTTGAAGTGTTTAACACTTGTTTTGTAGCAGGATAAGGCTGCATGGCGAATGAGCTTAGTGTCACACTTTGTGAAATCACATTATCTGCCAGGCGGCCATCAGGAGGGCAGATGTCGGGACTAACAGGGAATGGAAACTCCAGACTTTCCTTCTTTACGCTGGAATTCCTTTATTGTCTGGTCATCTGGCAAATGGTCAAAGAAACAACCAAAACTGGTACAATCATTTGTGCAATCGATGCATGTCTCCAAAACCACTGAGCTGAACTCGATGTAATAAATTTTCCACAGTAGGATTTAGACAAGTGGTTAGTTTGCAGATAGGTTTTGGTTTTATTAACAAAAGGGAAACTTTTTCTTTTTTTACTCACTTCTTTATTTTCACTTTGGCAATAGAGGACTTCTTCATTTCTCTTTTAAACATGACTGCAACAAAAGAAAAGCTATATATCTGATAAAACAAACAAAATCAATGAGCCTTCTTGATTTGGGATCCTTGTTTTTTCAAATGGTGGAAGCTGAAGAAAATGTCTCTGTGATGTCATGCCACACTATTAAACATCCATGGTCACATTTTAAAATCAGACAATCATAAACTACATACAATCCACTTTTTCATACCTACAAGGTTTTCAGGTTTCCAGCCTTCTTGTATAAAAGGAACATCATGACTTTAACCTGCAGCGATCTGTGGCGTTCACTGATATCATGGCACACAAAATACTCCACTTCCACCTTAAATGCTCACAGAGACACACAAATACAATCATATAAACATGAACTCTGAGTTCAGCGAGTCGCCGACTGGAACAAAGACACTGTTACAAAACGATCACACACCCTCAAACCGGGACAGTGGCTGTTTTTCACACACTGAATGCTGTTTGTGTTACTGAGGGGTGAATAACCTGTCCTGTAGAATAAAGCCAATACATCCAAAGAGAATGAATACAGGTGGCGAGTTTAAGCATTTCTGGTTCTTTCCAAACTCCTGGACGTTTTAGGAGCTAAATGAGGCTAGCAGTCAGTGATTGTACAGTTAAACAAGCTCGCACTGCAATACCACAGAGTACAAAAGTTTTAGCATTTAGACGGTCGTTGCTGTATATCAGTGCAGGTTTTAAAAAGTGGTACATTAAAGTTAGGAACTGCATCATTTGTCCAAGGTGCTAAACTAATGTTCAACTGTTCATCCTTCAAAAATAACAAAAAAAGCACAATAGAATGGAAATGGCAGTGGTGAACTGAACTGAGGTGACTTGTGGTATTCTGAGAGGGAGACCCTGAACGCCAGGCGTATTCTTCTTGCCCAAATATTCAGCAGTAGTTTTATGCTTTGTTTAATTTAGTTTGCCATAATGAGGCCTTTATAATTCTGGAGTGAGAATAAAATGTCCCTACAACTACGTTTCACAACGAATCGTAACACTGCGAGGTGATTTGGATTCAATACAACAAAGGAACAATATGTAAATGGGCTTATACTGCATATACTGCAAATGGACTAAAATCTGACATATTCTAATGTGTTTTGTTACTCCAAATGTAAACTGATTTTACTGTTGTGCCTTGTGATGTAGAAAATCCTGCATCCTGTTCTGAATGTCACTGTTATTCTGGATTGTAGTTATTTTTATGACGAGGGGTTGATGAGTCAACTGATCGCTGTAACCGAATCAAAATGTAACTTGCACCTATAGTTTTTGTACTTTTAAAAAACGTGCACGTCTTTGCATTTTTCGTTTTTTTCATTTGTATGACTTCTGACTACAACATTTTGTTTTATTTTCTTCTTGTATTTCTCATCGCTGCCCTCTCTGCATTTGATATAACTGTGGAAATCAGGTAAACTGCTAATTGTTTGAGGCTACTGTCGATGACAACTCCATCAAGTTTGGTCGGTGTCTTCCATGAATAATAAATTCTGACTAGAGTGAGCCCGTTTCAGTCTTCAGCGCTGCCCATCAATCGAAGTAATAGTTCTGCACGAAGACGGCGTGGATGCCTCTGTAGACGGGGGAGAAGTTGTAGATGAGAGCTCGCTCTTCCTCCGCAGGACTGGAGAAATTGTGCTGATTCCTCATGGCTGGAGGAGAGTGCAGAGACAAAGCAAGAGAGGAGTGGTGAAGCTTCACCCACACGGATATGCTCTGCTGATTCATTCATAACACACACACACACACACAGACATACACACAGAGACTGTTCACGTATTAAATGAGCTCATGGCGTCTTGCACTGGACCTTCATCGACTACATTTAACTGATTTGTGCACGTGTCATTTCAATTCAGTTGCACTTGCACAATTCAAGCAGTTTAGATCAAATAGACTACATGTGCTATAATTCTGTAACCAGTCACAAGAAAACAGCATAATCAATTTATGTGATTCATTTTAAGCCAACATGGTGGAGAATTTCCTTAAAGTGCTCAGAAAAAAAATGGAAATTTGAACATTTACATAGAACTCCTCCTGGTGATGAAGACCATGTGATAAGACTAAAAGACTGATTGAAAATTGTAGGAGTAGAAAATCTGTTTAGGCAGAAATCATTCCAACGCTGGATTTGTCTTCAACAAAGGAATCCAGACAGAAAACGGAGGTTATGACTCCGCATGTGGAGCTATGAGCCAAGCGGTTCACACCTTTGTCGGCTCACAGGCTAACTTTCAAACACATTTTCGGGGAAAGCAGTGACACGAGCAAAACAGGGAACAGACAAAGCATGCAGATGTACCACATGTTACCTTCAGAGACAAAGAAGCTGGCAGTGTAGAAGCAGGCTCTTATAGCAGAGGTGGAGTGCACCATGCCCGGCTTATCTATCCACTCAAAGGGGCTTTTCTCAGGATGCCACTGCACTGCATAAAATGGGTAGCGGTAGGCTGAGGAACACCAGAAAGAAAGAAAAAAAAAAACTTGTTCATCTGCTGAAAACTCGACTTCTTTCTCATTTTGAATTGGATTAATCATCATCGCTCTCATGATTATGAAAAAAAGAAACAGCGCACTTATTGGGCGATGGTGCCACCTGGTGGACGGTCGTGAGTGCTTGAATAATACTTTTGCACTGACATTTTGTGTCTATGACAGCTGTTTAGTGAACTACATGAATCATATGGCACTCAAACTGCAGTGCAGTCAGTGATGAACGGTACCTTCCATGGTGGAGATGAATTCCTTCCTCCCGTCGTTGTTAGTGGACAGGACCTTGTAAAACCTCTTCAGCTTGCCGTTTCGGCTGAAGTTCTGTTGGTTCAGAGGCACAGGTTTTATATTAATATAGTTGTTGTGGCTCTCGTAGCCTTAAAACCTGCGGCTCCTTCAGCATCGACTTCTGCAAACTCAGTTATCTGTAGGCTTTAGGGCATTCAATTGTTCGCAACTGGACCTCGTCAGATTGTCTTAGAAGACGTTTCGCCTCTCATCCGAGCAGGCTTCATCAGTTCATGCGCAACCAGACTAGATAGGAAAGCTCTAGTCCAATGCAATGGTGTTAGGTTCAAATATTTATCCCCTGAGTGAGACCAACCCACAAAAACAAGAATGGTATCACTCTATTGTGAGGCAAACGATCCCCCCATTAAGGCGGGGTAGGGTGCAACCCTAGGGTGTCAACGACAGTCTTTTGCCATGTTAGTGTCCCATTGTTGTCATTGGGAGGCTCCTTGAGCCATGTGTGAATGGCTTTGTTGTTTAACCTCAGAGGCTAAATCTTTGAATCTCTTTGGGAGAGATGAAAGGACAGCTTTGTATGTGGGAGATAGATGGTGTCTCAGACCTCCCCCTCTGTTCAGGGATGGTTTTTCAACCTTGACATAGATGGCTTCTTGTACTCCTCTTTCAAACAATCTGTCTTCTCTGTCCAGAATATGCACATTTTTATCCTCAAAGGAGTGTGCTTTCTCCTTGAGGTGCAGGTAAACAGCTGAGTCCACCCCTGAAGAGTTTGCCTTTCTGTGTTGTGCCATGCGTCTGCTCAGTGGCTGTTTGGTTTCCCCAATATACAAGTCTGTGCATTCCTCACTGCACTGGACTGCATACACCAGATTGTTCTTCTGAGTGTGAGGTGTCCGGTCTTTGGGGTGCACCAGCCTTTGTCTGAGAGTGTTCCCAGGTTAGAAATGTACCGGGATGTTGTGTTTGTTGAAGATTCGCCTGAGTTTCTCCGATACACCAGACACATATGGAAACTTTTCACAAAAGACCAGCTGGCCCTAAAGCTTACAATGACCTGGATGAATGAGAATATTCACAGGTCAGTTATCTGTAGCAAGAATTTACAGTTTTATTTTAATTTACAGTAAATTCTCAAATTTCATGTACTAGACTGAAATTTGTCTAATAAAAGACACTAAAAGAACTCGTACATTCACTTATTCTCTTTGACATAATATTAAGAACCACAAGGTACATAAATTTTAAGGCATGGATGGGGTTCGAACCCATGATCTTTAGTTTACGAGACCAACGCCTTACCACTTGGCCACCACGCCTACCCACACCCCCCTTCAGCTGATTTTTTTTTTTTTTTTTAATCATGGGTGCTCCTGTTTGACACACATGACTTGGGAACTTGTTTAGTTCTACATGAGTTCTGGAGGACCGGTAACAAGCTGAATACAGTTCCTTACAATCGTGGGTTCAGTGCTCATGCCCGTCAAGTTTCTCTTGAAACAAAGTAGGAAATGTTGCACGACCACTTCTAAAGACAGATGAGTTTATACCCAACCTGAACGCTAACTCTCTGAGGCAGAGTGTGGCAAGATGCAATGACCTGCACACTCTTGGACAAAGGTATTTGTTGCACTCGGTTGAACGCTGAGATTGTTGGTTTCAGCGAGCGTCATCCCCAATTCCTACATCAGCATGATCCAACAAAAACACTTTGTTCGAAGCATACCGACGCCCAAACTACACAAAAAACAGGGGCGACAAGCAGAAAGTACCTGCATAGACAGACTCCAGCTGTGGAAGTTGGAAGTGATGTTTTCCTCGGCCAGAGACTGCAGCAGATCCTTGGGAAAACTCCGGAACAGACGGCTGGACTGGGCCGCTGGAGGACAGACGCAGAGTTGTGGTGATTCAGGAAGTTCAGACAACAGAGCCGAGAGGAAGTTACATTTACTTTTAAAGTTAATGAGAAAAAGCTGTTTAATTCAGAATTACTGCTGGAATCAGAAGGGGCAGGGGTAAGGTAGCGATTACTTCAAACACTCCTTAGTAAACTTACTAAGTATAATATGTTATGTGTAAGTTCTTTCTGCAACTGCATTGGGCCTAGAAGGTCTGCATTACTTGAAATGACTGTTTCATAAATGACTTGTGTGCTCCCGGGAGTAATGTTTTGTCTGATTTGCATCGGATCCGCCCACATGCAGCACCGTGAGTGAGGGTGGTGTGGGTCTCAGGTGGATCACAGCAGCAAAGGTGAAGTAAACAGGAATATTTGCTCTTACAGTAATTTTCTAGGAGGATTCTTGTATAAGGAGTCCCACAAAACATGTGGAAAATGAAGCTAACTATGTTTGTATGTTAAGAAACATTGATTGTGAGAGCAAGACTTTATGAAAGTGTATTCAGATTAACAGATTAACTCAGTCAGGTGTTTCACAGGGAGTGGGTGTGTCTGATGGTTTCCCAGCATGCACTGGGACAATGGAGTGATCAATTCATGTGTGCTGCTGCACTGTTACTGGCATTTCTGTTGTGTTCAGCATCGTGTTCTGTCATGTTTCCACAGCTGTTCACATTTCCACGTTGTTGTACCACTCAAGACTGCGCCGTGAGTGACGTTCTGTGAGATTCTCACCCTTAATAAAAACTCGACTTAAATTTACTCCTCTTAGCATATTTGTGATTTTAAGGCATATAAATAAAACTGACTTAGCACACTCAGTCATTTTTTTATCAACTGCATGTTTTATTTGTCAGTTAATCATGAACTCTGTGTCAGTGCGATCAAACATAATTTAAGGAGGTGCGACACTTGATTATAGTGCTGCTATAACAGCTGTACTCGAAATCAAACTCAATAAAACCACGTGTGCAGCAGGTTGAAGTCAAACCTCAGAAACAGCGACGTCTGCAGGAGTTCAGGTGGTTTTTACAGAGCAGCACAAGAACCAGACTCAGGTGCAGTTCAAACTGCAGCTTCTGAGGATGCAGCAATGGGGCGGAAGTGATCACGTGACTAAACACAGGTTTAAAGTTAAAACTTAAACCACATGCATGCCGATAACAGAGCGACAGCCCGTCTTCTTGTCAAAAGCATCTTTGTGAGCAGATGGTTGAACATTTGTTTGTGGATTTTCACTGCACCGTTTGGAATCCGCCCACATCACCAAACACTTTGAATCTGGCTTTTATGCAGCGTGAAATAAAAACTGTGGTGATGACAAAGAGAGAAAAGATAATGCTAATGTAACGTAGAAGCTGTCCCTGCCTGATCTCTCTTCGTATTTGTCTGGGATCCGCCCACATCACATGACATTTAGCACCACGAGTGATGCTGTAGGGAAGCAGATGGGCCTCACAACTTGAGAAGACATGCAGGCAGGAAATAATGCTCTTTGTTTAATTTTCTAGCAGGATTCCAATAAAAGGAATCCCCTTTCTTGTTGTTAAGGAAAAAACTTCACCTCACATCCCAGATTTTGGTGTGTGATGTGCAAAGGACAGCTTTCACAGATAATCTCTTTATGGTAACCGTTCAACTTGTTAGAGCTCATATTCTAGAACAGGTTTTAACTCCTTCCCACAGGTGTTCTCATTTAGTCTGCTTGATTAATCCTCTTGACCCTGTTGTTATGGTGAGCAGGACAACTTTTATCCCATGTGGTGAACTGCATACTGCGCCCTTTATGCTTAGAGATAGAGATGGGATTTATGGCTCTTTGAGGGGAGCCGGATCTTGGTGAGCCATTCCTTTCAAAGAGCCGTTCAAAAAACGCTCATTTGGCTCATTATTATATTTATTAAGTTTTAAGAAGGCAGTCTGGCCTTAACTCGTTTTATCTGGGAAATAATCACTGGGAGGAATGAATTTAGATATCCCACCAATATGAGTTTGAATTATTCTGAAATATTGATTATAACGTTATTTGACATGTGTGGATTAGATTTTACAGTCTGATCTGGATTAATTGTAAATATTCCACAGGGTGGCGCCATATCACTCTGCTTTGACAGTGACGTGAATTACCCTTTGTACAAATTCTGTGTACGTATGTAAACCATGACTTGAACACATATAAACATTAAAAAACAAAGCAGGCTACAATGAATTTCTGTGCAAATTATTTGTGGAGCCTGACTTAAAAGAAATATTTTTTTGGACAAATACTGCATTCAGCCTTACTGTCTGCCACGAGAGAAAAGTGCATCCAAATGCTGCTTGTTTCCTTAATTGGCTCATTTTGTCGATGACGACAGACTGACGCTCCTCCTCCTCGTTTAGACCGCTCGCTGCTGTGGCTCTCCAAGGCGGGGGGCGTTCACGTGTTTCTGTGTTGTTGTTTTTTGTTTGTTTGTCTGTTTGTTTTGTTACTGGCGCACTCAGGTGAAGGCAGCGTGCACAACGTGCTGTGATGCTATTTGCATATCTAATGAGCACTGCGCAGCTGAGCAGCGGGGGGGAAAGAACAGTTCCCAGCTGCGACTCGGTTCCCTTCGTTCATGTTAACGAGCCGTTCAAAAGAACCAGTTCGTTCGTGAACGTCACAACACTACTTAGAGAGATGTATCACGTCTATCAAAACACAACCAACTAAAAAAATGAATTGCCAGATTGTTTTAAAGTCGAGTGCAACACATTTTTACTTGTTTTCTTAACAGTTTATGTGAGTGAATGTGAGCGACAGAGCAGAATACCTGCTGTGAGAGTGAGGGGCAGAGCCACAGCCTTGGTATCAGTGAGGGTGAGCAGGTTTTTGTTGGCTGTGAGGACAGACAGCTGCTGGAAGCCCTGGCAGGTTCCCCATATAGGGAAGTAGTCTCCAGCATCGTTGGCCTGCAGAGATAAGACAGTGAGGAATGACAGGGTGACAATAGAGAAAGTGTGATGACATTTTTATAGCAGTTTTATCTGTTTCTTCTCCAACGACTTTCTCCTCATACACTCTCATAAAGTTGCAAAACATTCACACCAAGTACAGCTGAGGCTGATATGAGCAGCCGGAGTTAGACAAATGCAATGTTGCATTCTTTTTAGTAGCAAAATTTCGTCTTCTTCACTGTTTGAGGACAGAAAATGGGGAATTTGTCCCATCACTTCCATTGGAATTGCATCAGAAAGGCATCTCTTAGCTGCTAATATGGAACGGAGGAATCTTTAAAGCAACCAAAACCTCTTTGAATGTACGTAAGGGTGTGTGAGAGGTCCATTAAACCAAGCTAATCAGGTTATAACGCTAAAAATGACCCTATAATCTTTTTCGGTGTCACTTCATCTTGGCAGCGAGCATGACATGTTAAATATCTCACCTTCAGAGCCAAGTCGTAAAAGATCTTGGCGGCTCGACTGAACTGCGATGTCTGAATGTCTACGTCTCCTCCCGGCAGCAGTAACCTGAGGAGACACTTTTCATGTCAGACATCTGGGCGCCATGTTGGGAAAACGCATTGCAATGTTTTTATAATCAGTTCTTATCAAGTATTTTTTTTTGCTAATTCACAAATTGTGTTTACATGATCAATGTAATGACAACCTGAGCCCCATTCTTCATACGTGGAGAATTTAGCAATCCAGATTAGAACAGATTATTACAGCGGAAACATCTTACAGGGGTTATGGTTACAGTGATCAATCACTTATATGGATCAAAAAGTTTGCAGCAGAATCATCCTTCGGGTCGACAAAGTGGTGCCAATGCAGAAGTGCCTTAAATCTGCATTCTTCCTAATGGCCAGCAGGGGGCAAGTTCGTGGCTACCTTTCGATTGAAAAGTCCCAACCACAGCAATGTGTCAATCGGGATAGAACGATGGCTGGTTGCTACGTCCACTTCTTTTACAGCCATTCAAGATTATTTTTCAAGATGAAGTTATCCAGAACAAACACATCAATCCTCAAACTAAACTCCTCAAAGACCAGACTCAGCTGGATGAGAGCAAACAGGATAAAAGAACATTTGAAGAACAAGGCCGCGTTGCACAAGCTAAGCAGAGGCTTTGTGTCATCATCAGGCCGATGGCAGCAACAGACAGGCAGCGTGTCAGATGTAGAGCCGAGCGAAGGAGATGACGAGAGAACTCCCCCCCAACTCACCCGTTTATTGAGTAGAATATCTTTGCATATTCCTCTTCTGTGCGATTGATTCTGGTGAATAAAAAAGACACAAAAAGACATAAAAACAGTTAAACCCATTAACTGTCCAAGACAATTAAACAGATTATTAATCATTCTTGAAAAATTAGGCTAAATGAATAAGAATTTAGACATTATAGATTGGAATTAATGTGATCTGAACCATAAGAGGATACTGAGCCTGTGGCCAGTTTCCTATCAATAACATTATCATAGCAGGGAAGAAGAGAGGAAAAGCACTGAGGTGTTGTGAGAGAAGATACTGCTTTTTTCTTCAGTTTATTACATCAAATACATATATTGTGTTATTGTAAGCAACCATAAAATAACAAACTATGAGGAAGAGGTCAAACAAAAACGTGAAAAGACTGTAAAAGTCTGTCGTAATATAACTCAACTGACGCAGCCTCCGCCCACATGAGACCACATCCAGCACCATGACTAAAACTGATCCGAGTAAGGCTGCAAGCAGGAACTTGTGCTTATGCTGTAATTGTCTAGCAGGTTTTCTACCCAGTAAAATCCACTGGAAATATGAACAGTAATGGTGATGATGTTTCCCTGTAGTCTGAGAGCATGTACAGTACGATGCTTCTTCTAGAAACAAGCCAGTGCCTTTACTGCATGCATGTGGCAGTTGCTAAGAAGCTGTGATGTGAAAACAAATGCATAGCACTGCCTGTACACAGTAAAAAGGGCTGGGCCACACTGCAGCGCTCAATCATGCAAACAGACCAACTTCTCCACACTGACCGGCCAACCTACTGCACCTTCAGGAGACAACCCGTTCTGCCTCCTGATGATACAGCAGGTATCTTCAGGAGGTAGAATGGGTTGTCTCCTAATCACAGGGTTGGTGGTTCGCTGCACAGCTCAGCATGTCCAAATGTCCCTGGGCCATTAACCACTTTTCCATTTTCAGCAGTCAAAATGGAACTAAAATGCCAAAAGGCCAATCCTGCACATCTATTAACACGTCCTTGAACTGTTTGAAGTTCACCTGATTCAGCTGCACACTGCTGAACACCTTTTCCTCGCCGGTAGACTGTCTTCTTCTTCTTCTTCTCAGCTTCTGCCAAACTTTTCTTGAATACATATAAACGCAGATCCTTATGAGCAGCCCACTAATTTTGCTTTTTTAAAAAATCGGCTTGATGTAGGTGGAGCCAGTGTAAATGAAAGAAATATATATACACAGCTATATATACATATAAAGATGCTAAAATGATCTGTGGAGTGAACCTTTCACAAACTGCACAGTAATTTGATCCAGTATTGATTAGTGCAGGTTAAAATGAGTAGAAACAGTTTGTCTGTTGCAGTTGCAGAAGCTGTCTGGTCCTTGTTATATCGTGATATCACCACAAACCAGTCAGACGTGGACAGTTTGTTACAAACACGAGATTAATGCCGATCAGAAAAGCCTCTGAATTGATCATTTAGAGTTGATGTATCAGTCTTTCTTCTTATTCCTTGAGAACTCACTTACTTGGTAATCTGAACCTTTCTATTCTTGCTGAGAACCACAGGGGTTTCATTGTTGTACATCATGTTGTGTCAAAGCAAATGGACCATTTAAAAAGGCCACAAAGGGACTATGTGCTGCTTTACATGATAATGCAGCTGAAGACAGAAAAACTGGATCACCTGGGTAACAGCTGTGCACTGTGTACACAAAACACCTGGACAAAGTCCTTGGAAACACTGCGGACAGAGGCGGGATACTGATGCGTACACTTGACTGCAGAAACACATTTTTTTAGAAAATAAAATAATTCGGTTGATTGCACCATTTAAAAACAACTTCAACAACTGTTAGGTGTCAGGATTTGGTCATTTGCAGGTCGACACGTTATTTTTTTTAGGCATCTAGCTCACATGTTTAAAATGCTTCTTCAGCATCGTGGCCACCATTTTCATAGCTTCCTCTTGGATTTGGCACCTGGTCACTACCTTTTTAAGTCCCAACCTCGCCTGTGCAATGTTATTGGCTGGGAGCTACACACCTGCTACCCAAAGGTTGCGTCCCAGAAATGTCAAGACCTCAGCAACATAAGATGAAAATAATAAAATGCAGGCAGAGGGCAGCGTCTCTGCCACACACTTCAAATGGGCCATAAATGGTGACTGAGACAGATCATTGTTGTTTGAGTCTATGCATTGTTTATTTTTAGGAAACTCCTGCATAGTACACCTTTAAAGCTGTTATCTTCACAAGAATATATGATGATGATGATCAGTGATAATGGCCTCACTGTTTACTATTTGCTGTCTTTACACCACATCAGAGCTGTGTTACATTACTGTTAATGCACAGCCTTCTGCAGCTGATTCACATTTAAAGTATTCGACTGGCGAAACTCGAGGTGACAGAGCTGCAGGAAACACAATACACACACACAGAGGAAGAATTTTAGGGTTGTGGCTGTCAACTGTGACCCAACAGCAAACATTTGCCCCAGGGCCCCTGAGAGGTGACATCTGATCGCTGTACCTGATGGGTACGACCCTTGCCCCGGCTCCCTCCAGGTATTTGACATAGGAGGCAGCGATGTAAGAGGACCCACGAGCAAACTGGTCTTCTGGAAGGTTTTCCTGCGCCAGCACACCTAGAGTGGATAACACATAACACAACGTAACACAGACTAGATTAAGAGGCAGCAGAGGGGATTAAAGTGTATCAGCATGGAAGACATCTACACTGATGCGCTGTTGAGAAAGATCAGATCCCCCACAGGTACTGACTTGCTCATTCTTGTGACATGTGCATCTGCAGTGTTTGTGCTCCAGCAAAAGATACGCTGTGTTGTAATGAGTAATGACTGTCATATGACAAATAATGTAATCAGCCGTTTTCATCCACAGCCTTTTATTTTACCCACAAGCAGGGCGTCCCATGCTGCAAGAGAAACTGAAGGAAATGCACAAAGCATGGCGAGTCACACCTGCTGAGCCTCAAACTCCTGCTTCCAATACGACACGAGTTTTGGTTTGATACTAAAACAGTTTAAAATATACTTATTTATTAAACTAGTTTTCAGGTTTTCTGTGAAACATTTTTAAGTGTTTGATTTTGTCCAAACACAAACACTCATGCAAGAAATTTGATCGCACAAACTATCGAATAAACCTGAATCTATGTAATGTTTTACATCAGGTTTAGAATACAAACTTTTGGCCACCCTGCTGCCAAACCAACAGGTGAACACCATGACAAGGTGAGGCACTGAATCCTTGATATGACAGCGCAAGGCCACGTTAACACACTTCCCACTTTACTCATACACACAGATCATGAGTCATGCAGATCACTCAGCACACACACTTCTCTCATTCTTATCATCCTGCTGCATGAACTTCCTGTTCCTTCTGAAAACCTTACGCCTCTGCAGACACTTATCAAGTGCTCCGGGTATCAGTCACAGCTGAGGTGGTAAAGTAAACCTAAAAACAGCAAACACTGGCGCACACGTTACTTATAAACACAATGCAAAGACAAACAAAGCACAACTGATTCCCCTGCAGCCCTTCATCCATTCACATCATCATCATCATCCATTCATTCAGCTCTCCTTCTGCTCCTCTCTTAATCACATTACTGTGATCATAAGACCAAGAAAACGAATGAACGCGTTGGGAAATAATCATCTGACGTGTCATCTTGATTGAATGAGGGTGTTAACCTGTAATATTTGCTCAGAATATGGAGGCCAGCGGTCAGAGAGGCTGCTTTTTTGCAACTGCTTACATTTCAATCAAGTCTTTCTGTGTCTAAAACAAGCATTTTTTTAGATGCGCCTCCAGAAGACGCACAGATCGACAGAGCCTTAAAATCCTGTCTGCGCTGGGTACAGGTCTTTAAATATGACATAATACTCAGCACGCGCACGGCCGAGTGGACTGCGCACACGATCCTCTCCGTCCACACACACACACACACACACACACACACACATCGAACATTCTCGATGAGGATGATAGCAGAGATGTCCGACGTGCGCAGCCGGGCTCCGCACGCAGAGGCACAGACACACGCAGCCGTCCGTGCGGCTGAATCTTACCGATGACCGGTCGGTAGTTGAGCTGCTGGCTCCTCGCTCCAAGCGGAGCGCACGACAGGCAGGCGGTCAGCGCCGCGAGCACCGCTGCAGCCGGGCGACACATTCAGAGGATGAGATGAGAGGTGCGGGCTTGGTCTGCAGGTTGAGGATCGAAATGAAAATATTTGGTTTGTGTCTGAAAGGCTGAAAAACAAAGGACCGAAGGCACAGATGAAGGATCCGAGTGAAGACGCTGATGCTGTGTGATCAGAAGCCGATTCTCCGTCTCCTGCGGTCCTCCTCTGGTCTCGGTCTATACCTCCGTCCAGGATCCTGAACAGGAGCAAGTCGGTCACGTGTAGAACTCCCCTCCATAGACACACCTCAGCTAGAGGAGCCTCCTCCTTTTCGCTCCTTTCCCATAGAAATAGATCAGGCAGATCGGACTCCTGTCCTCCTACTGGGACTGTTCCACCTTCAGAGGTGCAGCTCAGGTAGAATATTCCAGCTCCACAGATCAGCTACAGATCCTGCTCCATAGAAACAGTGCATAAGGAGTAAAGTGACTCCTTCTCACCAACAGAAATAAAGCAAGACGAACAGCTGAATGGTTGTTTTGCAGCACAGGAACAACTGAAACTAAAGCAGCCCCGTCCCCTCGTTAAAAAAGGCAGCAGAAGTGCCTTCTTGAATGGCCACAGCTAAAATCTTGAGGGTGCTGTTGGAGTGGAGAGACCTCCATAGGCTGCATTATGTTAGAACATTGCTTGGCCTCTACATGCCTCCTAACTGATCCCAGTGGCTGTTATCACAGAGGTGTTGGACTATACAGGTCCAGTGTGCAGGATTTAGGGTGCTGTTGAATACATTATTCATGGTTATGCAATCACCTGGAAATCAGGAAGGTTGAGTTTTCTTTGCCTAATATAGTTCTAGTCAAAGTTTGTGGTTGAAACTCTCTGCAGTGCAGAATAGATTCAATTAACTAAGTTTACAAGCAGGAACTCTGACGTAGAGTTTATTGTACATTTTATAATAGGATGTTTAAAATTTTGAGTTGAATTAGAATGAGCTCTTTACACTGTCCACCATGTTGCACCGCCATGTTTCTGCTGTAGCCCAGAACGGGCAAACCAAACGCCAAAGCACAAATCAGACCATTCTGAACCAGACTTTAGAACAGTTTCACCATAAATGCATCGTGACTTTCCACCACTTCTCACCTCCCGACATGGAATAACATCAACTCCTCTCAGTCTATCATAATGTGTACAAACATTACAGCTGCAGGAGATATATCAGCTAAAAAGACAAAGACATATAGACAGATAGATAGATAGAACTAGAACTTGGTCAGGGTCAGGGTTTGTGAGAAAGCAGCTGCACACTCTTCCCGTTTGGTGTCCAGCTTATCGCAGTGCTGCAGCTGTTGTGTGCAGAAACAATCCTAAGCTTTCTTTGTCCTTTTTTTTTTTTTTTGCAACATGGCATGTTCCATGTGGGAAAAGTTGCACTGAAAAAACAGTCTGTACTTTTATTTTCTTGGGTATTTTTGCCCACACTGCATCTCTGCGGTAGCTGCGCAAACTTCAGGACTTCTGCTGATCTGCACATTTGTCAACAAAACCACTCAGCTTGTTTCCCTTTTCTTGCTGTATTGTGTCACTGTGTCAGCGGGTCCTTCACATGTTGCATCGTCTGAAATGTTCTCGTCTTATCTCCTATCTCATTCTTGAGCAATATTTGCCCATTTGTGTGTGTGTGCGTGCCTGTGTGTGTGTTATAATTTCACCACCATCAGAGATCTCATCTAGTCTTAATTCGTCCTTTGTGCAACATTGGTTTTTAGGCAGTGATGGGACACAGAGAATTAGAGAGAAGCTAGACTGATAGCTAGATTGATTAAGTGTGTGTGTGTGTGTGTGTGTGTGTGTAAGGGATAGAGAGTAGATGAGAGTGTGTGAGTATGAAATACTGTGTTTAGAGTGAACACTGCAGTAAGGACAAGGTGTTGTTTGAGTGTGTGTCTGCGTATGTGTATGTTAATTTGATGAAGTCAGCAGTTTGTAATGCAGGTAGCCATGGATCAGTGGCTTCAGCTACAGCACACTGCAGAGGGACCAGCTGCCCTGCACCTCCACCAAAGAACCACAAGAGGTCATAGTCCTCCACCAAACAGCCCCCCAGGTTCACACACAGTGTTTGTGTGACTTTGTGTGTCGGTGTGTGTGTGTGTGTGTGTGTGTGTGTGTGTGTGTGTGTGTGTGTGTGTATTCAAAATCACCTCATTATGCAGGAACTGCACTGCTCATGGATCCCAGTCAATAAACTGGATGGTTTGCCTTTTTATTAGTTGGACATCAGCTTGATGATAAGTGGGTTTAATTATATATCTAATGCAGCGTTCTGATATAGTAACCATATATGATCTCTTTAAATGTTAAAATGAAATATATTCCTACTTGTTTAAATTACTTTAAACAAGTAGGTATATTGTTCTTTTCTAACCAGGGAAAACAGGAGGGTTGAGAATTTTACCTGCAGTGGAACCTACCTGAGCGAGCTGCTGACTCTGGGTTTCAGAGGGGAGTTGTCCTGTCCTGTGGGGGTCTATGCAGCTTAAAACACGTGTTTTCTGCCTTAAAAATGTTCTCTGCATGGATTTAAGTGAAGTAAAACATGCAAATGTTAAAACGAAAATTTAAGGGGTCTCTTATTTATTAAAGTTTATCCTATTTAGCCTAATCCCAGCCTCATGGTGGCGCTACAGGAAGAGGTAGGGGATCACCAAAGTCATTTGGATGCAACATCTGGGAACCATGAATATCTATGCAACATGTCGCGCTAACCCATGCAGCTGTTGAGATGTTTCAATTTGGAACAAAGTGGTGGACTGACTGGCAGATCAGCATTGCTATCCTAGTTAGCATCATGGCTAAAAACATAGTAGCCTAAAAAATAATAGCCTGTATCAAACAGTGAGATGGGGTCACTGTGAATGTACGGGAAAATCATGAACAGACATGTCTCTGCAGAAGAAACTCTGAAGTGGATCATGAAGACAATCTCACAACAACAAACAGAGAGCCAGCAACATCTTATTTCAATCTGCCACCTCCAAGGTCAAGAATGAACCTATGTAAAACCTGACTGTGTGCCGAAGACAGAGAGACGAGGAAGAGGAGGCAATGCATTCAAGAACATCTACAGCATGAGGGATTGTGATTGTGTGTGTGTGTTCTCAATTGTGTGCCGTTTACCATCTCACACTGATTGCAGATGAGTATTCAAATCTGCTCTTCCTGCGCCTCGGGGCAGCTCAGTTTGTGCTGGTGAACGCTTGCTTCAGTCCCGCAATCAGCAAATGAAGAAGCGCCCGTTCCGCCCCCTCATCTGTGATGTCACAGTGATGTATACTGAAGCCCCACAGAGGCTGAATCAGGGAGCACGAGCTACATGAGTGTGACAGTGGAGCTATAGGAGGTGATTTTCCTACAAGATGTGGGCACGGCACGCAGTTCTTCTTTAAATATGAAATGGGAAAGAATCAAGCAACTAAAGAGCCACATATTATTGTTGGTGGAAACAAAACTAGAGCCAAAAAAATGAGAATTATAATTGGATTTGCATTCATCAGATGGGCAGAAGCTCTTCATAATGAGGCAACTGTTGCTCTGTGTCTGCTGGATGTGTAAACTGCTAACACATTAGCATTAACAACGTCGTGCAGTGACGCACTGATGGCTTCTTTTTGTCAGCTTTTTGTGGCGTTATGCTGTCATCAGGTGGTAGAAAGTTCATAGAAAGTGTAGCTGACACATGAAAAGTGACAGTAATAGCACACTTTCTCACCTCTGCATGCGCGACCAGTCGCTGTGTGCAGCGGTTGGGCTTGACAGGTTGGCGGTTTCGTAAAGTTGCAAGTCGCAGCATCCCAAATTCTGATGCTGGAAACGTGTGAGGGTTTCAGACGCTGTTCCACCATCTGACAAGCGCACTGTTTGAAGTGTACTGACGCCTCCTTAAGCAGCACCTGTGACCAACATGTCGCATGTTCCCAACCAATTAGCTGAAATGGCATCATGGCATCATCATGGTTTCTTTCACGTAGTACCTCCAAATTCTTGTGAACAGTCTGGATTGATCATGTAACTTCCTGTTGCTGCAGTCATTTCAGTGAACAGAAATAATAAATCCTTATATATTCAAATCATACCCTATTTGCTGGTCAGAGGTTCATTCAACCTGCTTAGATGCCATCAAAACTTGGACATGCAGCTGAGTAAAGAAACATTGTGAGACACTTTTAAAGTCACTCCACTTAACGCATCACATGGACACTCACAGCCAATCCAAGTTTTACAGCCAGTCCTCCACGTTTTAAAGTTGCATGCTGACTTTGAAAGTCCAACATGCCTTTCCTGTATGAAGGCTGGAATTTTGATGGACTTGGATTTACAGACTGTATCAGCAGGCGCTTCATGCTGCTAAAGGCTGGAAATTGAATCTTCCTACAGAACTCAATTATCAAAGGACAAACAAAGCGACGTTTGTTTAATTCATATCCGCACCATGTAATCTGCACTCCAGAGTTTGCATCGATTTAATTATATTTAAGAGACAGCGTTGGGAATTTGCCTTGGTGACAACCCAGTTAACAAAACAAGCGTAAGTGCTGTCACACAGAATATCCTCACTTTCATCACACGGCAAGGACAACTGCATCTGCCACCCAGTGGTTTACACTCACCAGCCATTCACTGGACATGAATGATATTCAGAGGAAGGTCAGCAGTGCAGTGAAATGACACTTTGCTCAGAGATGATGAAGCAACCAGCCTGCTCTGAGATACGGCCTTTCATTCTACTCTGAATCTCATTAAACCTTTAAATGAAACTTTTCTCCATTTTATATTATATATACTCTGACATTTTATAACTGTGTGTTTTAATTGCTTGTACATATTCCTTGTATGTTTTTATTATCTGTAAAGCATGTTTTAAATGTAAAATAAATACATATATAAAAGCTTGTTACTATATTTGTTTTTATTGGACAAGGTGAGTCTGTCTCACATTATTTTTGCTTGCTTTGCTATGAAAGTGCTACTTTTCAAGGTTTGTAGATTTCAGTCTTGATAAATGAGTAATGCAACGAACAGTAACACTCAGTGAACGCAGATGTGTCTCTGCTTGTTACACATATTAATGTCAGGGTCATGATTACCAGCATGGCTCCAGCTCACTTCCACCTGAGCAGAGGTCCAATCAGAACAACTCAGAACACCTGTGCAGGTGTGCAGAGATGCGCTTTAATAAACAATCACGTGACTTCACTCTGAGAGCGTCACACATGCTGCCACCTTGTCCGCATTCACTTGATCATGTTTACATGGAGTGACATATTCAGTCCCAGCACTCGCTATTTCCCAAAACTTCAACCTGGCATCTCTGATATGAACTGTGAACTATGAAGGATCTTCCACTAGAATTTTGAAAGAAAGGGGGAGAAAGGTTCAGTGGGTTTGAACGTTTGGCCACATATAATAAGTTAATGAACAGCCCACCAGCAGCTGATGCTTGTTAAGGACTTAATATGAGTTTAGTTATGTGTATCCGTGTACTTAAATGCAGAAATTACTTGCTAAATATTGATAAAAGTAGTCAAATGTATTCATGTAAATCGCCTTGGAAACAAAATGTTTTGTTTTGTAAGCAAGTAAAAAAGGCATTTGAACTGAAAATGAACTCAGAGGGGGGAAGATGATTGGATGCAGAGAGTGGAGGACGAAATAGTAAGGGACAAGGAGAGAGGGACAGAGTGAAAGACAGAGGAGTGAGTGAGAGAGAGAGAGAGAGAGAGAGAGAGAGAGAGAGAGAGACCGACCACTGGTGCCGCAGCGGGGCCGACTGTCACACGGACTGTCAGCGGGGTCGTTACCGGAGAGAGCAGCCGCTGCTCGCCGTTTACCGCAAGACACACCGGGGGAGAGACAGAGGAGGAAGAAAGAGGGAGGAGAAGAACAGGAGGACAAGAGAGGAAGAAGAAGAAGAAAGAGGGGGGATACGTTATATTTGCCGTGGCTGCTGTCGCCTGTGTGTCATCACCTCCACCGGACAGGATCTACTCTCCTCATCATCATCACTCCTCTTCATCATCCCTCATCATCATCACCCTCATCCTCCTCCTCATCTAGACCTCTCCTCCACTTTCTCCTCTCCTCCATCACCATGCCGGGTTGGCGGAGGAACCTCACTTTCTGCCTGCAGCGGATGCACGAGGAAGGTAGGGAGGCAAAACAAACGAATGTGCGCTTGTGTTTGCGCCAGCACGTGCGTGCGTGCCGGTGCGTGTTTTCGCGCGGATGTTGGTTTCTTGCTGCTTAAATCCGTGCTGAAATGTGAGCAGTTTGTTCCTGGAGACTCTTTGACTCTTCACAGTTTCTGCTTCGTGTGTTTTGAGTTTTCTGGATCACTGGAAGTGCGCGCGCGCGCGAGCCTTTTTTGCACGTGTTCTGCGGGCTGATTGAGAAGCACCTGCAGCTTTGATAATTGTGTGTTTGTGTGCGTCTCTCTGTGTGTATGCATGCTCGCGCGCGCAGCCTGTGTGTGCGCGCGTGGACACGCTTGGTCTGTTGGAACCGCGCGCTGTGCGCACACGTGTCACCACGGGTTTGTTCCGCCGTTTCAGCAGAGATTGCGCGAGGCTACTGATGCTGGCAGGTCAGGGCGCGTGTGCGTGCGTATTTGTGTGCGAGAGAGAGGGGGAGAGAGACTGCGTGTTGGTCCTGCAGCATGAACGCAGGAGGAGGCAGACAGTGATGATGTTGGTCAGCTACAGTGTGCACGTGCGTGCGTGAGAGTGCGCATATGGGAATGTGTGCAGCTGAGAAAGTGTCGCATGTGAAGCAGAGGCAGAATGGTGCTGACGATGGTATGGATGAGAGGGAGACTTCTCGGTATTAACACCTGATTCCAGACGCTGTGTGTTTCTGCAGGTCATGTGTGAGAGGGCTGAAGTTAGACAGCTCGGGACAAGAAAATGTCTGATAGTTATTGTTTTATGAGAAAAACATCATATATTCTTATTTTCAATATTTGTGAACAAACACATGTAAGAAGATGAGATAAATTACTAGTAATACAAAAATCCATCTGAAAATCTGGTTTAGACATTTCTTAATTTTCTTAATTTAAATTGGTCAAAGGACAGATACACAGCTTTAGAAATCTGTCCTGAAGATAATCCCATATGTGCATTGATACAAGTTTTCCTTCCTCCTGTTCATACTGAGCCATGTTCCTAAAGCAATGTCAGTGTGTGTGACTGGACACGTTTATCTGAGGTTAATCTGAGACCTGGTCAGACAAATCAAGTGAGTATCTGTTAGAAGTCAGTCCACTGCAGCTCAGCGAGGAGAGACTGTCCAGGAAACACATGATGGATAAGACACCGTGTGAATCTATAAATCTCTTGTAAGCAACAGCTCATTCGTGCTTTCTTTCTATGTTTCCTGAGCTGGAGTTTTTCTGAGCGGTGCTAAGAACTGAACTGTGCTGCTGTGATTTATGTCTTCTTGCAGCTGGAAGCAACTTGTGCGTGTGTAAACTAACTGACCCCCTCAAAACAAGAGCCGTGCATTATTACCCACCTTATGATACTGCGATGTGCTGCATATTTGTGGACTCAGCTTTCAGCCTGGGCCTGATTTTCATGGTTTGAGCTCGGCCCCTTAGTTCCAAAAAAGGGGACTCTTAATGTTGCAGCTTGGTGAGAGCAGGTTGTGGAGAAGTGGCTTTCTGAGCTCAGTGTGGAAGCACTGGCCTGCACAGAGCTCCGACCCCGTCCGGCATCTTTAGGATGAACTGGAGAGCTGAGTTCGAGCCAGGCCTTATCTCCCAGCATCAGTGACCGACCTCATTAATGCTCTTGTGGCTGAATGAGAGCAAATCCCTGCGGCCAGGTTTCAAAATCTGGTGGAGAGCCTGAAGCCAGAATAGTGGAGGCTTTTATACCAGCAGATTAATCGTTTTGGAATGAAACAGAAGTGATGTTCGGCATACTGTTGGTGATGCAGTGCATATAATGCTTTTAATATCTAAACATATACCCACATATCTGATGGCAGCGTGTTAATGGTCTCGTGACACTAAATAAGGTGGACGTTACTTGTTGTGTGAATTGCATGAATGTCAGAAGCTGCTACTTAAAGAGGAACACTTCAAGTGATTTATTATCTAACAGACCTCCACAAGGATTTCATCACACCAATTCAGACTTCTCAGTGAACATGATGCCTCTAAATTTCCCCTCCTGGAAAGAAAAGGTTATCACACACCTGTAGCACCTCTTTCAGACTACCACAGTCACTGCTTCTGGACTTTTTTTTTACAGTTGGAATTAACCATAGTCTGCAAAGGTATCACCAATCCTACAGTCTAGCACAACCTGTATGAATGGGAAAACTGAGAGAACTCACATCTATCAAGAAATTACTGTCAAATTTATGTTATCCTTAACAAAGATAAGATTTTACAAAGAATGCACCACACAAAGGGCTGTTTAAGATGGGACTTAGTGATTCAGACATGTGCACGCAAAACTCAGCAGACACCTACCGGCATGCCACCTGGCACTGTCCTCCTATTAATCACCTACCAAGTCGCTGATCAGCTGATGCACACTGTGCTGCTGCATCCCTCTGACCATGCAACTCTGACTACTAAGTCACAAATCACTTCCATAATTCTCCTCACCGCCTTAATTATCACCAAAAACACCATATTCCTAAACTGGCAACCCAAAAGCAACACAAGCACTACTCAATGGAAAAATGCCCCCCACTATTAAGAATAAGGCCGCCACATTTCACAGAATCTGGTTTCCAGTCCGTAGCTATGAAAAGCTTGACTCACACTCGCCACAATACATAAAACAACACAATGTTTTTCTCTCTCCTGCTCATGCCTTTGTCTGCCAACAGCTCAATCCTCATGACAAAACATAACCTTTCTCTTCCCTGACCTGCTTTTCTCTCTCTCTGTTCCTTTTGTGATCTCTAATAGGGGGGGGGGGGGGATCATTATTCCGGCTTCTCTGCCTACTTCAGTCTGTTTATTGTTATCATTGTTGTTAGTAGTAGTGCTCATGGCGATGGTGATGATATGAATAACAGTAGTCGAATATCAACCCCAACTACTTTTTTTGTGTTGTTTTTATAGTTTTTGTGTTGTTTTGTTGTTTGAAGTTTTATTTATTTTGTTGTTTGTCCTTTCTCATTTTCTTTCAGCTGTCTGCCAACATCGTCATGAAATCTGAAATAAATCCGCTATAGTTCTCCACTGAAATATAACACCGTCTTCATTATTATTATTATCCCTATTATTATTATTATTGTTAGCTGTGTCTGTAGGCTCCCTCTGTCTGGGGCTCAGGAGGTCGAGCAGTCGTCCTCTTGGTGGTCCGATACCTGGCCCCTGCAGTCTACATGTGACCTACACTCCAGACACTGAACCCCACATTGCTCCCGATGCTGCGCCGTCAGTGAGTGATTGTGCATGAGCGGCTATCATGGTAGCCTCTGCCACCAGGGTATGAATGAATGCGTGCTTGAATGGCTGAATGCTGATGTTGAAAAGCCCTTTGAGTGGTGAGTTAGACCGATGAGTCCTGTATAAATGCAGTCCATTTATCTCCTGACCTCTACCCGCTACCCATCAACACCCCTGTATATGGATGGAGGCCCACTTGACCTTTTGAGACTCGGGGAGGGCAGATATGGGGTTCTGGTGATGAGGGGTCAAAAAGCAACTTTACATGCAAAATATCTAACACCTACAGTGAATAGACCCCCTGCACCCTCCAAAGGGTCTGGGTGCGACCAACAGTAGGGACCCCCTCACCAAGATCTCCTGTAAAGAGCAGTCAGTAGACCTCCCTGATCCATCCTCTGTTCCGCTTCTCAGGGATTACCTTTGCAGCCCCCCCCTCTCCCTCCGTAGCTGTAGATGTAGACTGGCCTTGGCAGCCATCTTTCTCAGTTCTAACGAGAACCCTATGTCCCACCCCACTACACCTTAACCTCACCCCCAGCAATCTGTCTCTCATATGGTTGATCTACTTCTTCGCTCTCCTCCTGCTCTTTTTCTTCTCCTTTCTTCTCTCCACAAGTCTTACCTTCATATTATAGTGATGCGATGTAGTGTGGACTGATGCATCTGTCTTGTCTTATTCTCTGTTAACATTCACCCGTTGCATTGTGTCTCACCAATAAATAAATAAAATAAATAAATAAAGCAATCCCTTCCATCATCGCTGTGCTCTAGCAGACCATGTACCCTGTAACCCCACGAGGATGTTTATCTTCTGATTGGAAATCCTCTCCATGTTTACTTAATCTGTGTCTGCGTGACACGCAGTGCATGGCTAAATGAGAACAGAGTTTGTGTGTGTTAGGTGTAAGGCCATGTTTATGTGTGTGTATGTGACAAAGTGGAAAAGGTGTTTGCTCAAGATGAGTGTGTGTGTGTGTGTGTGTGCGCGAGACATGGAGAGAGATGGTGTGAGAGTTGTTTTCTGCTCTTGGCGTCTGTGTGAGTGAGAGATGCAGATTTTGAATTAGTATGCTGGATACACAGTGACCCTGCAGTCCAATGATAACTGCCTTATGGACCCATGAATGGCTGTTTGAGGCCCCTAATTGTACCAGTCCTTCATTTTTAATGGGGGGCACTTCATGGAATTCGCTTGGTAAAAAGCTGTGGGAAGGAGCTGAGTGCATCCACTCGTTTCTTAAGCACCCCGTGGCTGCTCTCGAGCAAGGCACTCAACCCCCAGCTGGCGCTGCTCAGTGACAGAAGAGTGCACCATCACTCCAAGGTTAGGAGCGTGCAGAATGTGACACTGAGTGGCGATAAACACCGTAATGTAAACCATCAGTAAACCTTCCTGTCCTTGGACAGATAAATCAAGCTGTAGGAAAAGAACTGGATCGTGCTTGTTCTGTTTGATAAGGAAATAAAGAACAAACCTTTAAGGAAAGTGTGCAAAAAGAGGCAGAAAGGATAGAGGTGGGAATACTCACAGGGATTTGACTTTTGCATTACCAATAAGAAATGCATTTCTAAATAAGACTGAAGACATATTTGTCAAGAACAGACATCCCAAAGTCTTCAAAGAGCTAACTGCTGCAGGCCAGAGTGTGTAATTTCATGTAAATTAGACCACATCTCCCAGAGAAGATGCAAAAAGCAAAGTTCTTGCAAAACTGTACCACCTGAACTGCTGTTTGTTGTTTGTGGTAAATCATTAGAGGCAGTCCAATCAAAAGGTGCATACGCTCTTCTTTACACTGCTTGGCCACTGTTGGGAAAGGCAGTGTTGGGCAACTTGCTGAAAAAAACACAACTGACTACTCATTATCATCATTGCATTAATTAATTGGTTACTCATTAGCAGACTTTAATTAATTACTTGTTATTTTCTTCTCTGACAGAGGTGCTTTGAAACAACTCCAAAGCCTCTGAACTCACACACGTTCTGTATTTAGCACATGTAATATGAAATGAGACATTGTGGTTTAACGAGCAGCCAGCTTATGGTTTGCAGCTGTTTACTGGCCATCAGCAGCTACCTTAGCCAAGGCGCCACTCCAGATGTCGTCAAAATGAAACTGTGGCATTCCTACAACCTCCGATTCTGAACAGAAGACATGCCATTCCTGACTGCAGCTAACAAAACACAACATGGAACAAGACAAATGTGGATATATGGCGCGCTCCTTCTCTTTTAGCTGAAGCTGGCCCCCTCCTCACACCTCCAGCCTCTGTGCCAAGCCAGTACGAAGACATTACACGACCGCCGCTACAAGAAAAATCACATCACTTTAATGTGCCATTCAGGAATGCATTAATGCCAAACACTGGTGACAGACAAGGTTGTTCCCAGCGAGGTGGAGCAGAACGTGTTCCAGTTGATGCTACATCAACAACTTTCCCCAGAATTAAAAGAAACTGCCCGTTTCCTCATGTTAACTGGCAAATTTGCACAATAACAGCAATGTATGGAGAATGATGTGCAACAAAGACCCCCGACTGGAATCAAAGCAGTGATGGTGTGGCTCATGGTTGGGACTTTAACCCCGAAGGCACTGCCAAACATAAAACTGAGCACAGATAGTGAGATAGATAATACAAATGTTGAAAGAAAAGACAGTCACTGCTTGCAAATCTAGCTGTGTTGCATCGTATGTGTGTGTGTGTGTGTGTGTGTGTGTGTGCAGTTAAAAGGAAATGACCACTCTAATGCATTTATAAGTAGCTCGCCATCGTCGTGTAACAGTTGTTTGATCAAAACATCTCATTTCCTTGTTGAAGGACAGGTTATGGACAAACAAGCCTGTGTGTGTGTGTGTGTTCGTGTGTGTGTGTGTGTTCGTGTGTGTGTGTTCATGTCTGTGTGTGTGTGTGTGTGTGTGTGTGTGTGTGTGTGTCTGCATGTCACACACATCTATCATGCAGATGATGTGGGGAAATTTAAGAGCACAAATAATAATGGCCTCCGTGATTTGCATGAAATGTGGCACGAAAGAGGAGGAAAAGAGAATGAGAGAGGACAAAAAGTGAAGCTGAGTGAGAGAGACCCTGGGGGGTGGGGGGGGGGGGGGTGTGTGGGGGGGGGGCATAAGAGAGACACAGATAAAAACAGAGGGGAGTGTGAAGGAGAAAGATAGAAGGCCTGGTTTCTAGTCCTTATCAGTTCAAGGAGGAGATCCCATTAATCAGGAGACCGGAAGATCAAATAATGTGCTGGTTAGTGGAGAGCAAGCCTGCGATTGTATGTGTGGGTGTGTAATAAACTGAGTGTGTGATTTAGCTCCAACGCCAAAAACCCCTTTTAATAAGGCTTAGTTGTGTTATCGCTGATGGACGGGGAGAAGAGGGAGAAGACAGGAAAAGGAGGAGAGGAGGAGGTCAGAGGAGGAGACGGGAGAGAGAATAACGGCGGAGGAGAGGAAATGGATGAGTCAGAGGGCAGAACACAGCACTGAAGGTGCTACTGGCAACATTTAGCATCAGAACACCATGAGTGGGTTTATTTATAGGCGTCAGCAAAACAAGCAAATTAGACTATTAGTGGGAAGCTTAGCGCAGTGTCAGCTGACCTCTGACCTCTGACCTCCACGACATGAAGACAGGCCAAAACTCCAAAAATAAGAATATAAATATCAAGAACTTTCTTTTAGTGGCCTGCTTATGTATATTTGAACACTTAGTTTGTGTGAGTGTGTGTGAGAGAGAGAATGAGGTTAATGAGAGGCGAGTTGTAAAGCTGTACAGCTGAGCAGGTCTGCAACACCAGGTTACTTCTGGTGCCAGAAAGCTGATTTTTCATCTGCTTAATTGTTTACTTCGTCAATATAAAGTGAATCACCATTTTCAATAAATGTATCATTAGGAATTTAGGATATGTGGGTTTTGGACTGGGGCTGCACAGTCCTAAAGGCTACAGGCTAAGTTAACTGGCATGTCTAACTTTCCTGAAGGTGTGACTGTGAATGGTTGTCTGTGTCTATGTGTCAGCTCTGTGATTGGTTGTCCAGGATGTACACCGCTTCTCGCCCAATGTCAGTTGAGATTGACTCCAGCTGCCATCGAAAGGATTTGGACTTTTGGTTCCACACATTCTCGTTCCAAACTCGTCACATACATATGGACACTTGGTCAGGACCTCCTAGCCTTACTTTTTAAGGCACTGGGTGCCTCTTTAACACCATTTTTTAACGTATAGGCGGCCCGTTCTCACTCCCAACTTGTCAAATGATGTAGTATAAAGAGCAAGAAGTCCATCTATGGAGGAAGTTTGGGGTGTTTGGATGGGTCAAGCAGAGGACCTTCACCCAGGAGACCAGGGTTCATATCCTGTGTGAAACCAAAAGTAAAGGTTGATTTCTTTTATAAGTGAAGTAAGTAGTATGTAAGTATTTTAAGCCAAACTCTGATTTTATCCTAAACCCACCAAGTGGTTTTGTTGCCTACACCTTGCCAAAATGCGACTGCTCTGATCTTGGAGGTCACTGACAAAAGGATGCATTCCATTGCATGTTAATGTATGTGCATAATCAGTTTTAATTACTGTTGATGTGTTTAGCCTAGTCTCATTAGACCTAAACTAAGGTCTATTACTAATTTATCACTATCATTCAAAAGGAGTGTGCAGCTGAGAGTGAATTCTGGAGCAGATCCAGTGGGTGGAAATGCTGACCCACGCCAAGGTTCCTCTCTCAATTGGCAAGATGGTGACGTCTTGGACTCCATCAACAAAGCCCTCAAGCCAGTCAGTGAACTTGCTGACATTTACTCAGGGGAGAACTTTGTCACTGCATCTTTTCTTCTCTCATTGCTCCAACTCATGAAGAATGAGATGTTGGCTGAGGCAGACGAGGACACGGCCCTCACCAAGGATTTACAAGCTGGCATCTTGACACAACTGAAGCTGAAGTATGACAATGATTTAATCAAAGGGTTGATGTGTGGAGCATGGCCACATTCATTGATCCACAGTTTCGTCCGATTCATTTTCTCAAAGCAGATTTGGGTTGCATAGAGCAGGTGGCCACTCTGGCAAGGCAAATGCACCCAATTAGAGAGGTGCAGGGGAGGCAGGAGGGGGATGAAGTGCTTCATCCACCACCACCTAAAAGAGAAACTTTGGGAAGTCTTCTTAGTGTCAGGTCAGCAGCTCCTCTCATTCCCCAAACCACGGAGGAGGAAGTTGGCGTGGAGGCGGAAATCTACCACAGGAAGTGGCGATTCTGAGTCACACACGACACCTAGTGGTAAAATGTGGTAATCCTGGTTGGGTCTGGTATTTGGCTTAATATCAGGACCTGAAAGTGGTCTGTCAATGCAAAACAGGACTAAAAAGGTCAGCTGATATATGCTCTCCTACTTCAGCACACTATATGACTGGTGTCTCATTTGTTTACAGCAAGCATACCTTGACATATGACGATCAATTTTCCAATGATGTATTGATCTCTTTAAATGCAGCATGCAGAACTTTTTGCTGAAAAGGTCACGTTATGGCAGCAGATCACAGATCACTTTGAAGACAGAAAAGTCACAGCTGCTCACTGATTGTGAAGTGCTCTCAGTCAAAGAAACATGCCATCAGTGAAGTTATCTGAGGAGCTCAGAGAGGCTTCAAGTAATCGTCTGTAAATGTGTCTGCTTCTAAAGATCCTTACATTGTCATTGTTCAGCACACTTGTGCAAAGGATGTTTATCGAGCATCTCGAGAGTATACTTTAGGTTCAATTTGTTTTCTGCTAACCTCTCTGCAGGGTGTACATTTTAACCAAAAAGCCTTAAATGTGCAAACCCTGTCTGATTTCCAGGGTAATAGTAGAGGGTATGTATGTAGTCTAGTAGCTCTTTCTTCAGCAGACATGTATCAGGTCTTGTTTAAGGGTTTTACACTGACGTATCAGCTTCGAGCGGCGCTCCCTGCACCGACTCTGACCCCAAACCAGCGGAGAGTGCAGCTCACCCCGCCGTCATGGGAAGGTAGCCTCAGGCGCATGGTTTCCTCCTGCTCGTCCCTGTAGTGCCTCCTCAGTGAGGCAGCATTTGGAGAGCATCTTGTGTCCATGCATTTCCTGAACGTTTGCGAGAGACGTAACACCAGGAGGGATTGTTCAATTGTGGAAATGTGAAATTAGCTATTGGCTGTGGGAGACAGTTTGAAAGAAAGACAGAGAATTTTTCTAAATTCTTATAAAATAGGTCAAGGAGGATGCTCCACCGGATTGATCTACAGATTAATTCACAGGCACATTACCAGGTAAACAAAAAGCAGTGCCTTCCTGAATAAGACCCTTGTGACCACTGCAAAAAATGCATGCATTCACATTTTCCAGTCTGAAACCGCCTGGTTGAGTTCAGTCCACCCAGACCTCTTCTCCTAAAGGGGGGCCATGTCACAGTGTCATGCTATTGAGAGAGGCCAATTGTTTGTCATGTAGCGCAATTCCATAAAGTTGGTGGACTTGTAAGAGACATATTAAAGAAGGACTGGTGTAAATCAATGCAGCTTGATACCGTCTTTCATTCGGCTCTTGCAGCCTTGTAAAAGCCCACACCCCCGGTTTATAACAGAAGCTCTCCATTGAAAAGTCTCCGGCGTCCAAGGCCAAGTCGAGGTAACCCTGACGGCACCAGAATGCTAGTTCTCCTCATGACATGTGAGCTGATCTGAATGCGCATCACCGGTGGAGCGTCCCTTAAACAGTCCATTTCTGAAGTAGAAGAACGATCGAGCTTTCAGTGCTACGCCGGAAACAAGTTCAAATTAATTCAAGATTACGACTTTGGCGACTCCTAGTGGTCAAAAATACCACGTGCGACAGGAGCATTGTGTGTACACTTATTGTAATGCTGAAATTTGTCACCAGTCTGTACCGTAGCTCCAAAATTACCATTTCCACCAATGAAATGTGGTTGATTTCACGGGGCATTTTCTCACTACTATAGCAAAATGTCACAGTGTAGGTTAAGGTATTGATTGAATTGTGAGGTTCAAGGGTTAGAAAGAAAATGTAAGTGACGGGGAATATTTTACTGTCAAATGTTACACAATGCAATGTATTATGAGGCCTAATCTTATTTGTAGTCAGTGTATCGGCAAATTGTAATCTTGTTAATGTGTTTTTTGTGGACTCTGGAACAAAAGCCGTTACCTTGGCATTTTCCGATGAGAAAACACACAGAAAAAATGTCCTCACAGAAATAGCAGTGGCAACCTGTGCGTCTATGTTTTTGCGTGAGTGTGTGTGATGCGTGTTGAAGGCATGTAGCCGTAGGTTAGCAGTGGGCGAGAGCGGTAACGCTGCTTCAGTCATAATAGGATCTGACGATGACTCATGCACAGCAAAAACAACAAACGCTCTCCTCTTCCCTCCTCTCATCTCCTCTCCCTCTCCACCGTCTCATCTCAGGCTTACTTTTCTTGTTCCTTTCCCCAGTCTCCTTTGATTCCTTTCTTTTTCTTTCTTTTATCGTCCTTTCACCTCCTCATCTCTCTCTTCTTATCGCATCATGCATCGTTCCCTCTTGCATCTTAACTGCTTTGCTGTGTTTCCTGTCTTCTTCCTGTCTCCTCTCTTCTTCCCACATTTTCGCAGCTTTCCTCTCCCGTGGCAGCGTTTTTTTTCCCTCCTCTCTATTTTTTATTACTTCTCTTTTAATCCTTGTCTTTTTGATTATTTTCTGTTCGCTTTCTTCTCTTTTTCCTTCCTTTGTTTCGTTTTTCTTTTCTTTTCTTCCCTCTAATCTCTTCTCTTCAGTCTCCTTAATTTTCCTCCCTGAATAGATTTTATTTCCCAAAACCTCGTTTATTGCCAAAGTGTCTGATCGAGTCAGCAAATCTGTGAAATTTATGTCCACTTTATAACGATAAATACAACAATGGGTAAACTGTGACACCCCCCCGTCCTCATATTAAATCCTGACATTTCTGTGGACAGAAATGTTCACATTTTATCCTCTTTTGTCATCATTTGACAGCATTATTATGAATTTAAAAGTTTGATCAACAAATTTGGCTTCAGCTTCAACTGTTCACTCACCCGCGACACACTCTACCCTCTCTGTAACATCCAGTGGACTGTTTGCATTCGGGTGGTGTATGCACTCTTTCTGCTTCTGCTGCCACTGCTGCTGCTCTTCATAGAGCGTTTCACAGGCTGCATCTCCACTCCAGCACCCACCTGTAGCCTAACCTCCAAAGTTATTGTTGTCACTCCTGATCTCTGTTGTGCTGACATTGTTTAATCAATGCAAGGACGCACAAGTTCATAGCCTTCACACTAACTATCAAGCCTATACACATTGTGCATCCACATACCTGCGTCAGTTCTTTCCACTCGACTTGGCTGACTGAGACTTGAGTGGTTTTTCTGTTTACGGCTTCCATTGATCATCAAAATACCTTGTCGTTGTCTGAGGGCATTACGAATGGATGATGTTTGTTTGTCTGAGACTCTGATAATGAGACTGAATTGCCATTTTGTTTCACTTCATTCATGCAGGCATTCATGCAGGCTGGCATCACACCGGCGCATCTCTCAGAGGGTGTTTGTGTCGTGTGACGTGTCCAACCTCCCGAATCATTTTCAGTCTACACAGAATCTGCAGTTTCCAGTCACTTCACTTGAACTTGCAATTTTGTTCTTGACCTTGGAAGTAGTAGTTTCACAAGAAAATAAAAAAATAAATAAAACATCGCAGCACAAGGCCGATCTTGGCAAAGCAAAGGAAATGTATTTCTATAGCACATTGTATAGCCAAAGGCAACTCGAAGTGCTTTGAGAGCACACAGGCAAAAGCACAAGAAACGAATGAGAAAACAATAAAAGCAAGCAAGCAAAAGCACATTAAATTAAAAAACAAAAGCACACAGAGTAAAAGTAATAAAAGAATAAAACAGGCAAAAACGCAGAATATAAACATGAAAACAAACATTTGATTTGAAAGAAAATCACTTTAAAAGCAACAGCGAACAGGTCAGTCTTTAGCTCGGGGTCAGCGCTGACTCCAGTCTTTGCTCTTCTGACAGTTTAGCAGAGAAGCTAAAAGCAGCTCCACCATGTTCAGTTTTGACTCAACCAGCCGACCTGAGAGAGAGCTCAGGAGATCTGATAAGCATGTCGGACCGAGACCGTTTGAAGCTGATTCTGTGAGAAACTGGTCGCTGATGTCGAGATCTGATCAGCTGCGGAGCTTTTTCGCTCCCTGCTGCAACCCTGACAGCAGCATTCTGGATCAGCTGAAGGCGTCTGATTGCTGTCTTGGACAGACCTGTGAATGTCCCGTCTCTGTCTCTGATCCTCACCCTGTTTTTGTAGGTGGTAGACGGCTGATTTTGGTATTGATCTAATGTGATTACTGAAATTTAGGTCTGACTCCTGGGGTCCGTTTCACAAAGCAGGTTCAACAAACTCTGAGTGTAACCCTGAACTCTGAGTTGATCTACTCTGAGATAGGAAACTCTGAGTTTTCGATTCCACAACAGCAGATTTGAGTTAGTTTGATTAACTCAGAGTAGGTTCACCTCGAGTTAAGCGCGTGCACCGCAACTTTAAAAAGACAGCATCAATGGAACCCCGATTTAAGGATTCACCATGGCAACGGGGAAGCGGAAGGCTGCGTACTTCACGCCACTGGAATTAGACATTTTAATGCGCTCATACAGCGAATATGAACACGTTTTTAGACGGAAGTCCAACACCGCTGCAGCTGCGAAGGAGAGGGAGACGGCGTGGGAGAACATTGCTGCTCGGGTCAATGCGTGAGTATAAATGTAGTCCTTTGAAATCACAATAATATTACAGGGCAAAACTGCTTGAATGGTTGCCTATTAATTTATTTCATTTAGGTGCAATCGGGGGAGACGCGCACTTGGCAGCAGCTTAAATTCAAATATAAAAACATGGTTCAAACAGGTAAGACCTCTGCATGATCTCATGGAGGTAGCTACCTCATTTTGATCATGTTTTACATTGTAAATATTAAGTGTGTTCATATAATGTTTTGTTTTTTGCTAACGAATGAAATAAAATTTAAAAATGAAAAAAGTGTTCTCATCTATATCATGTTATGTTAAATAATTAAGCCTATATTTAAACTAACACAGACTTTTACTCAGCCAACAGAAAGAGGCAGATGCACGAAGAACGGGTGGTGGCCTCTACCTCCCGACGAATATTTAATTCTCTGCGCAGTATCGCTGCACCTTCATCCACGGGATCATGATCAAAAGACGTTAACATGCCATGTTAACGAAACAAGTCACCACCTACTGTGCCTAATGGACTTCTCACTGACTGATATTTTTAATGATTTTTTTTAATAACAGACGGCAGAACTATGCAAAAACTCGTCTGCCGACTGAATGAATGAATGAGGAAATGAATGCGGTGTGCGGTTGAAAGAGGGCGGAGACACAGAGAAACTCGAGGTTCCTTGAGTAAAACCTGGTCCCGACCAGGTTAGGTTCATAGAGTCAGTTACTGCGGTAACTGACTCGGAGTTTAACTTACCTCTGTCTGTGAAACAGGCTTGAGTTACCCCTCTTTCTCTGGTTTGACTTACCTTCCTATGTGAAACGGAAAACTCAGAGTTTCCCTCATTTCAGGGTTAACATACTCGGAGTTTTCAGTAAACCTGCTTTGTTAAACGGACCTCAGGACAAAAACAAGGATTCTAACTTGATTTTTACTCTTCAAGGACAGACTCCCCAAAAACAGTGACTTCAGTTTTGTCCTCATTAAACTGGGGAATATGTTGGAACATCAAGCTGCTAATGTTTTTGATGCACTGTCCCGGAGAGTCTATGTGATGTGAAACCATACAGTTTTAAATAGTGTGAGAGGACAGGAGTATGTACAGATTAAACAACAGAGGGCTGAGAATCCTGACTGAGCATGAAGGCACCATGCACCACGTCACAGAAACCAAACCAGTGCTCAATCTCTCCATTAATATATTATGATTGGCCGTCTCACATGCGGCAGTGAGGGCCAATAACACGAGGACAGACAGTTAACCAGAAAGATGAGCTTAACGTCAGTCAGAACTTGCGGATGTTGCATAATGTTAGTTTTAAATGGTTATTTTGCACAGATGAATCCATATTAGCTTCTTTTGATTCCTGCAGTTTTCAGGCCTTTGGGGAAGACCCCTGAACTGTTGACTGTCTGTTACACATCTGCTGTCAGGAAACTGAAAAACCTTTTAAAAAAGCTCCTCCTAAAGAGGCAGAATGTGCAGGCTTTGAGATGTAAAACAGCTTTATGACATTAAAACGATTCATCTTTACCAGGTTATTTCTGGCTGATTGCTGAGGTGAGGAAGCAATGATGGTTTGTCTAGTATTCATTTGTTTTTTCTGTGAAAAAAGGAGCAAAGTCATCACACGACTGTAGAATTGAATTCAGGAGGCACTGACACTTGTGGGTTGTTGTTTTTCCACAAACAGTGTTGGTGCATTGTTATAGTCTGAATTAATGATCCGAGTCAGGAATGATTGCTTTGCCTTTTCTCACCTCTAAATGGTATTTGTGGAAACTCTCTTTGTAAAGATTGCAGCAGATTTAAACTTTAGTTTTTCTCCATTTACGCTCAGTTTTGTGACTTTTGGACCCATCCTGAGTGTCCGCCACGATAGCCACGTCAAACAAAACACAGAAATGATCCAATAAGGAGTTTTCAAGCATAAAGGAAAGTTCATCGCTTCAGTTATCAGCATGGATGTTTAAATCCAGACTCAAAGTCAGTTAAAATGATGGAAATCAGTTTACAATGTCATCAGAAATGTAGCTGAATGTTTCAGTGGCCTATAGATGTTTAATAGACTAGTTGTAGCTGCTATTTAGTCTAACAGAGAATGAATGAAAGAATTAAATCTGAGATGTCTGGATTGATTCAGAGGTCTAGATCCAAACTATGAGTCACTTTCTTCATGTCCTCCATTCTTACAGTTCATACTGGGCTCAAGTAAAAACCAAGTGGGACATCACATTGGTTACATCACAATTGATCTTACCCAGACACAAGCGCCATCTAACACAATCAGGTCTCCTTCCTCCTGCGTCATTAGAGACAATTACATAAAGATGAGTCAATCATGAACTGTTCAACATGTCTGCATCCTAATGGAGGGAATAACAGACTGAGTGCAGCATACCTGCCTCTGTCCCAGGTGTTAGACAGCACCACGCTGTGTTTTGCATTGTTTTTCACCGTGCAGAGCCACACATGCATGCTCAGCGATGCAACAGCACAGATGTAAGAGACCTGCTGTCTGTCACTCTGCCTCACTCCTGATTAAAGTGTGTTGTGTTTGTCCTGGCCTGATTGCTTTCTGAGGCACTCCTCTGCGAGACCGAGCTCCTCGTAGTTAGAGCAGCTGCACTTTTGTTGAATTGTTCCGTGATCTTTGGACCCTTGAAACCTATTTGAGTCGCACTGTCGAATCTCACAAACATATTGGTGTCGGCAAGTTTCCTTTTCTTTATTCCCCCGAAAAAAAAGTGCTTTTTGCAGAGGTATGTGGTTTCCTTCGCCAAACTGAGATTAGCCCTATCCCCGCGGACGAGAGATTTATGAGCCTCAGAATGAAATTTTTGCCAGTGCATGACCCAGAAGGCAGATTTTTAAAAGTGGTGTGAAGCATTGTTCCATGACGAAAGACTCCTCATCGAGGGGCCCGGTTTTATCGTCCTCTCTCCACTTGTTTTACAGACATTTCAAGTCGTTTGACGGTGCAGACCGAAGCCTGTAGAAGTCCCTCATTTCCCATATCACCAAGGATATGGACTTATAAATCTCACTACCTCATCTCTTCTTCCCTGCTTTTGTCTGGGCTGTCCTTTTTTTTCCCTCTCATTTTGAGCTTTTTGCCTCCTGTCACACCGCCCCCTGCCTCAATTTAGCTTTATTAGTCTTTTGATTTTTAATGGTGATGCAGTGACAGAGAGAAGGAGGGGTGACATACGACAGAGATTCTCGACCATGTTTAAACTTTGTGGTTACGAGGCACAACTGTGACGCCTGTATTAATGAAACTTTGGTGCTTTAACACAGACAAACTCTGTAGCCATCCCTCTCTCCATCTTTGTTCCTGTTTATGCTGCATGTGCACAACAAACATCCTCATCTTCATCTGTGTCACACAAACGCTCACATTCGATCTACCGCTCGCCGACACTCCATATATCTGTGTGCTTTTCAGTCCATCTGCATCTCTGCTGTCATTATCTGCTAGCGGAGGAAATCATTTGTCTTGAGCAGGGTGCTTCATCATGCGTTCGTCCTCACTGCGTCCTAAATTTAAATTGCTGCAAGCCCTGCAACGCTGCCAACCGCTGCCCTGCTGTACCCTACCGAGCCCTACCCTACCCTTTCTATTTCATAGCAATATCCTCCAACATCAACATTGCTTTTCCGCAGTGCCCTCTATAATTCCTCCCTGTTCCGCTGGACCTACTTTTTGATCTCATAAACCTTCTATTCTGTTGTATGTTTGAAATTGTTCCACTCTAATCTGCTGTACCCTCTCCTCTGCACTGTTGCACCCTGATATGCCCGCCCACTGCTCCATCGTGCCCTTGTAACAGCAAATTCCATGGTTACTGAACTGCAGATGCTGAACATATTTAATAGATGCTGCTCTTAAGTGATGGTTGCAGATGGCTGCTGATTTTAATAATGGCGCGGACGGGAAATGGCTGATCAAGCCCTTAACTGGAGCGGCCGAAACTCGACCACACACACGGCTCAGGATGCAAACCCTGGACTCAAGTGTCTAAATCTGCAATCACCTCCCTGTATGACTTCCGTAAAGTAAATGGAAGTAGAACATCTTTTCCTGGAAATAAAGAAATAAGTAGTCTGTGAACATTATTTATAGGAGACAGGGCTGGCTAGCTGCATCCCTGTTGGTCTAATCTGTCCTGTTTATATCCTTCTATCTACCTGCAGTACCTCCTCTATGATCTATTATGCACACTGTGAGGTATTAACATTAACTCAGCTGTAAAACTCAGGAAAGTATGAACTTTCAGCCCGTGATGCAGTTTTGCATCATAGTTTGTCAAATAACCGCTTGGTGAATGCGAACGTGTGAAGGCCGATATCTTGTTACACATCCCTGCCGCTCCTCTGCTGTGCCCTCTCCATTACACTCGAAAATCCTGCTGCAAGTTCCACAACATAAGCCAGAGCTCAGCAATATCACAGAGGATAAGAGAATTGAGTGTGCGTAGTGGTGGTGGTGGGGGGGGTAAAGGTGGGGGCGAGTAGAGTGCCAGAGAGAGCCTGGGAGAGATGGGAAAAAGGAGTGAGCTCGAGATAGAGAGAGAGAGAGTCATAAGGGAGCGAGTGTGAGGAGGGAAAAGGAAAAAAAGGAGATAATTGAATTTTAAAATGCCCTTTTATCGATCGACTAGCAGAACGTCACGGCTGCATTTCAATGCGTCAAAATGCAGAATTACATCAGCCCTCGTCTCCCTCGATACAGACAAAAAAACAACAACATCAAATGGAAGGAAATAAAAACAGAGCAGGGAACGGGGGGGAGAAAGATATCAAAAGCAGACAGAGGCGCAGAGGATGGAGGGAATGGTGCTGAACCCCCCACCACCACCACCACCACCACCCCGCAGCAGCTATAGGCAGGGTGCCATGAGCTGCGAGTTTAACCCTAAATATCCCCTGCTGCTGCCAGCGCCCATTAGAAAAACCCAGGATCATGGCCGTTCATGAAATTTAATCATTTCTTTTTTTACGAGACATCAAACACAACTTTCAAACGGAAAATTCGGGTCCATGTACACGAATCCTGTAGATAACATTTTGTGACTATTTCACCCGAACCCTTTATCCCTAACCCTAAACCCAACACGAACACTATGACCCTAAACTGATTTTTTAAATTATTATTTCTTTCCTGACCTTTAACCAAAGTGTTTCTGTTGCCTAAACCTGAGCACAAACAGGACGTGAGCCCTGGATTCTGGTGTCTCGGTCCTGCACTCACCATCCACCAAGCGACGCCACCTCAGTTCATAAATGTAGTGTTTCCTTCACTCGAAGAAACGTGATGGAGGCGAGAAAGCTACTTCCAACACATAAGTTTCAAAGTCCTGCTGAGTGTCGATGTACTGAGTTCCTGATACGCTTTGATGCTGTGTTGACAAAGTGTGATGTCACTGGGCGTCTTTTTATTCTTCCCACAACTCTTTGTGGCATTTTTTAGTCTGAACAGCTGAGTGTAACACCATGACGGCCTTTCAGTCCTGTCCATGTGTGACGCAATATATATTCAAGCGATTATCGCTTCTCGCTCCTCTCCATGACGGCGGGCTTTTCACCTCGACTTCGAGCGTGGCTGTAAGGGAAATGGTGGTATAATGTCTGTTAGACGTGTTTTAAAATGCATTAAGAATGAGATGTAATACTGATGTAGTGTGAAACACTGAAGATGTGTAGCAGCCCACGCACTGATACGTGTTTAATGTCATATCATATTCTTCCTACAGTGTATTTCCTGTCTTAACGCCATCGATTAGACATCTAAGTGTGTTCAAAGTAAACACAAAGCAAAGCATTCAGAAGAATGTTGCAGTTCCTGTTATTCGCTCCAAAGAGCCCGTGTGCCGCCTCTCCAGATGTGGCTGTCTGGAAACATCCAAACCGAGCGAGCTTAAGCGCTGATTGTTCTCAAATCTTTCACGAGCTCTAGTTCGTGTTGTTATTTTGCTCCTCTTCTTCTGGAGTCTTTACATTCATGCATTGGCATCATCAAGCCTCAGGAAAAAATCACTCAAGTTTTCACTCAAGTTGAAACATTTCAGCTCGCACAGACGTGTCTCCGCCTCAGTTCGTGCCTCCCGGCGTCAAAACGCGTCCAGTTGTGTGCACTGACTTTTAGCCAGCTCTAAAATTAACTTTGCATCCAGTCTGAGCACGTCGTCGCAGACGGACTCCATTCGTGTGCGGAATCGACCTCTTCCTCCATGTTTGTAGTGCTCTCTTATCTATAATGTAGTATTTATATATTAGCTTTTAGCACACAGGCAGCATTAAACTCTTTAGAAACAACCAAATACATGTCATCATATACAACTATCAGATCTCCAGTATTACAAGGCTCTAAATGCTCCACTTCTAACCTGCTGAATGGCTGTAGTCCAATCAGATCAGAATGTACTTGAATTCAAACTGAATCAGGCGAAGGTGCGTTTGGGTGTTACGGTGCTGCCTGATGAAAGGAGTTCTGCTGCAGCTGGATCTTCTTTTAAGAGCCGTCTTAAAACATTTCTTTTCTCTCAGGCCTTGTGTGTGTGTGTGTGTGTGTGTGTCTGCACGCCTGTGTAATCCACGTGTGAGCGCTGTAATAGGAATAGCACAGGGGTTATAAAAACTCTATTGTGTGTGGTGTGCATTGTGAGAGTGGCTGAGAGCTTTTTTCACATATTTCTGTGTGTTTTCTAACTTCTTTAGTGTTTCCTATGTTTTACTCTAAAGCACACTGAGCCTGCCTGTGTATGAAATGAGCTATACAAATAAAATTGATCGGACTCTCAAGCAGTAAAGTGTTCATGCACTTCACAGGAGGCGATATTGTTGTCTTGCACTTAAAGATGTCCTTATATCAGCATTCAGCTTCATTATGGTGTGTTGTAAAGCATTTATTATCTGCTTGAATGCTTTTAGAAAAGCTAAAAAATTGACCTTAAAGTAATATTTTTCATGACTAATCGTGTAAAAGATGAGGTGTTCATGTGATCGTCCTCTCACAATCTGTGTCAAACAGATGTTCACAGCTGGCTACACACAGTTTCCACTGAAATCTGTAAACGTTACTGAAACAGTAAGACAGGTAGCCTCAGCCTTTGTGAGGGTTCAGTAAAGAACACGGTAAGACTCAGTAAACCTCGTCTGGATCAGAAAAGCTCTCAAAGAGGAATTACATCAGCCTGTTTCCACCTGATAAAGACAAGAAAAACAACAGAGTGACTCCACAAAGAAGACAAAGACAACCAGAAAGACACACAAGAAAAGATATTTACTGCTCCGATCCAGCTGTCAAGCGAACGTCCTACACATCGCAAAGTAAAATGAGACTTGAGTGAGGTTGAGGAGAATAAATCAGCTGCCTGACTGTTAGAAAACATGCTTCCGCAAGACAAATGGGAAGCCTCCGAACAATTTATTACGACTGGGAGTGATGCATTTGCATTCAGATACCGTTAGCCATAATTCATACTTTCATCTGAGAAGAAAACACATTTACTAGTTCTGGTTCTAATGTCTCAACTAATGGCCGCACAACCTCGAGGGAGACAGATACCTTTCGGACCACTTTTGAATTACTAAATTGAACAATTCATCAAAAGCGTATCACTGTCACATAAATGCTGTTTTTCTTGCAAGCTTGTTTATTTGTTTCATTTCAGTAAAGAAAATGCTATTGATTTTTTCCTCTGATTCTCAGCTTTCTGTTTGAATAAATCATGTTGCGTAGCAGCGAGTGTTGATCGTGTTCGGCCTCCAGCCGGGCCGTGTGGATTAGCTCTTCGCATCCTTAAACGTCCTTAAACTGCGCTGAAACTTTGGTTAACTCGGCGGCTGCGAAGTAGCATGCTCGCTCTGTGTGTGTGTGACTGTTGCTCTCTTTGGATGAGAGAGTGTGAATGTGTGTGTTTCTGTTTGTGTGTGTGTGTGTGTGTGTCTGGCCCCTTCTGCTCTGCAGTTTTAGCTGGCTGACCTACAGACAGACAGGGCAGCTCTACAGAGAGTTATGCCTTATGGCCTTTTGTGCAACACTGTGTGTGTGTGTGTTCATGTTTTTGTGTCTTTCCGTGTGTGCACGTGTGTGTGAGAACCTGTGTTTATTTACGACAGAGTGGATGTGGGTCTGTTGGTGAATGCGCCGTCCCACGCACGTGACCTCGCTGTGTGCGACGTCCTCGTTAATGCCGGTTTGTGAGCGCTCGTGTCTGCCTTTGTCTTGCACGTCTGCGCGTCCGTGCATGTGTGCGCGACCCGCTCAGCATTCACTACGTGTTTCTTCATCCGCTCACATGTATGTCACGCCTGCTTCGTTTGGCTGTGGGTTTGCCGTGTTTCAGTTCAAACAAATTCAGACGCCGCTCTGTCAAATAAAACGCAGTGCGCTTTATTCTAAGATAGAATATTTTCCGGGTAACATTTGGCATCGCCATCTGCTTGTCCAAATAGAATCAAATCACGCATAGTTAGTTACCTCATTTGGCTTCCCCTGCGCAGTCCCATCGACAAGATCCGTATCGGAGCCACTTACACTGACAGAATGTGCACTGTGAGCAGTGAGTGGCCCAGTGGCTGCAGACTCTGCCTCCTCATTCCACAGTCTCAAGTTCAATCCCAGCATCGGCTCACGTGCCGTGCAGAAATGTCACTGCGGTTTAACCTCCACAAACACGAGCAACACGTGAGTCTCTGTATGCTCCACATGCACCCAAACAGTATTATTTCTAATAATGCTATGGTTGTGAAGTCAATTCTTTATCCCATTACCATATTTCATTTGAAAACAAGGTAATTCTGTAGAAATTCTACACCAAGCATTGCCCATTTTTCCCGGCAAACTAGACTCCATGCTGGCAGTGGTGCAGGTGCTGCCTGTGCCTCTGCAGATGCTGCCGCCAGCTGGATCCCATCGCCAGCGCAGTGCTCTGTGGTGCTGCCTTCACTGTAGGCGCAGAGTCCCACTTTCACTTGGATTCTGGCTCAGCTGGTGATGTTGTGCTGTTGCAACATCAAACACTTTTGTCAGAAAGTTTTTTGAGACTTCACCTTCTTTTGTTTGTATTTTTGTTTTCTACCGCTGTGCAAAGTTTTTTCTTTCTTTTTCTTTCTCGTCATTTCTATACTTAAGGCAACTATTAGCTTCCTACATATCAAGGCCAGCTTTGGACTATTATTTGCAGTCCACAGTAAATGAAAATGCATTCACGTGAATTAATATTTTGTAAACTTGTCCTCATGTCATTGCACAGACAGAAACCAGGAACAGATGTGCACCAGGAGACACATCAGGCAAACAGACTGAGAGTGATGCACGACCGTTTTGGCTCTTTGTTAGATGATTAATGTTGCTCTCACTTCTTATTTACCTTATCTAGAAGGTGGCAAAGGTGATGCAGAACGTGTTTCATCGTGTTTTAGCACACCACGAAAAGGTGTCTGCTTAGATTTCAAGCGTGCTGGTTGTTTTAGGATCTACTCGCAGTTGCTTTTGAATGATGGTCGGCGAAAGTTAGCTAAAGCTTGCTGAGAGCTACATTGTCAGTCATTCTGTCTGAATAACATACAGTTAGAATACATACATTTGGCCTCATAATGGTGAAGCATGTGAGAGGGAGTTTTGAGTTTACTGGCTTGGTCTGGGTCTGGGTCTGGGTCTTGGGCCTGACATGCAGGCTCCAGCTGGATTTAGAGCTGGACATCAAGTATGTAGCTGCCATATGTGATAATATACATCTGTTCAAATATGTGACTACACTTCAGGGTTATGGCAGCTATTGAGAGACCACAATGTGGAGACCAAAAGAAGTGTGCGCTCTGGCTGCCTGTGAGCTCTCCTACGAGTTTCTAATGCCAGAGCAGATTGTTGGGAGTGAAGAAGAAGAACAGAACCGTGCTTCATGCAAATCTCCCGCTCACTGTGATCCTCACTCAAATAGAAGAACATAAACACAGAAACTGTGCAGCAGTGGTCTCCCACTGAGCGAAGAGACAAGGTTAACCTTCCCACTGCTGCTCTTTATCACAAAGTAAATAAAAGAAGGTAAACAGAGTTACTTCGGGACTGTACATACGTAATAGCGTTCAATAAAAATGTGTAGTGTTGCAGCGGTGGACTAAACGGGTGAAAACCTGCGCTGAGCGTATCTGCAGCAGGATACTTTAACCCTTTTACTGTTCATGTTCTATACCTTCACAGTAAGGTTACAAGTCAATTTTGACCCAGCTCAAGAATGTGATCATAGCAAGTGTTTTGACCCATCAATCTATTTAAATTATATAAATAGCATATCTGCCCTTAACAAATGGGTGATTAATCCTTAATTAGTGTTTCAGAGAGCAGGGAGGGTGTATTTTTTGGTTTTACATCACTCGTTTTTGGAGTTTTTTCTCATTTTTTTCCTTACTGATGATTCTAAAATTTGCTTCAATAGATATTGGGTCAAATTTGATCCGGAGCAGGTTTAATAGATGAAACTTTAAATAGTTTGATTTTTGTGAGTTTTGGGTCACATTTGGAAAAATCGTGCAATTTCAGCCTAAAACAATGACATGCAGGTGTTTTAGCTGCTGTCAAATGTCCAAAAGGGGTCAGATTTGACTCAAACAGTATCTAAGGGTCCAACTCAAGACAGATGTTGTTATAGTCTGAATTCTGAGACGGCAGCCGTCCAATGCAAGCTGGTGTATCTGACCTTGGAACAGCAACAACAGTTTTCTATGCACAGTCTATATATTATTCTGGGTGAAGTAAGTCATGGAAGAATGGCACCTTTAGACTTCGCAACCAGCAACACATTCAAGTCTACAATGATCTATTTCTGCACCAATTGAATAAATTGACACATAACCTTAAAAATACCCAGAATCCACTGGGGCGGGCAGAATTAATAAGTAATTGCTGTAAAGTCCTTCTCGAGTAAAGCACTTATGTAATCTTTTGATCTCCTGCTCTTGGATACCTCCATTCGTTTTCTCAGCGCTAGGCATTTAGGAAGAACATATGAGCATCATTAACCATCTGATGTTTGTATTCTGAGTGAGGACATCACACACTTTGGGCTGAAACTACTCATAAATGCAGTTTGTGGAGAGCAGGTTGATCAAAGAGCTCATTCATCCAAATGTCAGAGTGTGTGTTTAATCAGAAGTCTATAAAAGGAGGGCTCCATTGTGGGATGCTGGCTGTTGTTGGGTTGGCTTAACTGCTTATGCAGATTTCAGGCAGTTCCTTAATTAGGTTTCAGTTAATTGCACACCCACATGCAGCTTATAAGTCAATTATAGGCTAAACTGATCGTGGGCTATGAAAAGGGCTAACACGTACACTTCAGCACACACACACACACACACACAGATACACCAGCGCCCCACAGCAGATCTCGCTGCCTCTCCCCGACTCTCATGCACGCTGCCAAACTAATCATTTCCATGGTGCTGAATGTGAAACGGGGTTGTGTGTGTTTATTTCTTTATTTTTAGTGAAACAGTGGATGTGCAGATGGCCCACATTTCTGACCAATCTGCAACCCGGCAATTTTCAAACATAAGTGCTGGTTTGGTTTTAAGGGTTGTGCGATTTGTATCATCTTGTGAAAGTCTTGTAATGGTGCACTTACTTAAATGTTAAAATTAGATGTGAGAATGGGCTGCTAGCACAGTGTTGATTGCTGCATGTGGCGTTTTTAAATGGCACAGTGCGACTGCCAAATACAGACTGATGGTTTGGCTGAGGAGGTCGTCTTAAACAAACTGCATTGTTAGTTCGTGTTTCACCAAGTAAGGGTGACATATCCTGTGAAAGCTTTCCTGGGGAGGATTAACAGGAAGCAATTTCTAAACCTGCTTTTTATTCTTTTCACCATCTGTCCTCTCTGAACTGCTAACTTTAGCTCTGTTTTGTCAGGTAGAACAGCACCTTTGTTGTGCCTTGAAGCAACACGATGATGCTGATGCAATATGGATTGAACCTTTATCATATTTGCACACTGCAAAACCTCTTCAGGAGGAGGTCGTGGTGGACAGTTAGGTCAACAAAGACTTTGACGCAGTAGGCTGTGGTTTGCACCCAGTCTCCTATCAATACTCAATAATCAAGATTCGCCTGAGATGGACTGTTGGTTGTCCTCATTCTTCTGTCACCTGCCATTGGACTATTGCAGAAGACGACGGTTTAACAGGTTGATGTAACTTAAAGAGCATCAACATGATGGAAATATTGCCTTTATGTTCGTCTTGTTTTATTTGTCTGTTCAGTGATGTTAAGGTAACACGCTTCATGTATGACATGACTTAATCTTTAAATCTGATTCAGCTGCATTTTCTCACATTTGGTTCAACTTTTGCGTCTCAGCCGCATAAAAACATCAAGTTTTTTGTATTTCTGCGGCTTTTTTGTGCACAAATTGAATATGTGCATCACGCCAGGTGGATGGAAACGCACTTAAAGTTTGTTTCCACCCGCCTGGTGTGATGCACATTTGGACCAAACATTCATCAGTGGTGGCGCAGAGAACACTTAGGCAGGTAGCTTTGTGACAAACAGGTGAAAGAAAACCTCTTTGCCAAATGCATAGTGAAGCAGATACAAGCAGAGCAGCTCTTTACCTTCAAAACACAGCAGCACACCAGTGTTTGACCTTTAGAGCAGATAAATCAAAGAGAATTAACAACTACCTCCTCTTCTCAAGCCACCACCGAGATGCCCTTGAGGTTTGGGTTTAGCAGCAGGAATCCAGATTAAATTGTTTCTATCTAAAAGAATATATCGTGGGTTGTTGCTAAAGAGGAAGCTAAAGCTCAGTGACATCTCTCTCTCTGTGTCACATCGAGGGAAAAAACCCAGCACGCTGTATGTTATCAGTCAGATACTTGACAGCTGTGAGAAGCATCACCCCCACCTTGATTTTAAGGGATGTGCGCTCCTGGAAGCGTGTCAGCTTTCAAGGTATCTGCACATGAACTACAGCTAACCTTGCTCTGAACTTCACACAACCTCTTGATCCCCTTACCGTACGATAGTGGATCCAAGTGCACACACAGCGCTGTTAGCACATATATTAATGTGTGGGTACCTTATCTGCTTAAGGCCTGATGCTATCTCACAGCTGTGGTTGTTGTTGTTCTGCACGGCTTGGTGTATGATTTACAAGGAGAGTAAGAGGAGAAAAAAAATCATGTTTTCTGCACCCCCCCTGCAGGCAGAAGTCTTGTTTGCTGGGTTAGATTTTGATCTACAGTGAAAGCTCAAAATGTGGGAAAAAGCAAATGCACAGGTTTCCTCACTACGTTTCAGGCGATAGTCCGATTCACATGGCGAGGCCAGTGATGGCAGATAGGAGCGGAGGGAATCAGGAAAGAGAAGATAACACAGAAGAGGATAGTCTGGTCCATCTGGATCAATCTGCCATGATGACCAAGGTTCAAGTTTGCTTATTTAACTCTGACGGCATCCTGAGTTGTTTCAAATCAAGCTTTGACCTCTAATGGGAACTACAGCGATTTTATTTACTGTATCCAGATTAGTTTGTTAGTCATGGAGAGCTCCTGTGTGTTCAGTGAGACATCTTCTGTGTGAAAAGGTCTGAAAAATGATTTAGGATATTTCTGAACGTGACTTTTTTTATAACACTTGTTGTTTTTTACTCATGCAAATATAGGTAATCAGCTGTCTGCCGTTATCAGATCTTTTAAAGGTGCACAATGACGTGGATCTACTGAATGACACGTGTGCAACTCGTTCATATGAAGCTGCTGATCCCTCATGGGTTCATCCTTTATTTTCACCATTTCCAGAGACTCAAGTGTGCAACTGTAGTTTCTTTGACATTCCTGCAGAAGTACAGGTTCACACAGAAAGACGTTATTACTGCAGAACTGGTTACTAGTTAGAGAGTTATATAGAATCTGTAATATTGTATGAACATAAATGTTTGAAATGCTTGTATGGAAAAGTTGTTCATATCCTACGATTGTCTTTTGTTGTGTGTGTATTTTGAAGCACACTCAAATCAAGATGCATGTACAAAACAGAAGTCTCTAATCAATGTGGTTCATTCTACAATGTGAAAATAGTATGGGAATGCTAATCTTCATGCTGCACCCACACACAAATTTTCACGCTCACTGCAGGTGATAGTCCAGCTCGCTCAGCCGTGTCTACGCTATGGAGCAGGTACAGAAAGAACAACAGGGTGCGGATGGATGTTCATACCTGATGGATGGTGTTGGACTGTGTGTTGGGATGAAGCTGTCATGAGTGTGTGTGTGTGTGTGTGTGTGTGTGTGTGTGTCGTCACCCTGTCAGCTCTCCTCTCCTCACCTCGCGTCTTTCTCTGGAAGATCGTGTCTCTGTTGTATCCACTGGCTCCAGCACATAGAGGACAGACTATCCCGAACCTCAGCCGCACCGCTTCATATTAAATCTTTAAAGGACCGCTTAAATGGATTCCTCAACCCCTGAGAAAAAAAAAAAACAACCTCTAAGGTCGCTCAATCCATTTTATACGTTTAACACATTTTTTTAATTTTTTTAATTTTTTTGGACATTAAGGTGATGCACTGGTCCAATAACAGTGAGCAAGATCGGTTGCTTAAGGACATTGACAGGACAGATTTGTGGACTGGTTTTGCCTCCTTGACCATGATGAGACATCGGAAATGGTTTTGAAATAATTAAAATTTCTACTTTCTTTAAAGTTCGGATGAGATAATGAGCACTAGCTTGATTTTTTTGAATAATGAATTATATAATTATATTATTAGTGATGATTATAATCAATATTGCTGTGATTAGAGAAGCATATTATTTCTCCAGTGTCCTAAAAAAAAAAAATCAAGAACAGAGATATGAATAAAAATCCCCCTCAAAAAAACATGTTTTCACATTTTTCTGAGCACATTGAAAATACCAATGAAATAAACCTCAAAGGCATTTCCTCTGTGTCTCTATTTATTGCAGGCTGCTTTCAGTGTCATTTAGCAGGAAGCCTTGTGGTGCTGTATGCGTCTCCACGGATGTTAACTTTTTCCTTGGCTCCTCCACTGATGAGCAGACATTTCATAATGGAGCTCTAAATATCAGACTCACAATGCCTTCATTTACCAAAACAGTAATTTGTTGGTGAGACACACTGACGGCTACACAATAGGCATCGACTCACGTGATGCAATTTAGCATCAGAGTGTCAGAGTCCTAATTGATTTTGATTTTATAATTGAACACATATGCAAGCAATTAATATCCAGTGATGCTGGCCTGTTGGGTTGATTTCACTGACACTGAGACGCCAGACTGCTGTCAACCCTTGTATTAGGTGTGTGTGTGTGTGTTTGTGTGTGTGTGTGTGTGTGTTTTCGAGAGAAAGGTGGAGGCAGACAGTGAAGTGGAAGACAGTGTCTGTGTCTCTGTTTGTAACTGCCTCTATTTGCTCGTCCATGTGTGAGTGAGTGTTCATTTGTGCCAGTGGGCAGGCCGTGTGTGTGTGTGCGTGTGTGTGTGTGTGCGCGTGTGTGTGCGTGTGCGTGTGCGTGTGTGTGTGTGTGCGCGTGTGTGTGTGTGCGTGTGTGTGTTCCAGTTCAACCCCCTGTCTGCCTTTGCTGCTGTGGCAGCTCACCTGTCTACTGAAGCACAGACAGCAAACAGAGATTAGTCATTTTTTTGGTTTCGCTTTGTCTTGTTGCCGCTTGTGTTTGGACAGTGAGATGAAGATGATGCTCATGCAACATTCATTCAATAAAGCACTGAGATCTTAACTGAGGAAGAGGCGGAGGACGATGCAGAGGAAGAGGGGGTTGGCTACTGATAGTGGGGCATGTAGGAAAGCGAAGGAGAATGTGAAAGAAAGAAAAGTGAAGGAGGAAACGAACAAAACTGAGAAAATGATGCTTTTCACAGAAACAGTTTCTTCTTGAACCGGATGATTGCGTCAAAAACATGAACACAATTTTGCCATTTTTGTCACGAGGAACGCTATTTACCTTGCTTAAATTTTACTTGTGTCTGATTGGCCAATGTCAATGAGACACTCATTGAAATGAATGGGAGTTTTTTTTTTTTTTTTTTTTTTTTTTTTTACAGCAAGGTAGTTAATTGCTATTTTTGTTCCGAGCACTAAATTACCATGTGCATAATCAGATAACACTCTTTTTGTCAGCTGCTACCAACATATTCTCTCAAGTGTGTTAAAATTAAATGTGAACACATTTCACAACATATCACATCAAAGGCAGAGCAGCGATTTATTTCAGATTCTTTAACCACTTAATTGTCAGCTTATTGTTTTAATTAATGTTTAATGAAAAATTAGCTGTTGATTCAAAGATATGAAAGCATATGTTTATGTTGTAGCACAGCAGGAAGCAGCATTGCAGTGTCATACCACCGTGGGAAGCCTTAGGGAGTGGGTCAGGGTGGATGATGTGGGAGGACAGGCATTGGTTTCAGGTTTGGACAGAGAATTCTTGCAGATGATGGGCCTGACCTGGACCTGAATGAATTGAGCTAAGCCTAAAATTGAAGGTGCAGTCCAGGGAAAAAATGTTTTAGGAAAGAGGAAAGGATGGAGGCGGTGAGGAAATGGAAAGTAGACCATTACAGGAGTGACCGAGTCAGCAAAGGAGGACAAATTTCAAGAGGCAGAGGGTAGAGAGGCTTTAGATGGAGGAAAAGAAGCAAGGAGAAGGTGGAGAAGAGTAAGGGTGGAGAGAGACGGAGAAAGAGAGAGAGAGAATAATGTCTCAGGGTGTCGGATAAACAGCATCCAATCCCATTTCATCCGGACTTCAAAGGCCCAGAGCAGCAGGGAATCGGACTTCAGCTGAAAGGAGGTGGTCACCTCCACCCGAACCTGGACACTGTCCACTACTTTTTTACATTATGGTCATTTTAGCCGAAGCTTTTATCCACAGTGACTTACCGCCAGTCTCCACTCCATCTATCAGCCACGGCCGCGGCCGTTTCCTTTGAAATCAATGAAAGCTGCTCTTCTGTGACCACTGGAAGCATGATCAAATAATTACATGGGGTTGGTTCTCACTATGTGGTATCTCCCGCATGCAGTGCATTTAAAATAATGAGAAATGTGGTTGAAACGGACAGATTTCTGGTGTAATCAATGAATAACATTGAATACTGTAACATTAAATCAAAGTGAAGTAAATATAACTTTTTTCCCTCGTTCTTTGTGTACACCTGCGTGAATAAATGAAAAAACAGCTATCATTCAGCCTCATCTACCCAAGTAGTTTTCTCCATTTTCCCTTCTTTCAGTGGAACAAAGATTTGCAGCTGCAGCATAATACAGAATAATATCATACAAAGGTGGTTTGCATTCTGAAAACCTTTTCTTTTTTAACAGAAACTGAAATGACCATACGAGCTGCTTTGCTTGTTTTTAACCTATCAGAGGCTCCCTTCCTGTCCATCACTGATGCTGCTGAGCGAAGCTTTTGTGAGGTGATTACTCGTATTATTTGTCTCATGTGTACCAGTGAGCACACAAGGAGGAACATGCCACACTGTCAGCTATTGGCTGGGCAACAATTCAGGATTATGAGATATATCATAATTTTACATATGCTTGGCATATAATGAAGATTATTTCTTTCTCTACAATGGTTTGTGGGAACATGGGTAGAAGATCGGAAAGGAAGGTACTGATGCCATATTGGCCAGGAATAATACATATAACACACACACACAGTGATGGGGAGGAAGACAAGGAACCTATATTATAAGATAACTTATAATATGCTTTAAAAATGATCAACAGTAAACAGTGATGGGATGTACCACAGCTCCTCAGACATGCGCAGTCAATTCAGGAGTTTATTAGTAAAAACCTGGTTCTTTCTTGATTTGTGGTGAAGCCCCCAACCCCTGGAGAACTTAGCATGTGGTATAATTTGTGTAATCTGTATATCATGAGCTTCAATTACCCGTGCAGCCCTTTAACATGTGGAATTATAACCTTCATGCTGTGCCGACTATTAAAATGTAATGAAAATGTGATGATTTTTTCAGTTTTTCAGCACTTCTAATTATGATCTAATTGCTGAAAAGCTGTTTGAATTTGTAGAACAAAATTTCTAAACACAGCAACGACAAACCACAGGGGACACAGGGAGACGGGACTATCTTCCTGCACAGGAATGAGCTCTGGAGCTGCTGAAACCAGTTCCACACAGTCAAGCTAACCAGGGAGTCGCGCACAGCATGTCACTCTTTTCATCGTTTGATTTCTTTCTTTCTCTTTTGAGGTGAGAATTTTAATGAGCCCCTCGGAGTCTGTTTGCTATACCTGCACAGTTTGCATTTATTTTCTTCTCTTGTCTCCTGTCTGCTTCCCATGTGCAAATACAATCAAACGCAAAACCTAGAGCTCTGCCAGGGACGCGGTTTTATATTCCAAGGGATGCAGAAATCACACATTTTCACCTCGTAGTCTCCGCTTGATAATCCAGAGTGTGAGTGTGATGATAAAAGCTAGATGATAAACCTCTTGGGGTTGTCTTGAGTTCTCTATTCATTTGCTGTGCACTGAACCTGCCGTGTAAAACATCTGGGCTGTTGTAAACCTTCTCGGGGAAACAGTGAATGTGTTAGATTCTTCTGATGTTTTGATCCTAAAAATCAAAGATTATGTCAGAGATTGGCAACTTCAGTCCAAACAGTTTAGGCATCAGCCTTGATGAACCCGTACCAGCGAAGCCTGGACTGTCAGACGGGGCCAACCTTCAAACACTGCTGAGGATTCTGGGTCGAAACCAGAAGTCTTTGCTCATTCTACAGCAGGAATCTATCCGCCCTGTGGATGCCGATGCAGTTTATCTCAGGAGAAAAAGAAGAAGCTTTTCCTGTATCTATCTGCTCGTGTCTCTCTATTCAAGGCACCTTATCTGAGGAATGAGAGAGCTGTAAACACAAGAAAAGGGTGTGCATGTTTTATAGGCCTGCCTCTGTCTGAGAAAGTCATCGTGATGGGATCATCCATCCTGTGTGGAGCAAAGCATACAAAAACGACATACAGCTGATTAATCATCTGTTTTACATGTTTCTGTGCCCTGAGCATCACTTGCTCTACTCTGTAAATGGCTAATCTTTTCAGATCTGATCAGATTTATAGATTGTCTTCACAGAGCACAGGGTGTTAACAACATCTTCAGTTTTTGAGAGTTAAAAGACTGAGCATCTATAGCCACGTTAGCACCTCTGTGAGGTTTTCTTTCAACTAAATGCTAGTGTTAGCCTGCTAACATGTTCACAATGTAAACATGCTAATATTTAGCCGCCATCTTAGTTACACTGTAGCATGTTAACGTAATACATAATGTGATGGGAGCTGATAGTTTGCAGGTGTTTGGCCATAAGCAAAGGTGAAATTTGAAAAGATGTTTAGCAAAGCTAGGTATTACTAGAATTTCCAGGTATTTCTTAAATTACAACTCTGAATATATATTCCCTAAACCAAAAACAGGAAAATAAGGAAACTGTTAAAAATCTGACGAGAAATTAACAGAATATTTCTCAGCAAGTGTTTCACACTTGTCATGTATCATGTTTAGATTAAACTTTCCACTTTCCATGAACCATTTAAAATTCTACAACAGTACACTTGTAGGTTTGCTATTATTTTAGTGTGAGCAGCTGCCAGTGTATTCATACTGTGAATCGATTTTGCTATTGCTGTAGATGCACGTGTTGATGAGAGTTTGTGAGGGTTTAAGGACATTTTAGTCATTTGATTTCTGCTCAGTCTTTCATACAAAATCGCAGAAAAGAGAAACAATAAGAGACGTTTGGTAGAGAAATTACAGAGCTGCATGTGGCTTTTCTAAAGATCCATAAAGATTTATCAATGTATAAAGGTAACTGTGTGTGCGAACCTGTGGTACTGACGGTGTGGGGACATGAATCTGTTTATACAGTCACATTGTGGGGACTCACCTTCCTTATGAGGCAAAACACAATTCCCAATGAGAGTGCAAATGTCCCCAAAAGTGATGAAAACACAACTATGTGTGTGTTTGTAGTGTGTTGTGTAGTTGTGTGTATACTGGTGTTAGCTACGTTGTGGGGACATAAATCTGTTTACACAGTCACACTGTGGGGACACACCTTCCTTATGGGGACAAAACACAATTCTCCATGAGTGTGTTAATGTCCCCAAAGTGATGGGAACGCAAGTGTGTGTGTTTGTGTGTTTGCATGTGTGTGTGCGTGCGCACGCATGTGGCACCAGGCCATTGTGATGTGTGGAGTCACGGTGTGATTTCCGATAAAACGACCTCAATTATCATTAAATTCCCCTGCTGCCATTTATCAGACAATAGGTGTGGGAAAGCTTGCAGGAGTGTGTGTGTGTGTGTTTGTGTGTGTCTGCCTGCATGCATTTGACGCTCCCTTTTCATAGCAGAAGTCGATAAAAGGAGATTCTTTACCCCCAACCTGCCTCTCATCTTTTGAGTCTTTTCTATTTTTCAGTCTTTCCATTCATCTCCGCCTCTGACAGGAGTGGTCAATAAGCTACGTCATCGGCTCAAATAGTTTCTATCTCTTCCTTTGTCCCTCTTAAGATTTCTACTTTTCTGCTGTCTCTAAGTCACTTTTCTCCTCTTCTTCTTTTCACTCTTTTTTCTTTTAAAAACTTCCTGTCAGACTTCCTTCTTCCTGTTTCTCTTTTTCTGTGTCTCCTAACGTCAAGTGGAATTTTCGTTCTGCCACATAAAAATTACCTGTCAAACCTCTGCTTGCTGGGATCCTCTGTATTGGACAGAATAGTATTCTTGTTGTAAACCAAAACTATTGCAAAATGTCAAAGGTTGATTCTGAAACTGCATCTCATGAGTTAAAGTTACACATTTCTTGCCTGTATATCCAGATGGGGAAATTCAGTGTTGTTGCACTCCTCGAAAGCACTGATGTGGTTTTGCAGAACGTGATTAATCTGCTTTTATAGAGCTGCAAACACACACAGGTGTGTGTGTGTGTGTGTGTGTCACAAGCAAAGCTGCTCTTTCTGAAGAGCATATTTTTCAAGGTGAGGATTGTGGGTTTCATAATGACAGTTGTTTCTAGAAAATTGGCATCGTTGGTTGAACATGAAAATTGGCTTCCATTCAGCCTAAAATGCGGAAGTATGCGGTGTTATGGCGTCACACAAAGTCTGAGGGAGGGGGTCTCTTTCAAGAGTATAGAGGTCGTGGGTCTCCCAGTGTAATCAGTATAAGTAATCAATACCTTCTATACCTAACCCTGTGTAATTTGTGAGTGAGAAACACATTCGTGGAGAAAATACCGAGAACATGACCTTGGTGTCCTCACTGATAGCTTTGGCACTGTTAGGGAGCTGATGGCATATATATGAAGGTATAGAGAGTATAAAGAGACTACAAATGCAGTCTAGTCCAATCTCTGACCAACAAAAACAAAACGTGCCTGGAAAGAATATTTTGCGAATGATTTGAGTGTCACACTTCACATTTTACGTTAGTAATATTTGATTTAGATTTGATTTAATTTTTGTATCAGAATATTTTACGCAAACAACACAACAACCGCTGCAAACATACATTACCTTCAACATGTCCCCATATCTAACTGACTGAATCGTTCATTGACAGTGACTCGGACAGATGTGGCTGTCGGAGAGCACCAGCGAGAGGCGTATCGGACCTTTGCGTCATATGATCAATGTTGTGAAATGGTTGTACTTTGTTTAGGTTTAGACAACAAAACTACTTGGTCAGTTTTTAGGAAAAGATCATGACCTTTGGTTTTGGTGTCCTGGGTGAAAGCCCGCTCCATCTTTTCCATATGTGGACTTTCTTGCTCTTTATACAGCATCACCTGACTTCCTCCTGTGCTCCTGTCATATTTAGAGGCCCAACAGTAAATAGAAATATGGGTTGTTATAACCTGCTTACACAGACAACCTGTGTTGACGGGGTTTTTTTCGTTAGGACGGGCTGATTACATTAAACCTTGTGAATAAGTAGCTGCAGTGATCAACTGCATCTGTCACTTTTACATTCAGTGCTTCACACAGGAACACTGCGGCCTACTGAGAACCAAAACTCTGATTTAACGGCGGCCTGTTCTGTGTAGCCTGTGGGACTCGAAATCTGCTTGATGGTAAAAGCTGATATTCTTCAAATAAAATATAAGAGGGCTCTGATCTAATATTACCAACCAGAGACAACATTTTGTACTATATGCAGTCTGAATATTTGATTCAAGTATTTGAATCTGTGAGCAGATACGTGGCAGTTTAGCCAGTCTAACTTTAAGATGAGCAAACTGTATTATACACTGTATTATAGATAATACTGATTTGCAGTAGATGCAGTGTTGTACATATAGAATTCATACGTCTACTCCAAGATAAAGCACATCCCTGATGCCTAAATATTCATATGAGGGAACATGTTTAAGTTGTGGTATGGACAGTAACTGACGAAACACTAACTGTTAACTCTTCACTGATCTATCTGCACAACACTGATGGATGCCAGGTTCAGAGATTGTTATGTGTGCATTAAGAGTGATTTATTGTTCATACCAGTACATGTTGATGGCATTGATATCATATTATTTTTTCTTTGTTTGTTGCTTTTTGGTTTTAAGGAAGTTTAGACTCTGCTCTCATTGTAAGATAAGAAAAGATAAGACTTTATTAATACCCAGCCAAGGAAATTCGGGAGAAAGACTGGGTCCCGCTGTGTTACTCAGGCTGCACTACAGCATCTATTCATGGGCCTGATCCCACTACTGAGCGGCATGGGGGCTTTGACCTTATCCATGTCCGACCAGAACCTTTTTGGGCTCCACTAGGAGCACCATATCAATATGCGTTTTTTTTTTTTTTTTTTGTTCGTGTTAGTTTTGACAAGGCCTGTCACCTGGTGTTGGTTGTTTTAGTCAGCTGACAGCTGCTAAAAGGTCCATCTTGGCCATCGGAATAGATTTTAATGGCTAACTGTGATGCTGGCAAAGGCTCAAAGCACTGGACCCAAATGCACGACTCAGACAGCTTTCTCAAAACGAAAGGCTTTAGGCCTATTTATTAGAAAACACAAAAAATGATCTCACAAAAATAGAAATGAATCTGGCACAGGACGGGAAACGCAGACATTATATACACGAGGTAACAGGAGACAATCAGGGCGGGGCAGACAATCAGACATGCGGGAAACACCAGGAAGTCAAGGGCCTGAAACAGGAGAATTAGTTTTCACAATAAAACAGGAAGTGCAAGACACAGACCAGACAGCAGTGAACAACACCTCAACAGACCCGACGAAACATAACACTAACAAGACATAACTGCGAAATAAACCAGATATGCAGTTGCTGGAAGCTCTCAGCTGTTTCCCTGAGTATTCAGACAGAGACAGAGACCTTGGCTACGAACATTGACTGCCCATTTACTGCATCTTACAGTGTGAGCCACCAAGTTAGATTTGACATCTGGATTTACGTCTTTTGACAAACCTTAACCTTGTCCTCCTTTCCGACCAAACTGAGTGATTTGTGGGCATCAGAAAAATCAGATCAGGCAAAAAAAGGCAAAAGGAATCATGAGAAATGCTCTTTGCTTAGAACCTAAATGAAGCGGGAAAAATGATTGATAGAGGTTTCAGAATGAAAGTACAAATTGGAGGCACATTATTATGCTTGGAAAGAAAAAGAGATTGCTTGTGTGTGTTTGCTAATGTGTGTGTTTGTCCTGAATAGCAGTGGACAGCAGCCTTCAACGGCAGCAGCAGGCAGATTCCAGTGGCAGCCATGCATGAGTGCACAGCTGCAGGGAGGACACGCACAGACACACACGCAAAATACACTCGCAAACACATGCAGAGTCACACACAAACAGGGATGCATACAGATGACTTGCATTCGTAAACACACACACACACTCATGGCTGCCTCTGTATTTTAATCTGTGATGACATTAGCAAACAACGGTGCGACAGAGGCTGAAAAGGCAGGATGAGAGAGAGGGGGGGAAAGCAAAGGATGACCACGATACAGTGACAGGAACGATATGTCACACACTCTGTAGCCCTGGTGGACAGAAGAAGACCAGAGGACAGAAACCCTGGATGTGGTCCTGACACAAACTGAGAGGTGTCACACCACGGTGAGGTTTGTCTCGTCTTGGGTTTTCTGTCTCGTCATTTCCTGTTTTATTTTGAAAGTCCAACTCTCCTCTTGTTTCAGAGCACTTGCCCTTCTTCATGTGCCACCCTGATCACCTGTTGTCTCCACCTGTTCCCCATTGCCCTCCATGTGCTAAAATAGTCTGCGTCTCCCTTGTCTTGTGCCAGAGTGTCTTTGTCCTTAGGTCGATTCACCTGAGCCTGTCCTTGTCCTTTGCCCACAGCCACAGAGTTTGACTACGTAAGCCTTTGTTCCTCTTCGTGAGTGATTTTTATTTCTAAGTTCTATAGCTTAGTTTTTGCCTTCTTGTCTTTGTTTGTTCATAGCCATTTCATAGTCCTCCCTAAGAGTGTATTTTGTTTGTTAGTCTCAATTTGAAAGTGATTGTAGGTCCTCTGTTTTTTTGGAGTGAAATTTATTTATTTATTTTTCCTAGTCTGGTTCCTTACTTGAAGTGTTTGTCGTTTTCATAGCCTTTTGAGTTCTTCCTCCCTCGGGAGCGATTTTTGTTTACAGTATACCCTTGTTTTTCACGGGGGTTACGTTCCAAAAAGAACCCGTGATAGGCAAAATCCGTGAAGTAGAAACCTTTAATTTTTTTTTTACAATTATTATACAATTAAATACTCTATTATACATTGAAAAGAAAGAACAAACCATTTTACAGGCTCAAGCATTTGTTTCACAAAAAAAAGTACTTTAGAAACATTTTTTTTAACAAATAACTTTTGTACTGTACTGTCAAATAATAATTTTAATCATCGATGTGAACAGAAGGCTTCAAATTGCGGAGATTAGCACCGCCCACTGCGACCCGAGTAATTGGATTAAACGGGAGAAAATTAAAAATGATTATGAAAAAAATACAAAGTACAGTCGGACAAATAGTGACTCAGGTGTATTTCACTGCTCTTCAGACTGAGCCGCTGCATCCTGACTCCGCTCTGCAGTGTATATTGAAATCTCTGCATCTGAGTCCTGATTTGAGTCCCGGCCTGACAAGAGGGAAGACAAGTATGCCTGATTTAAAATGCAAATATTAGCATGTTAGCATGTTAATGCCTTGGTGTTTAGTAAGCGGTAACTGCATGACACAACTTTGGTACAAGTAGAGCTCAGACTGACAAAGTATGGCTTACCAATAATTTCCACGATCTGTCCGTGACGTGCATGACGAAGCCGATCGCTGCCATTCTAAACAACAAGAGTGTTTCCACCAGATGTAGCGTCTCAGTTTCAGAAGCGTCCCAGAAGCGTTTCTACGCTCTGCTCTGCTCTGAGTATATGACAGGCGATGCAGAGAGCAGATCAAGCCAGACAGGAAGTGAGACACAGGAACGGTGCAGAAAATCTGGTAAATTTCCAAAATAAGGTACAGAATAGTATTAAGAGAGCTGTGTCTTGCTACAGGAAGGCACTCCATTCATTCCAGTGTAAGCTCCTCTTGGATGCATACGATGAAATGTTCCTCAGGCTTCCTGCATGTTTGGGCTCATTGAGCGTGTTTTAGAGGCCTTATCTGGTCAAGCTGATTGAGAGCAGGCGCATTATTGACGTCCTTTGGTCCACCTTTTCAGTTCCTGCACATGAACCATCTGAAATCATGCAGCTCTCAGACTTTTTCAAAGTTTTTTGGAACTAATCACTAACATACTGATAAATGCTTCTACAAGAAGTCGTTTGGAGTTGTTCCTGGAACAGTCCTGTGCTGTGAGGTGATTTTGGTTTAATGACCATAAGAAAAGAGAGGATCACAAACACTCGGAAATGATGTTTTTTAGTGCCATCGCATATTGCACCATTATGCGCTATAAAAGGTAAAAAGTCCTAAAGAGCTGTATCATCATTTATTTTATTTATTTCTGTTCATATGGGAGCCAGCAGGAAGTCGGCCAGCTCAACTATAGAAGGCCATCGTGCTGTATGGGCCCAAATCTGACAAGCAAATGAATGACGAGGGCGCCATCGTGGAGCGGCATCCAATTTCCTTAATACGAATTCCTTAATCCTTTTAATTTATGTAACAACATAGCATGCTTCTAGCGCCACCCTCAGGCCAAACTTTGTTTTTGCTCCACTATTGGTACGTATAGAAGAAGAAGAAGAAGCCTTCTCTTCATCGCTTTGTTTTCTGGTGTGTAATAAGCCTCTTGGGGCTCTTTAGTGTTGTTCACTCTTCATTCTATTACGTGATATCTGCACGAGCAGCAAACAGCAGTTTCCACATTATTTTATTTTATTTATCATTTTATTACTTTCTGACAGGGTTTACGTTACGTGGCACTTATGACATTATCTTCCTCCACGAGGATGATGAAGGAAGCGAAAGACACAAACACAAAGGAGGATGTAACTGCTCTTATCTTGTTATTTCTGATGCGCTCTGACTTTCTTGCTTTTATCTTTTGCTTTTTTATCTGTGTTTGTTGTTCTCTGATCTCCGTGAAGCACTTTCTGACAAACCCATTTGATAAAAGCACTTAAGGGATGAATTGGGCTTGGCTTGCAGAGGAGAAGGAGGGAGGGGGACGGGGCAGAGGTGGGTCAGACAGAAACACAAGGACTGAGGCAGGAGGGATAAAACCATGGATCAGATCAACAGGAGACTCAAGAGCAACAAGTGAAGGATGTGATCTGTCTTTTTCCTCAGTAAATCACATCTTTGTGGCCCTTTAGCAAAGCATGTTGACATTTTTTAACATTTGGCAGAACTGTTCTAGAGGCCCAAATACAACAAGCAAGGGTTCACATGACTTCTTATGTGTGACGGAGGAGCTCGGCCCCGCAGTTCCCCTCAGCTCTGCACAGTCTTTACAGCATCTTTCAACTTATTACCTTCACCAAGGAGGCCGTTTTCAGGTTGGTTGGTTTCTTTGTTGGTTTGTCAACACGATTACAGTAAAACTACTTTCATGAGACTTGTTGAAAGGGTGTTTTTTTCAGTTTAGCTCACATTGCGAGATCTGATGGGAGCAAAACATAGCCAGCTGCAGAGATACAATGGCTCCATATCACAATCCGCATACATGGTACCTGTACCGTGGTACATCCTGTGGGGCAGCCGACACATGTAGCTGCTCAAACTAACTAATAACAGCTGTTATGGAGCTCTTGGGAACAGAGGTTTCATCGGAGAAACGGTACAACTATAACATCAAAGCTTAAATTCTGGTTTTGTATGTTAAGAATGTGAAATACTTCCAGCTCTCAGGTACATGATAAATACACCGCTCAGATGTTGAGGCTTCAACCATATTGTGACATTAGTCTAATGGTTTTTTATCCAGATATATACCGCAGTTGCACTTGCAGATTTTGCATATGGTAGAGGAGTGGATACTGGCCTTGACCCGCACTCTTTATGTGCTCTTCTAGTTAATACTGTTCACTCTCACTCGTCTCATAGCATCACTTGTGTCCACAGACAGCTGAGAAAAGGCTCCGACAAACACACTGAACTGCCTGCCCAACACCACCGGCACAAAGACAAAGTTATTGATTAACTGGTGAACATAGTGGAGCATTAATCAAACAGATATTTCCTTCAGGAGCTAAAAGTACATATAAAGATGCCAGAATCACGACTCCAGGTAACGCTAATGTTGCTGCTATGTGATAAATGTGTAAATAGGTAACTGTTTGCTAACAAGTTCGCCATATAAACTGAATGGAGTGATTACAAACTGTATAAGTATTAGGTTTTTACTCCCCCAAGTGGCCCAAAATCAGTTATTGCAGGTTCAAAGAGAGCTCAAGTTTTCAGAACCAAACCTGCCAACTGCAACATATGAAAGGAAAAGTTGGTCAAAAAACAAAAATGCTACAAACTATAATGTCTGAATTATTTGTGCTTATTGGAGTCCAGGTAGTCCAGGTACGGGAAGCACCCTCCAACACACTACTGAAAAACTGTGTGTTTTGGACTAACTAAACGGTAGCACTTTGACACTGGTCACCAAAGTTAAAGTTAAACTCTAAAGGTGTTTCAACCTGCCCTGTGGTTCTCCCCCTGAGAAAAAATTTGCTGAACTGAAACGCACATCTGCGGTCCTTAATGCAACAGTCCAAATGGTCCAGTGGAGCCGATCAGTGTCTGTGACGGGGATCTCCTACTGCCTCGCCAAGGGCCAGATACTGACTGGATCAGGGTCAAATTATAACTCTTTGCCTAATTCTTAACTCCTAATATTATCACTTACAATCTTAAAAATTCTAAGTCTTAGGAGAGATCAGCTTTTCTTCAAAAAATGCACAGAGTCTGGAAAAAAGAGTCAGAGTCCAGAAGAGTTGAGTCCAGGGAGCTTTATTCTCTTCACAGATCAAAAAGCCCAGGCAAGTCCTGCCAAAAATGCCCAAATACTGTTCTGCGCATCACCTTTTATACACTTGTCAGAGGGCTTGGCCACACAGTTTGGCCACATCCTTTTTATCAAGTTACATCTTTACACTGTTTTTATTGGTGTTTACATAGAGGGGGGTCTTCCCCTTTAATGCATAATTAATAATCTCTTACCTAATTTCTACTGGTAATTTTCCACTGTAGCCTTTAGGGATTTTCCACTGAGACCCCTCTGGCCTCAGTATCTATTGGGATCTTAGGAACTTTCCAGATTACTGCTTTGTACTAAGTTTAGCAAGTTATCTCTATTCTAGTGTTTTTATTGGTGTCTAGCCAACTCTTAGGACATTTTTTAAAAAGATTTATATAACAGAACATAGGCCAAGCAAAACAGAAATAGTACTAACTAAACAGACATACGACTCACTCAGTAAACAGAGATTTCACTTAATAAACATAGATGTGATTTCTTAAGTATACAGAGTTAAGAGTAAAGAAACATGTTCAGAAATCCTCTTCATGTGCCTGTCTCCCCCATGCCCCTGAGCACAGAGTGAGCACAGAGTGGACAGAGTGGAGTGGCACAATCTTGTCATGTAACCCTCAGATCTGACACTACATCTGACAGTGGGAGACTGCAGCAGGACCAGTCAGCTCCCAGGTGTCAACGCCGTGTGAATGTGAAACCAGATGGTGCAAGAAAAAAAAAAAAAAAAAACAAGAGAGCATCTGCAGCCAGTTTTCTTTTGATAGAATTAAAAATGAAAACTAAAAAAAGGAGAACAGTGAAGGAAATAAGAGGAAAAACTTCATTAAGAATCCTGAGAGAGTTTTACTTTGATGTCAGAAATCATCGAGTCGCAGTGTTCAGCTGCTGGATGGGAAACCTTTTAAACACAGACAAGGCAAAAGATGATGCAACTGTTTGTGTGTGTGTGTGTGTGTGTGTGTGTGTGTGAGACATGTGAAACAGAGATAAATGCAAACATGAAGACATGAATGACCCCTCATAAACACACACACACACACACACACACTTGGACACGCTCGGTCTCACACAGCTAATTAAGAGCCAGTGATCAGCCTGTTTTGTTCTTGCTAATGCGTATTTTTATTGCCGTCCTCTTCCAAATCACATGCCTGAACAATTTAGCAGCGCTTCAACCACAGCGGCAGAGCCCATATGTCGTGATTAAAGTCCCTGTCACATAAAGCACGTCCAGAGATCACACTTCAGCTGACAAATCACACGCTGAGACACTCGACTCGTGGCGACATCATTCTTCTTCTCACCAAAGGTGGAGAATTGTACGACAGAGGGCGATGAAGACGATTGAACAGCACTTTATTTCATGGAGCTGATGATGATGACGATACATGAAAAATTCTATATCTTCTATAATCTTCTTTTTTCCGTAATTGAACTATGGAAGCCAAAGTTCTCAAATGATAAGTGACACAAGCATTAAATCTAAAAATCATCTCAAATTGGCAGAATTATGTGATTTTACGTCATCGCGGAAAAAGTAACCAACACTACGAATGTGATCAAACATTTGACGGCAGCTTCTGGCTCTTGTGCGGAAAGTTTGAGAGTTTGAAACCCAGCTCAAAGTGTGATCACCCGTTTAGCATTTCAGACGTTAGATGAAGGGTGTTCCACAGAGAATATATGTAAAGTTGACCAGCTGACTCCTCACAGCTCCAGCATGGAGCTCATAATTAAACCCTATGTCAGTCTGTCTCGGCCGAAGAGACAAGTTCATCATCAAGAGCGTTTCTCTTTACTCCAGCAATCGTTTTACGACGCAGGGTGTCATTTTCATGTTATTGTCGATGGTGGTCATCTCATGGCGGAACATTCTTCACAAGCTCTTCCCGACAGCCGAGTCGATATAAGCAGAAGCAGTTTGTCACCATCTGCCCGACCTGTCATCAGTAAACCAGGTTTTGTGTCCTCGCGGGGAACATGGGAGCTTTTTGGTCGACTTGACTTTCATCCAGAGTGTGCGATGCTCTTCTTCCTGCTGGCTCTCATCACTCCGTTCTGGTAGATTCTGTTCTAAATGAGGGATAGTGAGTTGAACCTAATTGCTCATTTTTTAAATAGATTGGCTTCCATCTCGAGATGAAGACAGGAGAGAGATGTCAAGCGAAGATGACAACACTTTTGCCGCAATCAATTCTCGTCATTTTTTAACATCTTCAGCACAAACTTTGCAGTTTCCTTGAAAGAGGTCCAGATAAAGGCTTTTAGCACACCAGAATTCCAGGTTTTTTATTATATTTGATGTGTGGGCAGTGATTTATTTAAAGCTTATGTGTAGGGAGTAACAGTTTCTCACAGTGTCGGCTTCGCAGGACGACCCTTAAGGCATATTAACACGAATGATTAATCTGGAAGATTAGGTTGCAGCCCTTTTCCAGGAAACTGTTTATATATGCAGATTGTGTTTTAGTGTGAATTGTCCCTTCTGGGCCTCGGTCTCAGGCCCATATGTTTCATCATCTGCTCCTCTGTTGCTGTTAGATGAAACCATTAGCGTATAGAATCATTAGCTCTGGACTCGCTCTGCTGGAAGTGATATTTTAGTTTTGCAGCACATACAGCGTTGCATCTAAAGATATTCTGAATAATGTTGGTCCTATAAGGGGGCACATAAGCATCAGCGTTCACTCACTGCCAGTTTAAACAGGCTTAAACATCCCGTCCACACGCTGAGAGAGATGTACGAAGCTGTTGAAGACTGGCTCGGAAATCTAGATCAGGAAATTAATGAGTGATGCCTTGAGCGAGGCTCTAATTTGACTCCATTGGACTGCTGTTAAAATAAGCGTAGGAAGTAAAGCCACTGTAATTCTGTGTTTAGATTAGAAAAAGACGTTGATGTATAACTGTGACTAAGCACTTAATCTTGAAATTAACATAGCCGTTGATGCCAAAAAAAAGATCAACGCCAGAAGAGAACGAACTTCTAAAAGTACACGCGAGTGTGTGATGTCGCTGCGGGGGTTGTGGACTTCGGCTCCTACACAGTATGTAAACACTGTAGCACAGAAATGCTCGAAGAGGTGTCATATAGCACAACCCCTCCTCCATCGTTTGTCTGGGATGTTCTCCTCTGGAGCTGGTGGGGGGGCAGCGGGGTGAGCTGGGAGCGAGGTTGGCACATCTGTTCACAACTGCCTGCGCTGCTCCTCGTCTCTCGATGAGTAGACTGTCTTGAAAGTGTTTTCTCGTGAAGTACAGAAATATGATGATTCCTAAAGAGCGTTTTAGTCTGAATTATGTTCCCAGTTGTGCAACTTTGCTGCTACTTTCACAGAGAACAGCTGCAAATGGACTTTAGTATGAGATAAAGATACACAAGACATCAGCTTTGTCAATGCCATTGTGCACAATGCATGACGTAGTTGTTGCTTGCTGTCACTCAAAATGGACCTGTGCCAAACTCTCGCTTTAATTGTTTTGCTCTGGATCCATCTGGGAGTGTTTGCCGCTGTTGTCATGAGCCCGAACGAACAGAGCTGAGGGTGAAAAACACTGCGGGGTTTGAAACAAGTGCTCTAACAAGCATGGAAACAGGAAATGAAATGCTCTCAGCAAAGACGAGACTGAATTTGTGAACAGCCACATGGGACATGAGGCGATTTTCAATGGATCAAACCAGTTTTGTGCAGGTAAAAAAACTGACTCTCACAATATGATTAGAGCGTCTGCAATAGTAGCTGCAGCCACAATTGTTTGGATGGGGACTTCACTGAAGATGCTTGATCTCTTCCTCATTATATAATAGATCAATACCACACTGGCACTAGAAGAAAATTATTTGATTCTCCTGCAAATGATCAACAAGTGGATCTTCTCAGTTTTATTAGTTTGGATTCACTGGAGACTTTCAGGGCACCATGATGCTATTTCACAAGTTTTGTGAGGCGTTCTGGAAGAAACAGTGAATACTTATAAGATTTTGATGTAAGTAATCTGACTTAAAGATCTTGAATATCACCTCAAATGTGAGATATTGGTGATATCCTTTCAGTTTTCCTGCTCTCGAATGATTTGCTACCATGTATAATAAAATAAACTTCTTCATATAGATGACCTCTCTTGAGCTCTTCTTAGTCAAATAAGTGTTAACAGACTTTACTGTGTCAGTCTACTTCACTGACAACAGCTTAGCGGATGCAGTTAAGGCGCTCTGGTCCATCCAAAGTCAGGCGGCATCGATATTTCCTCTCTGCTGCATCCTCCGCTGTTGTCAGAGCTTATTGACGTGAACACTCACACACGTATTATGCTTTCTCACACAGACAGACATTGGCTGAAATGTGCAGGAGCAGTCATGCTGTTATATACAGGTGCACTTCAAGCATACACACCCACATAAAAAATGCATATCAATACACACATTAATGATACACACTGTTATAAGTATACACAAATATGCAAATCATGTGTCCACAGCATAAATGCATACGCATAAAAAATGCAGCCGTAGTCACACTGCAGCCTTGCGCACAGGGGCGTACACACATGGACACACATACACAGTCTGTTGATTGGCATTGGCTGCTGCATTGCTGACAACCAGCGCAGTTTCATTTGCATAAAGCACAGGGGCGATGCACCTTTCCCTCGCTCTGCTCCACGGGAGGATGATTGGCAGCGGCTCGTCCGCACCCTGACGCCGAAATGTGACTCTGCTATAACTGAATTCAAAGGAGCCGCTGGCCCCGACGGCTCTGGAGGCTACAAAGCCCCACTCAATTTCACCTTTTGCTTAGATCCAATTTTTTTTGACTGACGTCTCTGAATGTGACCCATATCTAATGCCAGCCGGATGGATGCAACCTTGGCCCACGTGTGCAAAATAACAGCAGAAGTCTCTACGTTTGCACCTTCTTTATGAGAAAAATGCAGTCCAATAGCTCACACATAACAAAGCTATAGAGATAACAAAAGCTGTCTTTTGTGTATCGTCTCATGTATTTGGCTTTTACATTAAAACAATCTACCTTGAATGAGGTGTCACACATATTTGATTGACCAGCACGATGCGTTTAAGCATTTTTGCAGCGATTTTTCTTTCGACTGAAGTCCTGTGGAGACCCATCAGGCCGTCATCCTAGAGAACAGCAGTTATAGTGTGTACTTAACTCGCTATTGATAAGTCCCTATGTTCCAGTATGTACCACTTACACAACTGTGTGAATGTGATCAGAGCTGTCCTGCTTTGCTTTTTGTTTCTTTAAAGACCTCAGTAACTACAATTATCTGATAGCTTGTTTGGGAAAATTAGATTGTATTGATTTGACGACACTCACTCCCAGCTCGTCATAGACGGACGCTCGGTCAGGACCCTTGGCATCACTTTTTAAGCCACTGGGTACCCCGATAGCGCCGCGGTCAAGGCAACAATAGGAAATGCACCAAAAGTACTTGGTTAGGATTAGGAAAAGATTATGGCTTTCTTAAAATAAGCACGCTAGTTACGTACAAAAGTGTCTATTTATGGACCTCATTTCCCAGGTTTTTGTGACAATTTCTTAAATTGCTCCAGTATTGAGCGAGAGCCGCGCATCAGGCAGCCACAAAATGGGCTGCAACGTAATCCCTCTGAGCGGCGTCGATGTATGTCAACTAGTTTTAGCCACTGACGGGCTCAGGTTGTTATTCTAAGTGTCTGAGAGCATTATGGAAAGAGGGAGAATCCACAGAGAGAGACCTTTTTGTTCAACTAGAAACAGCTGCGATATCGCTCTCGCCAACACCAGACTCCATTTACAGAAACACCAATTTTATCATCATAGCACACACTCGTCAAACTCGTCTTTCCACAGTTACAACAATCACCACAAACTCGGATTTGCTCAAAACAAACCCTTAATTCACAGATTTAGATGTGAAGCTTTCAAATCAATGATCACTCATCGCTTGATTGTGTTTATTGATTACAATAAGATTTCAGCGTGTTTCACTGGCACATGCACACAGCTGTTGCCTATGTTTTAAGGAGGTTTTAGGGCTACATATTTTCTAAATGTTGTAATGTAAAATTTTTGCCCCATTTTCTCTCACAGTGGACGGTACTAATGGAGGACAGATGTGTGGAGGGGGATTTCCACAACGAGTGTTATTTTGTAGATAACAAAATATTCAAAACTGCAGAGATGAATAAAACAGTTTTTAATCCCAACAAAAAAACCCCAAGACATTCTTCCCTCTTTAGTCATTAGCTGAAATCCCACCTCGCAGCCCATTTCATCTCCCTCTTCCTGTCTCAACTCCCTGCTGTCTGAGCAACAGGAAAAAAAGAAAACAATAATCCAATAAAATGAAAAAAAATCGTATACTAATACATTCAAAATTGACTGAAACGTGAAAGTGCATTTATATATTTATTTCTTAGCGTTACATCACTTCTCTGAGCCCCGCGGGCGGTTCAATTAGCATATTAATTAAGCCGGAGCTGTAATGCACGGTTTGTTCCTATATTGCTGCACACTGCAGTTGGTTTTGAAGTTTCACTCCTCCACACAGAGCTCCACCCCCTCCCCTATCCAAGAAATTACCATGCATTTAAACAATGGGAATGAATTAACAGAGAGCTAATTTCTCCCGGACTCCTGTATGTGTGACCGGTTATCAGCCGTGTGCGAGCACACCTCTGAGTGTGTGTGTGTGTGTGCGCGTGTGTGTGCGCTCATCTCTCCTCACTTTCTCATTACATGCAGTGATTGACTCAGACAGAGGGAGAGAGAGAAAGAGGAGGAGGAGGAGGAGGAGGAGGGTAGATTGGGAAAAGTTTCATTATGAAATTGAGAATGAGGATTCAATCAGACCTCATTTAAAAACTAATGTTACTCTTCTCCTTCATCCTCTTTCTCTCGCTCTCTCTCTCTATCAGGGATGTTTGCGTGGATTGACATGATTTATATTGAACTGCAATGAGAGCATAATGATGTTCTCAGTAATGAATTGATTAGCATTTAAATAGCTGGGAGAGCGCAGTGCAGTGGAGACGAGGACTGTTGCGGGTTAAAGTTCAGCACGCGTTCGTTTGAATACGACTGCCGGATCAGCAGAGTCTTCTAGTTTTGACAGTTTAAGCCTTTTGTGTTGGAATCATGGGAATCATTCTTATTACTGGTCACTTGTAATAATGATGATGTAGAAAACTTGAGGAGTATATGTCTGTGAAGATCCTCAGTCATCCAGGTCAGTGACCCAAAGGAGGGGTGAATCAAAGGCAGCTGGACTTGGGTCATTGAACCCCCCAAAGAGGTCAAATACCTGAACTCTGAAGTGAAGAAGCTCCTTGAATGAGAGGCGAAACGTATTAAACTCATGTTTACTCTTCACTCACTTCAGTGCTTAAATGTTTAATGTTCCCTCTGAAGTTGACATTCATCAGTGTCACTCATTCTACCGATCATTGATTAATTTTAAGACTTTTAATTAGATCTGACTAATCAATCAGCCTGATTTATTGGACAAACCAAGCCATGAATTGTTTTTAGTTCTACGGGGAACAAATTAAGTTCGCAAATTATGATTTAGGAGACCAAAATTAATCAACTCAACTAATATAATGTAAATATAGCAGTGAAATATTGGTAATATTAGAATAATAACACTCCTTTTACTGTTTCCTTTAATAATAGCACTTATCTTTATGCTATTACTATTTTGCTATTATTACATCAGTAATACTCATCAGTCAAGTGCTTTTACTGTTTTACCTTTACTAAACCATAAATAATAATGAAATGATAGTTTGTACATCATTTCCTTAAATCCTGAGAAAACATTAACTATCAGATATAATAATAATAAAGAGGCACAGCTGGCTCTATTAATGACCACAGAAAATTTATTCAGCGACAATCAGAGCTGAAGCTGAAGCGAAGGCATTTAAAAAGCTCTCGTAGCATCATTTTAGGAAAGTTTTTCATTGCTTTGATTGTACTCCAGTGTCACGGTGTGCACAGGACTGTATGACAGATCCTGGCGCACAAATATGGACGAGCATGCGGCGGCATTTCAGCTGCTCGAACTCTCTTTAATTTGGTGTGAAAACAGGAAGCAGTGACGCTTCTGTGACTCACTGAAAACCAGAGACCAGTGTTTGCATCCCGCCTCACCTCATCAATGCTTTCCTTCGACTGTGATGGCAACGCCATATTGTTGTCGATGTAAAGACGTGTCCTGTAAGGCTGAGGCTCTGAAAATGAAAGTGTAAACGTTTAAAAAAGGTCACTACGTCAGACAGAAACAACTGAATCAGTCTGTATCTGCATGTGTGAACGCCGACCTGTTCCTTTTGCATTTCTTTCCTTTTGCAGACAGCCAGCGGCAATTGCCTATATGTGTGTGTGTGTGTCCTGTTTTTATCCAGACAATAACGTCAGGACTTCTGTCTGAAGACTTCTGACAGGAAGTGAAGCAGGTTTCATCGCTCCCCGACACACACGCAGAGTAAATTCGACAGCGGCTAAGAGGGCGATGCTGTGATACGTTTTATTCAACATTTGCTCTCGAAGTTCGAGTCGAGCTGAAGATGCTGTTTGTCTCTCTGTGCTCATGCTACACACTCATTTCCTCTTCTGCTTTCTATATTTTTGCAGCACACATATCAGTTACTTCGCTGATTTTACAACAGAAATATACAACATGTTTAGCTTATAAAACATGATGCATTGCTACAGATGTTTAATTATGCACTACTTCCACTACTGCAAACTGGGAATGTATCTCATGCAGTTTGGTTCCCACTGAAGTTTTCATGAAGTGGACACAGCTTGCATCGAAACAACACACGCCTGCCGACTTTAAGCTGTTTTCTTCTCTGAATTCGTGCTTGTGTGTGGACTAATTTGAATGTTTGAGTGCTCGTGCATCGGTGTGTGTGTTCCTTGAAGCAGAGCAAGGAGCGCTTAGCTTGTAATTCTCTTTTAATAACAGTAATCTTGCCACAGCTTTGCTCCGCATCAATAGTCATTGCGCTATTATTCTGAAAAACCCGGGGAGGAAAGGACGATATGACAGAAGAGAGAGTTGAGCAGACGGTGGTAGTTTGCAGACAAAATGAGCCGTCATTTCTCCCACTCAATATTCCCTCAGCTGTCGTCCTTATCAATACGGCCATGAGGTGATTTTATTGACTACCGATTTCGCTCACGCACACGCTCACATTCCTTTCACTGTGTAACACACACTCCCTGAGGAGCTCTTTCATGTTCACAGACCAGCACCACAAACTACACCGGTGTGCATCCAGGGATTTGACATTGAGGTCGTGGAGGAGTACAAATACTTGTGTGCACCCACAATAAACAGGACTGGTCCACTAACACTGATGCCCTGTATAGAAAGGACCAAAGTCGTCTCCATCTGCTGAGAAGACTGAGGTCCTTTGAGGTTCTGTGACTCTGTGGTTGCATCTGCAGTCTTTTCTGCAGTGGTCTGCTGGGGCTGTGGAAGCTCTGAGAGGGACAGAAAGAGACTGAACAAACTGGTCAGGAGGGCTGGTTCTGTCCTGGACTGCCCTCTGGACACCACTGAGGATGTAGGTGAGAGGAGGATGTAAGCCAAGCTGACGTCGATCATGGACAACCCCTCTCACCCCCTGCATGACACAGTGGGGGCCCTCAGCAGCTCCTTCAGTAACAGACTGCTGCATCCACCCTGTAAGAAGGAAGGCTACTGCAGGTCCTTCATTCCAACAGCTGTCAGACCACTTAACACAAGACTGTTTTGATGTTGTTTGACAAATTACGCTTATATCCATAAATTTTGTGCAATATAACATATCATTTACTGTTTTGTATATTTAATTCTTCTGTGCAATAGTAGTTACACTATTTATTATTATCATTTTTAATCTGAAGGCAGCTTACATTGTTCTTTTTTGCACAGCTATTGGGGCAATACATACTTTTTATGTTTTATTTTATTTTTATTTTTTTAATGTTCTATACCTCTGCTGCTATTTTTCTTCCCACTGCTACACATGCTGCTGTAATGCCCACATTTCCCCGACTGAGGATAAATAAAGTTTTATCTTATTGTATCTTATCAGCACACACCTTCTCTCACATGTGTAAGTTCATACACAAACACACACACAAACACACGCAGTGAAACCCCACAGTCTCTCGATTATTTCAGCCAATTATACTTTATCTCTTTCTCTCTTGCTCATGCACACATGCATGCACAATCTGTGAATGTTCATACAGCCAGTGTTCGCACACAACATGATCACACACTGTCTTAAACACTCAGGGCTGTATTTTAATCGTGGTGGTGCGACAACGAACGTAAACCTCTCGAGCTCACGGGCTGTGCGGGCTTTAGAAGCGCACACGCTGATCGGATCATGTATATGCAGCAGTGCAAAGTGTTAAAGGGCAGAGGGAACGTGAATATAGATTTGCAGGGTGTGGTGTACGCTCTCAGCTAGTCACATTGCTCCGAAACAATTGAGCCAATCACAGTGAAGCGTGATGACAACAGCTCAACTAAAAGGAAATGACACAACGAGAGCACAGCAGCGCAAATCTGCCGCCAGAGGCAGATGGCGTGTGTGTTTTCTTTTAATCAATCAGTAATCAGTAAAATGATGATGATAATAATAATAATGATAATGATACAATAATTAAAACTGCTTGGTGAGGCCGTTTAGGTGATGCAGCATTTGCACTGATAACAAATCAATCAAGACTAAAACATGAATTGCGGATTCTCATTTTTCTTAAAGTTGTGAAGGAGGATGTGACGCACAGGATCAATTAGCTCTTAATCGAAAGTCTTTAACATAACTCAGAATACAGATTTATGGCACATAATGTGTGTAAAGACGTGGGTTTATTTTGTAGCAGCCTGCTGAAATTCACAAATGAGTTCATGAAGGTAAACATGCTGAAGGAGTGCACAGAGGCAGCCCCTGCCTTCAGATGGCTGCAGGGATTGATGAACTGAAGCAGAATCATACAATATAAAGCAGCTGTGGACAACAGACACTGTCAATCAATCATTAATTATGGGATGAACGCAGACTCCTTTTCTGCTTTAACCACATTGAATGTTGTTTCTTCACGTCGATAGTTTTAAGTGTTATTCTGTTATTGCTGCGCAGTACCAGAACCAGTCGTGGCTCTGAGATGTCTGTTCCCTGCGCAACATCCGACATCCAGTTTCCACCAAAATACCAACGACTTGCCTAAAGCTGCCTCTTCTGAATGAACCTACCTCCTCCATCCTGTTCACCACGTGCTCTGCGAAGTTCAAGACCAATCAAACCGAACCATCAGAGGGCTGCTCGCGCTGGTTGTTGCGCTGCCATGAAAATTAGACCTTCAGTCTCTTTCAATGTCAAACACAGTCTGGCTTTCTCTCTCACTCTCTCTCTCCGTCTTTGTGCATTAAAGCACTCACTGTAGGGCATCGCATCACACCCATCTGTTTTAGCTTAAAGGACCAGTGTGTGTGATTTAGGGTGATCTAATGGCGAGGGAATGCTTTAATATATAATCACCAGAATCCTTTTCTTTACCTGAGAATGAGCTCTTTATATGTACAGAGGCCTCAGGTCCTCTTCCACAGAGTCCAACATGTGGCCCCGCCATGTTTCTACAGTAGCCCAGAGGAGACGAACCACACAGTTGATCCATAGAACACCTTTTCTGTTTTTAGCAAGTTTTGTGAACACCTTTGATTCTCCTGCACGCTTGGTGAGGAAGGGTTGAGGCGAGAGTTATTCAGTTGGTTGCAATCTGCAACCTCACCACTAGATGCAACTAAATCTCGCTTATCTCTCTATGGGTTAAGGTTATGTTAAGTTTGACAACTAAAACTACTTGGTTACAGGAAACGATCATTGTATGAACAACTCATATCTTGGTTCTCTTTCAGTGGAACGTAAATGTAACCCAGCTTTGGTTTCATGCTCTCTATGTGTTTGAAATAAAAGTTACGTTTGTAACTGCAGATCTATGAAATCAGACTGGCAGAGACGTTGTCTAATATACGGACTTAAGAGACAGGATGTGACCAGAATCTTTGCAGCACATACTGTAAACCCCATACAAAGCTAAAAAAAAAAAAAAAAAAAAAAGTACATGTGATTCAGTAAAGCTGTATTAATGACAGCCATGCTGATGAGTTTAATTTCAGAAAAAGAGAATCCTGTCAGCGTTAACACAGTCTGTCATGATGATTTGGATCAAATCTGAGACCAGGGTGGAGCGCAGGAGGATCTTTGTACATCTCAGGATGGAAATACATATTCTAAAAATATTAATTAACTGTGTTTTTCTGCTGTCATCTCCTCCTCTCCTCTCCTCTGCTCCCTTCCTCTTTCCCTTATTCTGGTCTGCTCTACCTCATCCTCTTCTTGACATTGTATTTTATAGCGAATGACATGACCATTTGCACTCTTCTGATAACAATTAACTTGGTTCCAAAGAGTCAGCAAAGATTTTTCCTCTTTTTCTGTCAATGGACATTTTCTTCCTGCTGATGCGAGCACTCTGCTGTGTGTGAGAGTGCGAGAACTGATGTGATCGTCTGTAATTCTGTGTATTCCAGTGTGTCTGAGTGTCAATCTATAACTCTGTGTGTGTGTGTGTACGTACGTGTGTGTGCGTGCGTGTGTGCGTGCGTGCGTGCTTGTGTGATAGCCAAGCAGCTGAGGGAGATGGCAGCTTGTCTGTCTCTGTTAGCATCTTTACTTTGCCAAGGCTGCCCTGGCTTCGAGCCTACAGCCCAGACACACGTGCACACACACACACACACACACGTACTGACACACACGCCGACATACATCAGCACACTCTCGTACGCATATAGAGACGTCAACACACACATGCAGAGCTTCACTTTGACGTGAGCACACATCAGCATTCACTAGTAATTACAGACTGTGGCACAAACATGCACACACACACAATCATGAGACTAGCATCAGAGCACACACACACACACTCGACACACACACACTCCCCTACTAAAGGAAAAATGCTATTATTTTACGAAGTTGGTCTTTTTCACTGTTGGCCATCTTTTTGTCTTGTGTTAGTTTGCTTCAAGCATCGGCCTTTAGAACACGGTGGAATAGAGAGTTCAGAAGTGTGGCTAAAACATCGTGTGTGCATTATGTGTTGGAGGTTTGGCGTTCACAAAAATCACAGATAGCACCAGTTACAAGCACATCTTCATCTGCTCAGCTCACAGCGTTTCCTTTATGAAACCCTGCCCGTTTGCACTGAGGAGTCAGTCACTAACAAGGCTACAGGAGGTTGTAGCTGCTCCACAACAGAGATTAATGGATGGTGGTGAAGATTTGTTTCCTCTTGTTTTTACCGGCAGGAGCTACAGGAACATAAGCAGTTTTCTAAAAGCTAGGCTATTTAAAAGGTGCATGGCTGCATTTTAACCAAACACACACTCAGATTAATGTAACGGAACATGATAAATTGAATTTTAGAGGCTTTTGATATTCTCACTGAATGTGATTTTCAACCTGACATTCAGTTTCACTGTCAGCTCCACTGGATGTAATCATGAAGTCTGGAATTGTGTTAAAAGCAGGGATTAGTTTCAGCAAAGCCTCAGTCTGGCTCTGACAATTGACTGCAGCAAGCTGGAGTAAAGCAGCTGAAAACAGGCAGCAGCATCAAACAGCCCACTGTGACCTGAACTGGATCACAGTAAACCCACACAGGTTCACTGAAGTGGAATCAAAAGCAGAAACTGGATCTATTTCAGTCACAAAGATGACAAAAGTTGTCACACCCAATGAGCAAACTCCATATAGTATTTTAGTCTATTTACATTAAAGTATGCTTGTTGTCAGTTACCTGACACCCACAGAGGAAAAATAATTTTTGATCTCTCAAAACAATGTTGCCGTACAAATTTTACTGTCTTCCACAGTTTTAACAGTCAAGTAAAAATTAGCCTGAAACACCTATCGAAGATATGCCCAAAGTAAACTGACAGCTGTTCTTAAACCACTTGGTGTACATTGATGGTTCTGGTCTCTTTTGAAAGGTAGCACTTTGAACTTTGATCCCCACCAGTCAGAATCACTCTATGTGCTGCTGGCATTGAGTTATAGAAGAGTAAACCCACTGATGTAGAAGGTTTTTTCTGCCTGAATATTTTTTTTGCAAATAGATGCTTGCAGATGACAACAGGAAGTCTTACCCGAATCGAAGTTTAATAAAAACTGATAATACCACAGAAAATTAGTGTTTTCATGTTTTCACTAATGGTGTATCTAGGCATTTCCTATATATTTATCTACATAAATATCTTTATTTATATTTGTGAAATCCAAATTTTGGCCATCCATATTTTTGTTTTAGGTATTTATACCTTCGTTGTGGCTGTATATCTTTGTATTGAGGCCATTTACTATATTTATCATTTTAAATTGTTTGTAATATCGCTATTATCACTGTGATGCTTGATTTGAGGTGCTGGTGTCATAAATAAACAGCATATTGGCATGTTCAGAATTTAATTTGCTCCATCAGCGAAGCATCAGTCATCTGCTTGATCGGCTGTGATTGGCTCGATCTTCACATGGAAGAAGAGAAGGAGGCCCTTCTGTTAAACTCTGTTTTTGGCCGTTCTGGTTGCTAGGCTTCATGTGGCAGAGCCTGATTGCTCAAGTGGGGTGTCATTTGAATCCTGAGACTGCACAGGTTAACTGGAGACAAGATGGCACCCGTCTGTATGTGTTTACAGTTGTAACAGGGAAATGACAGAAGACAAGCAGAAGACAAACACATCGCCTGTTAATTTAAAGGCAGAAAACATGCTTCTATGGATTATTATCATGTTTTGGACTAAATGTTTTTACTGCAGTGGATCGTCTGGACTTTTCAGGATGTTACCAGGCTGTTTTTGTTCGAGTGTTATTAATCTGTGGATAACTGAGAGACATAATTGGTGAGTTGCCTTAATGTTGCCTCAATTCACGTGTATCTTAGCTTCCAAATGGTATATAATTTGAATAGAAAAGTGAACATTGTATTTTTGTCAATAGAGAGGAAGAACAAAATCCTATGGCCCACAGGTGGGCTGTTGGAACAGTACTGCTTCTCTAAGATCAGCTGTCTGCGTTCACAGGTCACAGCTGGTTTTGGGTCAGATGACCCTTTGACAGGTGAAGGGCTGCGACCAACGAGATCTTGACTTGGTTTTACTATGTTGACATGTGCACTGCTCAGTGTAAGATACAATTTGACCTCCTTGTTAATGTTGGATTCACAGTCTGGATTGCTTGGATTGACTATTTGGACCAAGTCAAACACAGAGGACGTGGCTAAGCCTTTTCCTGCTTGGTTTAAGGACATCTTTTCTCTCACAGTTAAGGCTCTGTCAAGACTCAAGGTGGTTTTTGTGATATCCTCTGATCCATCAAAGAGCAGCACCCAAAATTCAGCCGACTGCAACTTAGCTCCTGACTCAGTTTGTGCAATGCGCTTCGTTACCATGTTTCCCCTTCACGTGAAAGTGGTTATTGCAGCTAATGACAGAAATGCTTGTCTTGCATTAGTATTACTGAAGTATTAGTATTAGTATTACTGAATTGGTTTGGAGTCTCTTCTGACCTAATGCAGTCTGGCGCAAGCTCATGTTGTTTAATATGACACCGCAACAAAGTTGGGCAACTGTTGCCTCTCCATGTTTGTATATCCCTGCATCTCCTGTTTCCCTTTGCTTTGATATTTATGACGTACAGTGTGTAACCACCCTTTGTGTCCTTTAATGTGTGTCTTCAGAGTGATGGATTCAAAGGTTTTGTACCTCTGCATATTCTCCCACTATGAATGAATGAATTTCAGAGCCTGTGGAAAGGTTTTCCTCCTGACTCAAGGGATTAAATTATTAAGGGCAAATACAAAATTAGACATAACTCACTGGATAAAGGTAAACCTATTTAAAATTCACTCTTCTTCACCCTAAAGACGCTGTAATAATGGCTTATAATAACAGCAAACTGTGAATACCCCAAATAGAAAATAAAGAATAAGGTCACTGGGGTGATGGGATGATTTATGAAATATTCTTCATATGATTAAAACCCAGATACATGTAATAATGTATATATTTGGTCTGATATTGAGGCAAAACATGACTTTATTCTACATTAAAGTGGCTGTGATTATTGTTGTTAAATCATCAGTTTCTGAAAGACATCAAGGAAAGTATTTGTTGTTTCTTGTGACCCTTCTCAGTCACAGTTCCATTACAGGCAGTGGTGGACCTTCTTTGAGGGTTGCAAAGCATATTTGCACATATATTTTGAAAGAAGGGCCTTCAAAAGAAATTATATGACAGTCTACTGTTTGAAACATAGGAACGTGTGTGAGGCTGACAGGGATTTTGTGTTGCACTGTGTCTTTCTTTGTCCGGCTGCTGCTGTTGCCCTTTTGGCTGTTGGAGGGTGAAATAGCAGGATCACCTTCAGATAATCATAACGTTAGCTTCCTATACTGCACCCAGTGCTGCAGTGGTCCTGCCAGGCTCTGTGTGTGTGTGTGCGCGTGTGTATGCGTGTGTGTTTGCACTCCGGTGTCTGACTTGCAACCAAATCTGAGTTTAGTGCCCTGGTACTGCGGTAGTCATTCCTGCCAAGCCACAGCTTTGTGTGTGTGTGTGTGTGTGTGTGTGTGTGTGTGTGTGTGTGTGTGTGTGTGTGTGTGTGGGCATGTGACTGAATGAGTGATATACAGCAAATTTAGCAGGAGAGGGAAAGACAAAGTAGTGTGGAGAAAGCAAAGGAGAGAGTGATGCAGAAAACTAATTATTGAAGAGAGAGATGACGATGGGGGGAGAGAGAGAGAAGAGGAAAAATAGAGGTGAAGAAGAAGAAAGACAAGCCCGAATGGAAAGAGAAAAATGTAAGAAAGAAGGAAGGCTGAAGGCATGGCGAGAGAGAGAGGGAGAGAGAGAGAGAGAGAGAGAGAGAGAGACATGAGCAGTTTGTAAAATGTAGAAAGAAGAGAGAGTTCAAGTTTGGGAGAGAGAGGTGATACAGTGTGTGTATAAGACAACACAACAGGAAAGACAGAGAACAATCTAGATTGTGTGTGTGTGTATGTGCGTGTGTGTTTCACCTCTCTGCAGTAGAGGATAACCTGTGCCTGTATTTCCCTGAATGGGATTCAGTCAACCAGGGCTTATCTCACACACACACACACACATACACACTCACATATGCACATGCACACACACACACATTTGTTAACACACACTCATGCTTAGTCATTGTTTCTCTCTGTCTGTTCACTCAATCGCTCTCTTTGTCTTTCTCTCACACAAACACACACTTGGCAGAAAACCCTGCTGCAGCATCAGGGTGCTGAAGTCAAGCCTAGTGTCGGTTATATCCCACACACACACACACACACACACACACACACACACAATAACACAACCTGCCTGACACTCGTGCAAATTTGCATGTTTAATGTCATTTATACACACAGACACACACACAAGTAAATGCAAATAAACAAACTGTCATACACAGGTGCATAGTCGCATACAGAGCAACACACACACACACACACACACACACACACACGCACACAGTATGCAGCAGTAAAGAGAACTCCTGCCTTTAGGATTAGTTGTGGTAATAGCTCAACAAAGGCCTGGGAAATGGAAAGCTCTTCTGGGGGAAAGTTACCGTGAACACCTCCCCATCACTCTTTTTCCCCAGCGTGCAGAAAGATAGAGAGAGAGAGAGAGAGAGAGAGAGAGAGAGAGAGAGAGAGAGAGAGAGCCCTGACTTCCCCCGTTCACAAACAAAACCACTGATCCAGCACTCACAGCATCCTTCGTCATGTCAGATGAGACAAAATATCAGTTAATGAATAAGAAAAGGAGGGATAAAGAGGGAGTGGCTGAAGGAGAAATACACCAAGTCAAAGAATAGACTCATTAGAAAACTCCTAAGTATTGCAGAGGCAGCGCAGTGACTCAGCGCTGAGCTCTGTCTCCTCAGAGGGTCCTGCATTTAAAAGCTCGACCCTGGTCCGCATGTGCAACCTGATGAGCTTCATCCATGTGTTTTTTTTCTTCTCACAGCAGCTTAAAATGTGTGTCTGTGAATTTATCACGCGAGGTGTCAGTGGCTGCCGTCTAGAATCGATGAAAAAGCTTTGTCTCACTAAGATCAGCAGCCTCTTTGACTTTTGTTGCTGCTTTTATTTAGAAAGAATAACAATATTGTATTTTTATGCCTCAGCGGCAGCGACATGCTCACCCATCTGTCTCATGAATGCAGCATCTCAGGAACACCTTGAGTGAATGTCACATATGTCTTCAATGTTCACTTGGACTCCATGAGGATTTGATGAATTTGGTGGTTAAAGGTCAAAGGTCAAGATCCCTGTGACCTCACAAAACACATTTTTGACTATAATTCACACTCTCATCGCAACAAGATTTCACGCAAATGTCTCACAGGATGAAATGATGAAGTGAAGTGATGATATTTTATTTCGAAAAGGTCAAAGGTCAACGTCACTGCGACATCATAACGTTGTGCAGAAACACTTTTCTGCTCATTATTCAGCAGCATTACTCAGAAATCAGGCTGTGGCCATATTTCACATTTGGTCAGATGTTGAATTGGTGACTCTGATCTTGGACGTCCACCTTGAACCTGAGCTGATCTTCTGTGCTGCAGGTTCAACATGTGTGTGAAGCATCCACGCTTAAAAAGCTTCTCTGCAGGAGCGTCCATATTTAAAGCATTGTAGTCCACCACAACTGATGATGCTCCGTGTCTGAAGTTTTGACCACAACAGCAAAATTTGACTTTGACTTGTAAATAAACTGGCCTTTCGCCATTCTGATGAGAAGATGCATTCATGAACCAGGAAAGCTGCTAGTTAACTAAATATTGTACCTGGTAGGGATGATTGCTCACTGAACTCACAAAGAAAGATGTCAGTTTTAAGATTTCAACGGTTTCATCTCATTTCTTCTGGCTGAAGGGTTTCACTGTTCTGCCCATACGAGCCTCATGGAAATGTGAGACTCTGGATAAAAGCCTCCACCAATTGGCACATTATCTTGTGTGAGGTAGTGAAGGAAAACGAATATGACAAATGTATCCCTGGGAAATAAGTCTTTGATCACCGCACCCAGAGACAGAGAGTGAGAGAAAGGAGAAAGAGGAAAGGGGGGGGAAGCTGAGGTTAGCCTAATTGAAATGCAAACCACCAAACAGACTGTAACCTCAATAAGGCTGCAGAATTCAAGGCCATGATGAGAGAATAAACGGCTAGAGAGGAGAAATAAACTAAAACAGAGAGAGAATAACTTTTCCCTTCAGAGCACGTCTTTTATAGCCAGAGAGAGAGAGACAGAGAGAGAGAGAGAGAGAGAGAGAGAGAGAGAGACAGAGAAATGAAAAGAGCTGAGGTGTTAGCATCACCGAAATACCAAAACCGTGAAAGTTACAAGAACCTATCAGCAACAAACAAAACCGATCAGAAGCAGAAGACAGACAGTCAAATATCACCTCGTCTTCTCTGGCCAATAATCCTTTCAACGCTGAAACCAGGAGCTCAGTGAGGGGGGGGGAAGCCAGGAGCTCAAAGCCTCATTGAAATGCAAAACCGTTAAAACATCACCTCGCTAATGAAACTCAATTCGAGACAGGACTAATTCTGTTGTGCTTGGAGCTTGAGCAGTTGTACTAATTGGTTGGTAAATACTTTGGAGTTTGTGATCCTCACTAATGGTCCCGTTTTGATGCAACTATGTGTTTGTTTGAGAGGAAATCCTCTGCGATTATAAGTCAAAATAATCATTTTCAACAAACGGCTGCGCGTCCACGAGTAGACGGTAACTGGTGGTGTTCTTGAGGACAATGTTCATCGATGACAACAGAGGAGGATGTGTCAATAAACGTCTGTATCACAACACTGGAGGATTTCCGTGCAATGATAAACCAGGCTGTGGTGGAGACGTTTTTTCGTGTCCCTAAAGTGAACTGGAAGACCCAGCCAAAGCCTGCAGGACCAAATGGGCAACTTTCGATTGAGTAAGTGGCTTACACACATGTATAGGTTGTTGATTTGCTTTGTTTTTGTTTGCCAGAAGTTTATCGTTGCGCGGAAATCCTCCAGTGTTGTGACACAGACATTTATTGACACATCCAGACGCGTATCTCCTGGCCGCAAGTCCCACTCTGAGCAACAGAGGCATTCGTCCTCTGTTGTCATCGATGAACATTGTCCACAAGAACACCACCAGTTACCGTCTACTCGTAGACGCGCAGCCATTTGTTGTTGTTTGGTCAGCTGTTCCTCTCTCTGCCTCCTCGTCCTCCTTTCAACGAGCTCCTCGTCCGTGTACTCAGGCTCAAAACGTCCATCGTAAACAAAGTCATCGTCCACCACCTCAGAGTCGGAAAAATATTCATCCATTTTGTGAAAAATAACAGTCGCAAACTACAGCTAAACTAGCCGACCGCCGCAGAGTTAGCCGTGTTGTGGCTGGTTGCTCGCAGCGCGCGGCGCTCGAAAATGACGTCATCCACGTCAGAACGTGGTAGTTGTCTAGAGACACTGGATGTTGATAACATGTCACCACGGGCTCAGAGGGGAATAGCACCATCATATCGTAACAAAATATTGGAATATGAACGAGTTTCGCCGCAGATTATGCGTTTATAGAGGCTACACACGGGTGCCCCAATTACTCGCATTATACGGATATACGCGCCGCTCCTCTGGGGCTAAGTTCTTCAAAACGACTCCAAATGCCACCAAAGTTGTCTGGGTGTCTATATGGTCGTATTTAATGCTACAAATAAAGTCCAGGTTGTAAAAAACGAAAGTTATCCTTTAAGCTCATTTCAATACTGGATCAATAGCTTTTGTTGCTTTGCCCTTTTCTACCTTTATACAGTGTTTTTTCATCATAAGTTGACCTGATATCTCATGATCACTAACACGCCTGATCAATTATCTGAAAACATTCTGCACCCAAGGATTTTCATGTCGAACGTCCGGCGTTTGCATTACGTCTCTGCACCCTTCACTGGTTAAAAAACGTGATCACACGAGCGTGGAGAGCAACAGCAGCGAGGGAGGGCGGCGAAATCAGCACGCAGCCTCGCTACACAACAGCGCTGCTGTGAAAAGAAACTCTCCAAGGAGCCAACGGAAAATTAACCAGTGTTCAGAAATTTAAATCAAGCTCATCAGCATGAATGCAAAGTTCGTTTTCAGCTCCTTCTCAGCAGCTTGAATGCCATCTGACCTCTTTCGCCTCCTCTGCAGACTTCCAGTTCAGCAAATCGCAGTGTTCATTTGTCTTTGATCACTCAGTCGGGGTGGAGAGCTGTGGGATTAGAAACCGAAGACTCTATCCTGAAAAACTGGAATTAATCAACACGTCCGGAAACATACCGGAAACATAAAACAAGTTGATGACAATGACTCACAATTCAACATATGTGGCCGTTGGAGAGTCCCAGCAACAGGTGTGCTGGACAAGCAGGGCTTTGGTTATATCGTGGTGAACATAATAAACACGTGCTTAATGTTCACAGTTTGCTTTAGGTTTAGACCCAGAAACTGCTTGGTTGGGTTTAAGAAAAGATCACAGTTTGGGTTAAAATAAGTAGCCTGTAAGTTATCTTTCACACGGGACGTGATCAGCGGCCTCCTGGGTGAAAGTCCATCCACCTCCTCCCTTTATTTTATTTTTCATATCTTACTCGTGCATTTCAAATTTTTTCCACTGTTAAACTGAACCATTCGCACAAGACGATATTATTTTTCCGACTCTATTGCCTAAAAGATAAGATAAGATAAAGCGTTATTGATCTCACGCTGAGGAAATTAAGTTGTCACAGACAGCAAATATAAAAAGAAGACAGAAAAAGAGCAAAATAGACAATAAAAAGAGATGCAGAAAATCAACTATATATATTTACACAGTATATACATATGTACATTATATACAAAAGAGTATACAAGTTATAAATAGTTATTAATAAAGTTTTGAATTGCACATGGGCTAGATATGGCTAATATTATGTAGTATCCTCTTTATTGTCTATTTGTTCTTTTTCTACCTCTCCTTTTTATTCTTGCTGTCTATAACAAGTAAATTTCCTCAGTGTGGGATCAATAAAGTTTTATCTTATCTTATCTTAATTATTATGGCCACTAGAGGTCACCACCAAACAATAAACATAAATCTGGGTTAAGTAAACTGGCTGCACAGATGACCTGTACGGCCATTTTTTGAGGGTGGACGGGCTGGAATTAATTCCCTGAACATACAGTTTAGATGCAAATACATAATCAGTTAACACCCCCAAAATATGATCATTTTAGACCGAATGATCCTAAAGAAAAGACCCTGAAAACATGTGCGTTGTTGGATTTCACTAAACAGTGAAACTGTGAGTCTTAAAACCAAAACAATGAGCTGAAAGCAGCTAAAGCAGCTGCAGGTGATGTTTCCCTGTGAGTTCATCACAGCGAGTGTCTGCTTTCAGATTACATGTTTTCACTTCATCCATTGTGAATATGAAAGTGTTGCTTTAACAATAAAACATTCAACCAGCACAGACCTCTGAGGAAAAAAAAAAACCCTGTCACTGTGGCTGTGACAGCTTCACAGCCTTCTGACAAGCTGAGATAAGCAGTAAAGGAAAGTGTCACCTAAGCGCAGCAGCGTGACTCTTTCACGTGTTTTTAATCGTTTTTGGAAAACAGCACCGAGACATAAGCAACATCGGGATGTGGTTTAACTCGGTTCGAGTAACAGCAGGATAAATTCATTGTTGTTTCTGGTCTCTTCAGGGGAACTATTGATGATGATAAAGTAAAGCAACACCAGCATTATCTGTTAATGTCTGGTTTCAGTTCCCAAAGTGAATTCAAAACAGCCCTTTTAAGCCCTTTTTGTGCCTCATCTGAGGTGTGATTCAACAGGAATTTAACTGTCCTTTAATTACTAAATCCTGCTAAAGTATTTTTGGAATCAGTCACCCTCTGTTGGCGTTGCATTAAAATGTTATTTTCCCACCTTTCATTGGACCGAAGGAGCGACGACGAGCAGCCTGATGTAGACATACAGATTGTTCCATTAATTATGGATACACTGAGCGATGAGCCCTGCGCTCCGTCGCCTCGGTGAATGCCTGCGTTCGGAAGACAGAAGGTGTTACAGTTTGTGTTGGATCTCATCAGGCGATCTGCACGTTGATGTAAAGTCAATGAATAATTTATGGCAGATGTTAGCGTCTGTCCCGGTTGTGTTCTGCTGCGGTTTGCCTGGCTTTCGCTGAGGTGCAGGCGGGAGCAGAGCTGGAAGTTTGCTCCCGCTTTCATCTGTGTTTTGGATAAAGAACGACAGATGGCATATAAATCAAAAGTTTGGGGTTTTAGGGAGAATGAGGATTCAGGGAGGAAAAAGGCGACGAAGACGTTCAGAGTGGCAGTTAAAATATACTATTAGAAACTGTAAAATTATGTTTTCTATTCTTTTTTTAAATGCTTCTTCCTGCTATTTCTCATTCTACAGTGTAATTTTTTAATCATACATACATTTTACTGGGACAAAGAAACAATTATTCTGTGACGTTAATTGATCTTGTTAATGTCATTCGGTCAGCATGTTGGTTTCTCAGTGTTATGACCGCAGCAGAGGGTTTTAAACGGGCCCCCAGCAGGTGCGAGGACTCTGCAAACGGTGGTTGTAGGTGTTCAGTGTCACCTGGAAGAAACACAGGAAGTAAGATAACAATCTGACACATGACTTGTTGCCTGTGCCTCACTTTAGGTTTAGGATGTGATATAATGTGGCGCTTACAGATGGGATGTTGCTGCATGTTCGATAACTGCGATCCCAAAAAAGTCACAGATTTCAGTCATTTACAAACTGTGTTTACTGACAGCAGTTTTCTGAAGTGTTCCTGAGCCCATTTACTAACATCCTTTATCCAATCATGTGTTCACAAAGTGGTGAACCTCGCACCATCCTTCGAGGACACCCCTTTCATACCAAATCACCTGTTACCAATCAACCTGTTTACCTGTGGAATGTCCCAAACAGGTGTTTTTGGAGCGTTCCACATCTTTCCCAGTCTTTTGTTGCTCCTGTCCCAACTTGTCTGAAACGTGTTGCTGCATCAGATTCAGAATAAGCAGATACAGTGATCCCTCGCTATAACGCGGTTTACTTTTCACGGTTTCGCTACTTCACGGATTTGCATCGTGCATTGTGTTCTGCATTCTGATTGGCTAAAAAGTAACTCCGCTTCTTCTCTACCTGTGCGTCAGTAACGTTGCAGTTTAATATGTACACGTACATAAAACAGCTCGCCAAATTTACATTACGTACGTGCAAATTCTCTTGTAATTTCGAGTTTTGCCTATCACTATGTTCTTCTCCCGAACAAACACACCTGCACCGCGGGCTTCAACAGAAGAAAACACTGCAGAGCGGAGTCAGGATGCAGCGGCTCAGTCTGAAGAGCAGTGAAATACACCTGAGTCACTATTTGTCCGACTGTACTTTGTATTTTTTTCATAATCATTTTTAATTTTCTCCCGTTTAATCCAATCACTCGGGTCGCGGTGGGCGGTGCTAATCTCCGCAATTTGAAGCCTTCTGTTCACATTGATGATTAAAATTATTATTTGACAGTACAGTACAGAAGTTGTTTGTTAAAAAAAACGTTTCTAAAGTACTTTTATTTGTGAAACAAATGCTTGAGCCTGTAAAATGGTTTATTCTTTCTTTTCAATGTATAATAGAGTATTTAATTGTACAATAATTGTAAAAATAATTAAAGGTTTCTACTTCACGGATTTTGCCTATCACGGGTTCTTTTTGGAACGTAACCCCCGCGAAAAACAAGGGTATACTGTAAACAAAAATCAATGAAGCTGAACGGCAAACTGCTGTTCGATGGCATACGGCACATGAAAATGTGATGCCGCTCCTGTTGCAGTGCCGCATATCAAAACCCGGCTGCTTATGACGATTCATTACCTTCATATGCTGCTGCTGGTACCTTGAAGTGACTTAAGATATGACACGTGTGTATTAACATTTAACCAAAACCCTTGTCATCACCCTACAATGCCTACAATCAACCCTGACCTGCAACTCTTTTTCAAATATTTTCCTCTGAACATAAAGGCAACGATTACGTTTGCCACCACAACATCATTGGGAAAACAATTTAGTTCTATAGACATAAGTTCTAGGAGACACGGTTGGTAATTTCTGTCTGAAAGAGTTATTTTACAGTATTATAATGTTAAAGTTCCTCAAGAAAGAAACACTGGCGTCTGTGTTGGATAATTTAAAGATACTGTAGGTGTTCTGGTCCTGCTTTACATTTTACGGCTCCTGGTTCTGCAGTGAACCCACCACAGTTTTAAGTGCTGTGATTGAACGCTTCTTACCTCAGTCCTCTTCGGGACTCATAGTTGGATTTTCCTTTTACATTTTAATGACACGAGCTGGTACCTTTAAGTAAAGGATCAGATTTCCTTACATGGTCGCTCATCTTTTCTTCAGATGATTCAGATCAGTGAATTACGATTGTGTAACAGAAAATAATGGTTCTCTACTTCCAAATGATCACTGCTGCTGTTCAGCCAACACTGCTGCATGAATGAAGTGTTACAGGTTTTCAGCTGCTCTGTCAACCTGAATGAAGACACATGTTGCTTCATTAATTCATAGAATGGAAATGCTGTATATTACATATGACACATTCAGTCAGACAGTAGGCTTGTTGCAATGAGCCTGTTGCATTATTTAAGTGCTTTTTGCAGCCTGTTACTATGGGTGATAAAGACAGCCCGGGGCTACACTGTGTTTTGCAGCAGATGGAGAAGGGAAAGAGGTGAAGAAAAGTAAAGAAAAACGCAGATACACTTGAGTCCCTGCCGGTCACATGGTCTACAAACAGAGGGTGAAAAAAAGCGCCAAAAATGTGCAAAGGAAGGTCAAAATTAGCTCGAGGCTGTTATGTTAATGCTGAGAGGGATGATGAAGAGGCGGTGGAGAAAGAGGAGTGAGAACCAGAAAGTGGGGGGAAAATGTACAGAAAAGATGGGTTAGGGGAGGAGGAAAGAGGAAGGAAGGAAGGATTTAAGGAAGAAGAGATGGGCGGGAGCAGTGCAGGTACAGAGAGCAAAGAGGGAGGGAAGAGGCGGAAGAAAAGTAAATATATAAAGAGGAGAGGAAATAAGACTATGTTGATATTGAAGGGAGGAAATGCAAAGAGAAGGGAGGATGAAGAGTAGCTAAAGGGGCGTGATGAAGAGCAGAAGATGAAGAAGAAAGAGAGGATAAAAGAAAGGAAATGGAAATAGCCTCAGATTGTGTTTTCAGAGAAAGAGAGAGAAAGAAGAGGAGAAACTGAGGTGAAGAAGAGGAAAGACGAGCATGAATGGAAAGAAAGAAACATGTAAGAAAGAAGGAAGGCCGACGGCATGGCGCGCCGCTCGTGTTGAACCTGGCGCACACTTCAACAGAGCGCCGCCTGTACATGTCGGAGCCGAGGGCTACGCCGTACATCACAGAGGGAGGGTAGAGATAACAGACGGAGCGGCGGTGGCGGCGGCGCTCGTCGAGCTGAGCTGAGCAGCACCGTGCGAATGTTGTCTGTTTGTCTCTGGGGATTCTTTAAGTGCTCACATTCAATCTGCTTCAAGTCAAGCTGCTGGGAATACACAACACACACACACACACACACACACACACTTAAAAACACAGAGGCGACGCAGGTACAGGGCTGCAACTGATCAGTCTGATTGGCAAAAAATTAATAATCAATCTTTTATCAAGCAAAAAGTCAGACTTTCTCTCATTACAGCCTCCATGTTTGAGGATTTCTGAGCTGTTCTCTGATGCAGGCGTGTAAAGACATCACCGTGGACTTCATTCACCAACAGGAAGTAGCTGACAGGTTACCGCCTGCAGCTACACGCTCTGTTTCTGCTGACATTTCTCAATTTTTGCCTCCAATGTCAACAATGAACACGGATGAGAGGTCCTCGAGAGCGCTCCGAAAAAATGGGAATGTGAGCATTTACAATTCAATGACACGTGGCCATCTGCTGGTGAAGATCGTGTGATATGAACGAAAGCTCAGGAACTGAGCTCACTAAATGGACCTGGTGTCGCGGCTTCTCAAAAAACAATACTGATATCCTGAATGTACATACTGTGTGTTTTTCCTTCATTATAGTCCCTGATTATCTCACTGTTAGTCTTCTTTCCCTTAGCTTTATAACACACACACACACACACACACACACACACACACCCTCTCCTGTCCTCCATCCTACTACCCAGTACCTCAACATGTACTAACACACATAATGAGTATTGGTCCCTGGTGCTCTTTACTGTTGGTGGGTTTGGTAAATGGTTCAGTGACTGAGAGCGTCTTCACATAGCGGGATGTAATTAACATTCCCTTGTGTGTGTGTGTGTGTGTGTGTGTGTGTGTGTGTGTGTGTGCGTGCCCGTGCTGCAACAGTGATTAAGACTGCAGCAGAAATAGAGCTTCTTATATGAATTGATTTTTATGCTACAGTCTCCTCTTTCTTCCTCTCTCTCTCTTCTTCTTGTTCTCTCTCACTCCTACTCTTTCTTTATCTCTCTCTCCCCCTAAGCCCCCCTCACTCTCCTCTCTTACTCCCCCACATTTGTCTGTATCTGTCCCTTCATCACTCTTCCTCACTCTTTACAATCCTGCTGACTGTATAAAAGTGCAGAAGTGCTCTCGTTTTAACTTCATTTTAGCCAAGCAGACGCTGGTAAACTTTGTCATATTGTCATACTTTATGTTCTCGTACTTGTCTTTACACTTTATTTTTCTTATAAACCTGAAGCTCTTCTGGGCAGATTTGCATATTTATGACACCAACTGGCTCTGAGTACCTGTTTGAGTCCAGCTTTCTGTGGATGAAGCTCAGCACTGACTGAGCAATCAACTACAAAAATAGCTAATATAGCTGCTAAAATATTAATAAGGGACAATGATTAAAAAGCATACAGTGCATTGCTTTACTCAGCATGTTCTACCTTTAAAGATGCCTAATGCGGATTTAACAGACAAGATTTTAAAGCTTTGATGAGCGATTTGAATGAATTTTGAGCAGATTGTTACCTGTGAATATTGCATCAGTGATACGTTTTCCTCATATTTTTAGGAACTTTTGAAACAATGATCTGTCTTTATTAATTATTATTAACATTTTTAACAATCCTTCATACTAAATAGGTTTTTTTTGGGGACACATTTAGTGTTTTCTTCTCTGATGCTTGGCCTTTGTTCTGTCTCTTTGCTTGTTTTAGGTGCATACTTTTCTAATGGAGGTTGAGGCTGTTCAGCACAGAGTGCTCTGTGTTCAGGTCTTCACCTTATCCTTAAATAATAATGCAAACTTTAAAACTACATTGTTTTTTTTTTTTGAAGTTTTCTTCCTCCCTGTGAAGCTTTGGTGACCCCTAGTGGTGGTTTGGAATGTCGCGTTAGCAACACGTTAGCTCCAGACAGCTAGATGTGTAGCTCGGCCAGAAGTAAGTTGATTATAGAAAACTAAATTCTACTAAATCGGCAATCTGAAAACAGCTCTAGTAAAAAAAAAAAAGTAAGTCTGGGGAGTAGATCAAAGATGGCCGTCATCGTTTGCTTGGACACAGATCTGACAACAGGCTGGATGTGACTCTGCGACTGAACTGTGCCAGCAGGGGTTGCAACAGAACATCCAGCTGAAACTAAACGCTGGTGGCAGATTAAACAGAGTGAATCGTGTACTTTTCAAAGACTTTTGCACAATAATCATTTTATTTGTTATCTCAGAACATCATGAAATCGGAAACATCAGCTTGGTTTCAGACCTCAGAATCACCTGCATCTGCAGTTAGTTCAGCAGCAGTTCTGCAGGTGTGGAGTTGTGTCCAGTGATGCCTATTTTCACAGCCCACCAAGCAGGAAACAATCAACCAATCAAAGTTTAGCAGCAGGTGTTGAGGAACTGAGACCTCATCTGCCTGTACAGCCATAAATGCCACTAAGCTCACAGAAATCACTGTTCTTAAATCAGCAGTTTGTCTTTGAGTTTGTCAAAAGCGTGGCCTTACCGCAGCTTCTTTGTCTGAAAATCACATGGAGGGATGGATATGTTAATCCGTTCAAGGTACCCCTATGCGTCTGAGATGCACCAGGCTGTCAACTAGCTCCAGTGTAAACCCCCAGCAGCAATATTAGATGCTCAGAGCAGCTCATCCGACCGTCCAGCACATTCTCATCCCGGCCTTCCTGCCAGAAAGCCTTTCTAACACATGGTTCATGTTGTTAAATAGTTGCTGTTTGGTTAAAGGATAACTTTCGTTTTTTACAACCTGGACCTTATTTGTAGCATTAAATACGACCATTTACTCACCCAGACAACTTTGGTGGCATTTGGAGTCGTTTTGAAGAAATTAGCCCCAGAGGAGCGGCGCGTATATCCGTATAATGCGAGTACTCGGGGCATCCATGCGCAGCCTCTATATAACGCATAATCTGTGGCGAAACTCATATTGCAATATTTTGTTATGATATGCTGGTGCTATTCCCCTCTGAGCCGGCTGTGGCTGGCTGCTCGCAGCGCCCAGCGTTCGGTAATGACATCATCCACGTCAGAGGTAGTTGCCTAGAGACGCTGGATGTTGATTTCGCCACAGATTATGCGTTATAAAGAGGCTGCGCATGGATGCCCCGAGTACTCACATTATACGGATATACGCGCCGCTCCAGGTTATCTGGGTCCAGGTTGTAAAAAAACGAAAGTTATCCTTTAAGGAACAATAAAGGTGCAAATAAGAACAAAAGGAGCAAAAAAATGACAACTGTGCAAACCACAAAAATAATTTTGAAAAATGTAAAAAAAATAAAAAAAATTAGGTATCCTATGTACAGTAAGTTTAAGAATAAAATATAGAAAGTGTCATTTACCCAGCAGTAGTGGATTTTGATGTTTGTAATCAGAGCAGAACAGAGGTTATCGCACACAGTGACTATACAGAGTTTTAGGTTTCACTTTTGGTTGCTTACAGCACATAAATCTTCCTGGGATCCACCGCACCGTCCTCCATATTGCTGTGGATGGGTGTACACGTAGTTGAAAGCCCTTTGCGCCTTGTATGGATGTTAAAGAGCATCTTGGGTGTCTGCATCAGAAGCTGAAGGCCGTGACAAAACGTCAGTATTTGACGCCCAGGCTGAAAATGTATTTAAGGGTAAACAAAATAAAAAGCCTTGGCCTCCAAAGCAGAGAGCTGGCTGAAACAGTCTGATTATCAGCCCACAATGACACAACATTAATGTAAAAACCGGCATAACAAAAACGTATTTACTTGAAAATGTCTAAAATTAGTGGAGGCAATTACAAGATGTGCAGCTTTGACATCGTGTCAGTGTAAAATATTCATAGGCAGAACGAAATCCATTAGGGATGCCGAATGGTGTATTTCACCTTCAGAAAAATAAAAGACAATATTAGATGGAGAAAAAAACACACACAAAGCTCATGTTGCTCCTTTAATTTGGCAGCAGTGTTAATTTGTTTGTGTCATTTCCAGGTTGTTATACGAGCTGTGAGCGTTAATGGATCCAGCACTGGAGAGGTTCCACTTTTAAAATTACATTTCATTTTACTTGTTAGCGATGTTGTTGTCGTTTAATTTTCAGCTTTACTTGAAGCTTGTTTCTGGATTTTCGCTGAGTGGGCCTTTGTGAGCTGGAGGCCATAATGGAGGCAGCAGTGCGAGACGTACTTTTCTGTAAATGTATCACCTGTCTGATGAACTGCGCTGCTCTCACCGGCCTGTGCAAATGCTTTTAAATTGTTTATTAGGAATCTGATACCTGCTGACGAGCTGCTGTTAATAACAAAGTACGCTACTTCCCTCTGTTAAAGCTAATTCTTCACTCATGAGGTGATCGTTAAAGTGGCTACAGACAACTTTATTAGTAGTTTTACCCAAAATTAGAGCAGAAATTTCATATTTCCATAAATATCGACACTGATGCACACGTGTTTCTGAGTTTCTAAGTCTCACTCATGGCTGCACGTTTTGCTGGTAAATGTCTGTAAACTCTGTCGCTCTGCGATCGATCCCTCGGTGGGAAGTGGCCCCGGACGCTCGTCCACACTCACATTTCTCCACAGACTTTGATTGATGGCGGCTGTCTCTTCTTCATCAGGTATGAAACAAAGTGTGGATAGCGGGCGGGCCGGGCCGGTCCGAGAGGAGACGGCAGAGCGATGCCGTCGGCGCTCCTGCCTCGGGGTTTAGTTCGCGGTTCAAGCCTAGTTCGCGGTTCAAGGTCGACTTTATCACCCCTGCGAGGAAATTCTGCAGGAAAAACAGGAAGCCTCAGATAATGACACATATTTTCACTCTCTGAAGAAAGTCAAAGGCAAGAGCTGATAAATGACATCATTCTTTTAAACTGGTCAGAGGTCGCTGTATTTCTTATTATATATTTTATACTTTTACTTTTATGGGTCAGAAATGAGCCCAAAGTGCTGCAGACTCTGCACACTTACCATGAATACAGATGTCGGCTTGCTGTTTGTCTCCTGTCTCCCGCTTTGAACATGAACTCTCACTGTCACACTCTTCTACAAATTAATTTCCTCCATCAGAGCTACTTTAATTAATTTACCTTCCCTCTCTATTTCAGTCCATTTTTTTGGACTGTTTCTCTTGATGTTAGATACGGTGCGTACACGGTGCGGTCAGAGCCTTTCATCTCTCGCCTGCTCTTCAGTTTTTCACTTTACTTCTACTTCATATTCGCCCAGTCATCATCCATTAGATGTAATTACTGTCACACACATCAAAATGCAGAGGAAAATAAAGAATTTCCAGCAGTGGACAGGAGAAAAGTTGATACGTTTGATTTGAAATTTTCTTTGTTTGCTCGGAGGTAAAATAAAAATGTGGTTTCCGGAAACAGCCAGCGACTACAAAGTGGAGAAGAATTCGTTCCTTTGGCAGCACGTTGACATGATTTTACTGCAAACCTTCAAGGTGGATAAAGAAGTAATTTTGATGTGTGCTGCATATTATTCTGTACTTTCAATTTTGAGAAAAAAATTGAGGAAATTGCTTTCCACGGTCAAAGGAATTGTTTTTACTGTTTCTGTCCCTGAGGCCCAGACTGAATTAGGCAGAGTAGCTTTCATGGCCTCTGCTCTGTCTCTGGCAAACTCGCATTTTAAAAGCCAAAAAGTTCAACTTTCAGTATTGTTTTATTTCTCTGCTCTGTTCTGAAATCTTTAATCATTTTGCGGCCGTTCTTATGCGATTGGTTTATTTCCTCTTTAATTCCATAATGGAATTGATTTGAGGTCATTTTGAAATTGAGAAGCTGATTTGATCAAGGATGATTTGCCTTAATCCCATCTACTAATAAAGAGACAGTATAAACTATGATGCAGTGCATTGTTCGGATTGCAAGTATGCTGTAATTATGTTATATTCCTGCTCAGACACATGAACTTTAGTGTTATCAGCGAACACAAACCGACCAAACGGGCCATAAACTGCAGGGAGCAGCTCAGTTCCCCGCCCCGCTCGTCTTCCTTACAGCTTCCTCATGGTTTATAATGTGGTTTATTATCTTTATCCTGAACTTATGTTTGCACACCTTCATGTTTTATAGCTTTTTTATGAGTTAAGTTTTTAATGTTTGAATAGTTGACAGTGAAAACACAGACTTCACTGTGTCACTGTCTCTGTTAATGCCACGTCATGGCTTGCTCATGTGCCTGCCAGGTTTGTGCTTTGCGATTAATATTTTATGAACTTGCCTTTGGGGGTAAAAAAAGAGAATGAGACTTAAACTTGATCTGTATAAGATGCAGGAATCGAATGAGCATTCAGGTAAAGGTGAGGAGTGATGAATGCTCCACATTTAATATCACTAAAGACATCGTCTGCAATGGTAATGTGAAAATAACATCCAGTAATAACGTAGAGATATTGCCTTTTCACCATTTTAGAGTTGTTTAAATTCCCCTGTGGTGTCGTAATGGAGAACCAAAGCCACACCCCTTTCCTACCTGAGCCAGTGAAAGACAAAAACCTCCTAAGATATGATGATTTTGCGAAAAATTTTCACTGGGTAGAGCTCAGGCTTGTTTATTTCTGGTATATAGTAAATAAATTCCACAATATAAAATTACTGAGAGGACATGGAATGGTTATTCTTTGGTCTCGCGTGCAGTGAAATGAGAGTCTGGTCTGTTTACTGTTGAAGAGCGTCCGAACGACGGTCCAGCTCATGTGTTTCTGCTGGCTGCAGTTTGCCTCCACAGCCTCTGTCACTGACAGTGACGGAGTGCTTCGGCTCTGCTTTGGCCTCTGATGGAGCTCGCTCACTGTTTTTGTCAATGAAACTGTGTGTGTTTGTGTGCGTGTGTGTGTGTTTGCAGCAAAGGCAGGATGTGGAGAGAGGTGGGGGGAGGAAATGGAGAGGGAAGAAGGATGGAGAGAGTGAGAGAAAATAACTTATTGGTTTTGTCAACTGTTTTCAGCAAAATTGAAAACTGTGATAACTGTGAGTGTGTGACATGGTTCCCTGTTGTATTCATGCAAGTGTGTGTGTGTGTGTGTGTGTGTGTGTGTGTGTGTGTGGAAGAGAGAGAGACATACAGAGATACAGGAAGGCCTGAAAGACGGAGAGATTAATATTTTGCCATCGCTTTGATTCACTGCTGTCATTTCACCTCCCCTCCTGCCGTGAAATGTTTTAAACTTTAGTGTGTAATGTGCAATTTTATTTTCTGTCATCATTCCTGACTGTGAAATGTCGAAATCGCTGATGTTTGACACAGTCAGAACCCACTTTAATCTGTTCTGCTGCAGGTTTCCCTTGTTTCCACAGGGTTTTTGAAAAGAATAAACACCTGGCAGAGACATTTGTCACGACGATGCCAATGAATAAAGTTATTATTTGACACATTACGATACGTGTCTTATACGACACTGAATCAGCTGGCTGCTCCCTGCTCTGGAGCTAACAGGTATACGACCTGCCTAATGTGACGTGACAGACATTTTCCCTACAAGTTAGCAGATCAAACAAAACTGAAAACACCAGCAAATATTGAACTAGTTCTTTAAAAAGGAAACAGAAGATGTAGCGTTGTGTAACACTTTGCATCCATGTTGTTTTGTCTCTGATACATAGGTGCATCATGTATTTTCACAGGTATTTTTTAAATAAAGGGTTTTTCCTCCATCATTCCCTCCATAGAAAAGCCTCAAAACACAATTGAAGTGCTGTCAAAAGCATGTCAAATGAACAGGTGGTGATGTAATTGGCCATAATTGGCCAATCAAAAGCCTGAAAAAAGCTATTACTGCTAGGCTTCCTGCAGCCAGGGGTCCAGCAGGGTTTCGTCCTGGTCTGTGTCATGGGAGCGTTGGATTATATAACAAAGACCTCCGTAACACATTCTGAATGAATCAGGCTCTTTATCACTTTATCCACTTTAATATCACACCTTACTTGCAGTTTAGAAGTATTTCTGAGGAACTCTTTGTGTAGATAGATAGATAGATAGATAGATAGATAGATACTTTATTTATCTCCAAGGAGAAATTTGCAGTTCCAGCAGCTCAAAAAGGTGGACACACAAGGGCATGCAAAATAAGAACATGTATGAAGGCTTGAGGCAGTTGATATCCTGCAGAGGCCTGTCTTGCAGTTTAATTTTTCCTTCTGTGGTAAGAAAAGAAATATAGAACAGAACAGTACCTGGAACAAAAAGCTAAAGCACTTCATTAAGACTGCTGATCAATACGTTTTCCTGTCACAGCGCTGATGTGCCCGTCGTATATTCAAAGAAAAGACCATGATGGAGGCAGGAAGGACTGCTGGGAGACTGGTGTGCGGGGCTGTATTAGGATGCCCTTTCCTGTCGCACATCAGCATGTCTTGTCTCAGCTCTTCATAATACTTATTTCAATGTTTCCACTATCTGACAGAAAGCACACAGAGTACACACTCCCATCCACAATCCAAGTACCTGTAATAATGACACTGGCTAATGGAGTGGAAAGCTTCCTGTGCACTTAGAGCTTCTCTCCAGGTTAATGAGGTGTGTGTGTGTGTGTGTGTGTGTGTGACAGAACCAGCTAAACTCCATCATTACAGTATAATAGGAATAAATTAAGATAAGAGCAGCCCATTGGTTTAGCAGCGTGCATTATGCTATATGTGTGCTTTTAGCTTTAGCGCGGAGGCTAGCGAAGAGAAAGTAGAGGAAGAGGAGGGCAGTGGAGGACAAAGGGGAAGAAGGACCAAGGCTGGCCCGCGTGGTTCGGTGCTGTGCGGGCTGATCCAGTTGTCATTGGACGCGCAGTTTGGTCTCAACGCCTCATCAGCCGCCATGAACGATCTGGCTGTCGCACAATCAGCTGAAATTTGCAGCATGTCAGGGATTTCGATCAGCTGTCGCACATGGCTGCTAAAAGAGCCGATATAAACTGGAGCGAGCTGGTTTTAATATTATTAGGTTTGTATTTTACATGTTCACACGCCTTTAAGTGTAGCCTCGACTCAGACTGCGCTGCAGCAGAACGTATCTCCAGCCACCTGTTTAATTTCTGTTCATTACACAACGTGATGCTTCCTTTCTCTCTTTTTGGTAGTTTGGTCCCTTTTTTTTTGGTCTTTTTGTTGGTTGTATTGTTTGGATAAGGCGATATAAAACCGCACAGTGTGAGCACAAAGGTCAGATGAATCATGAAATGTGAGTTAACACAATGTACAAGAAGAATAAAAACACAGTGTTTGCTCAGCTTTCTAAATCTGCATCATGTGACATGCGTCTACAACAGAGTCCTGAAAAAAAGTCTCTTAAAACAAGTAAAAATATCTGCAACAATTCATGATTTCGAACATAATGTGGTAGAAATGATGAGTGCTGCATTTGAAGAAGTGATTGCTGACAGTTGATTCTTAAGTATTGTTGCAGAACTGACAGATTTACTCAGTTTAATTAGACTTTAATGACGAAAGGATCTCCGTTTAGGGTTAGGGTTAGAGAGCAAGCATCAGAGAAGCATTAGCTGTCAAAAGTCTCACACGAGGTGAAACTGCATGTGTGGAATTATCTCTAAAGCCTGAAGAATTCAAACCTCAGTACAGGCCAATTTTTTCAGTCTGTTGATTTCACTGGATTTCAGCCAAGGCCCTCCCTCTCAGACATGCCATGAATTCACTCTCCACATCCTCCTCGAGGCGTCCTCCTCTGATTTGCTCTAGTTTTTTTTTTTTTGCTCTGGTGATAAAGGAACGGAAACGTACGTCTACAGAGATCGCTCAGGATGATTGTGTCCGTGCCAGCCGGGCGCACGGAGAGTAAATGTAGTGATAATTGTGTCAAATAATAAAATCGCGCTGACATTTGGCGAGGCATGAATATCTGCAATGGTTGCGGTGAGGCTTTTCCCCGATCCCAGCCTCACTGTGTGCCACACACACACACACACACACACACACTACATTCAGTATGTATGAAAGACAAGGAATGTATTCAATCATCTCAGAATGATGCTGCTTGTGTACCTCCTTAATTTGTCTATTGTGTCGACGTCATGGAATTGCCTGCAATTCTGTATCAGTACCCATGCCGACTGTGTGTGTGTGTGTGTGTGTGTGTGTGTTTATGTTTATCTGTTTAAGTAGCTTGCGTCCATTAGTGACGGCTGCTGTAAACAGCTGTGTGTTTTGGTCTCAGGTGGAGGGAGCAGTGGTTGCCAGGCTCTCCATTCAACCCCAGGGAAGCCAGGTCCTTTGTATGGAGTGCGTGTCTCTCTTTCTCTCTCTCTCTCCATATCCCTCAATGTATAATCTTGTTTTAGAAGTCTAATCTACTCTAATAATAAGGATTATCAACCTCTACTTAATCTAACACAACTGTATGTTCTTACCTGAAGCTCGACCTTAATACATATAATTGTTGCTCTAATCTTAACGTTACTTACTCAACCTTAATGCTCACAGCATTAACATCCAGCCATTGTAGCTCCTTTATTGGTTCAGTTTGTTGCCTTGCTGCACTGGTGTGCCATTTCGTACATGAATATGCAGCTAATGATTGAGACTCGTATTCGTAGCGTCATGCATGCTGGCAGCTCTCAGGCTGCCTGATGAGGGCTTGACGCCGTCGTCTGAGTTGGATTCTTCCAAATGAAACGCTTTAACTCCGCTTTAACGAGCAGAGTGAGCGGAGTTGGAGTCTTCTTGCTGCTACAGACTCTAAATTGAACATGATTGGTTGTTGTAACTTGTTTTCCACTTCACTGACTGTGTCTCCTGCCGGATCTAGACCACCATCTGCCGTTACTGTTAGATAGACTCTTTAACTTTTGCTGTGTGACGCTGCAGACAGCAGGAGCTAATAATCAGGACCAAAGTAATCTCCAGCCCATCTCTTCTCTGCCATGAAATGCCTTTATCTTTAAACGAGGTGCACACTGACTCAGAGAGATATTGTTGACACCTAAAGGTGCTGCAGAGGGGAGGAAGACGAGTGGTGCGAGGAAACAGTGAGGCAGCAATGAAGCAATGCTTGAACTGCAACGTTCAGGGAACAATCGTCAATATCTAATCCTTTCATTTCCATCTTTATCCTCCTTTTACTGTGTTTAAACAGAAATGTGACAGCTCATTTTCTAAAAATATCCACTTTGAAATACTCTACTCCCCTGCTCAGATGTGTCCTAAAAACGTAGAAAACGGCAGCACAGGGAGAGCCGGGGCTGTGAAAACATCCAGGAGCAGGTGGGTGACGCTGGGGATTGGCCCCACTTGGATTCCAGCCCATCTTTGTCCCAAAGACAGCCTCAAACCTGAAGAACTGTAAAAGCTTGTCTGCATCTAGAAGGAGCTGCTGATTGTAAATACACTGAAATGCGTTGCATGGTCGAGATAGTGAGAGTGTGAGTTTCTCCCCATCAATAACAGGTAGAAATAACCACAGAGGGGAACAGAGAACGCCAGCTTATATGAATCAAATGGTGTGTTTGTGTTTAATGTCTGAGAAAAGAGAGATTTCGGAAGCGAGGGCTCAGAAGATAAGAAGGAAATGTTGTCGCGTGCCAGCTGAGGCTCTGTTTGGATTTCTTTTATGTTAATTTTGTGGCACCCTTTGGGAAGTGGGTCACATGAATGAGGCCCCCCCCGGGAGAAGAGGAGAAAACAGTGTAGTAGTCAGACACGTCTGCATCCCGCTGTGCTGTTATTCTCGCTGTTTGCCGTTGTGATGTTAGTAGTGATGGAATTAATGGGTGAATCATCCTGGCAGGAGAAGCAAATTTACGTCGCCACAAGAGGGCACCACCTTCACACCATATGTGAGCAGGGAGAAGAACAAGGAGAGGCACAGATAGAGAGAGAAGAAGAGGCGATGAAGACAGGAGAGGCAGATCGATGAAGATGGAGGACAGAAAGTTGATTCAGGATGCAGGGAGACCAAAACCAGTCCTTAAACCTCAGACAGCCTCATGTTAGGCCCAACCACATGTTTCCCCAAAATTTGCATTATTGCTATCATCATCCCTCCCTGCTGGACTGAGGAGGTCAAACATTCGTCCTGCTTGTATTAGACTTTCACACACACACACACACACACACACATACACACACACACACACTGCGCTGGGCATTGTCATGAATTCAAACTTTTTCCCCAGTGCTCAATAAATTAGACAACAGACAATGAGATTAGCAGTAGACTGAACAGTTTTGTGTGTGTGTGTGTGTGTGTGTGCGTGTGTGTGTGCTGTCTCTCTGTCCGTCTCTGTATCTTCCCTCGTGTCTGCTTTTCCCACAAAAACCATTTGTCTTATTTTCATTACACCATTCTCGACACGTCTCCACCTTCTCCGCCCTGTTCCATTATTTTTTTTTCACCTGTTTTTATTATTTTCCGTCTCCTTCCTGTTTGTACACACAACGCGCCCCCCCCCCCGGGGAATGTGTGTGTGTGTGTGTGTGTGTGTTAATGCAAAGACACCATCTTCCATTCACCAGTCAGCTCTCACTGCCGGCGGGGTACCTCGACAGGTCGGGGTTGAGAGGACCTTTGCTGTCTTTACTCCAAAGATCTAACCTTTGACACAGCCTTCGCCTTCATGTATACTGATGTATTATTGCAATCCTGCAGTAATGTCACCTCCAATCTAAACCAAATGCCCACCAATGTCCATCAACAGTCAGGCCACAATACTAAAAAAGTTAAAGGAAGTGATTTTGAGGTGGGCACAGCTCATCGGGCTCTGTCCAAAGTTCAATAATAGACCTCCAGGCTGCCAACGCTTGCTCTCGAGCTCTTTCTCTCTGCTCTACAGGTCGATAATTAACATGTTTGTTCAGTGTAAACAAGATGAATGTAAAAACAACAGCGTATGGTCTTGTGGCGTAACTATTTCCTGGCAAACAACAGCTGGGAACTGTGACTTTCTGGACTTCTTCCCTCGTCATCTTTACCAACTCTAAGCGACAAACTGGATAAGCGGATATTCCTAAAATGTGCAAACATTACATTTCCTGCAGCTGTTACACTATTACAGCTTTTCACAGGCTTTTATTGTGAAGCAGCCACTGTTTCCTGTTGTCTGAGCAGGATATTAGCAACTGCTAGGAATAAAAAGGTGCTCAAAAAGATAAAAAGATTACAGGACAAGCAACCAGCTGGTGAGATGAAGAGGTGCTTAAACAGACATTCTATTAGGAAGAACATCAAACATCCAAAAATAAAACAAATACAGGATTGAAACGGTAGTTCACTGCATGACCACCAGTGGGCGCTGCTTTACTGGTGAGAGAAAATCAATCCCACAGCCTCACCACTAGTGTAGCTCTGCCATGCAAAACATCTAATGTTCAGCTTTTCCGAACAGTCAGTGAGTGTATTTAAAGCTACAGTTTGTAAAAAGTGTTTAATGAGAGTAGAAATGGACACGTGTGTGTTGCATCACTGCTGTTTTTCAAACGGAGAGAAGTTTAGCACTGTTTAACAGATGGCTGATTACCTGCCAGAGTGATTGGTAGAGCAGGATGAGCCCCAAACTCCAAAAAAATAGATACGAAATGGACTGATATCTAATATCAGAAAAAAATGCAAGACAGCAATAAGCAGGAAACTACAGGAGAATGCACCCAGATTTCAATCCACGTGCATGTATTATTCATATCCTACCAGTGTTTGGCAGGTGGCTCGTGTCAATTTGCTTCCTCGGCTTTAGGCTACGAAACAGAGTGATAAATGACATCGCTCAGTAGAGTGCTATAATCTCCCTTTGTGTAATAAAAGGGAGTATTCCTCTCCATTTGGCCACATTTACATTGACACACATTCACAAGACAGCAGTATAAAGTAGGATGTCAGGCCTCAGGTTAATCTGTTACAGGCTTACACACACACACACAGGTTGCTTCTGAAGCATTTTTGATTTACTGTCCAGATGGATGTAGGATAAGAGCCATATTTTGGCAATTCCACAATTATTATGTAACAAAACCCCCCAAAACATAAAAGCTCAGGTCTGAAAACAATCTGAATTTCTCTTCTCTTACGCTTGTTTTTGTATTTCATCATTCAAAACACTGCTAACAACAAAGCAAGATGAACAAAGCTCTCACCACTGTGCCTTTATTTCATCATGTCACACATTTTTTCACCTGTGCAGATAATGTGTGCACCTTTAATGCAATGTAAGTTAATGCAACGGAAATCACTTGGTTAATTGGTGGGATAGAATATCAGCATCAGGAATCAGGCCATATTCAAACACACTTTGCAGCAATCGTGGCAGCAAAGACTTGAATGAGTGACTCCTGTCCAGCCGAGCTTTTTACCAGGAGCCTAAACACAGTTCAGCTCACGCCGAGCCCCCTGCTCTGGCCTGTGCTCCTCCCAAGTCATAACTCAGGCTCAATCTAAACTGACTGATAGCTGTGAAATATCTGAAATCTCTAAATCTCTGCAGCGGGACACATCTTTGCTGCCCCACTGTGGGTCTGATGTGCAAGCCCAGCCAGGACTTTCCGGTTAAATGGAGCTTCCCTGACCCAAAAATGCTATTCCTGTCTGGTTTGTTAATGTGCTTCAGCTCTGCGGGGGCAAACAGTCCAGCTTCCACTACTGGCTTGATGTGAGAAACTTTCAAAACTGACGCAAAAAGCTTCCCAGATTCTGCAGCTTTTTAGAGCATCGCACGGCTCCTTTCTGGATTTCACCTCTTTAAACTGGGCGATATATTCCTGAAATTCCCGGACCAGCGGGAATTCTGGATTCAATCCCACGGGAACCAAAGTAATCACCGCGCGGCAGGAGGCCTCGCCGAAGCCAAGCTGAGCAATAGCCGTGTGGTTAAGCTTAATCATCGCAGCACAGACTGACAAGAAAAGGCTGGAGCGGCGGAGGGCGAGCGGAGGAGTGTGTGTGTGTGTGTGTGTGTGTGTGTGTGTGTGTGTGCACAGGTGCGGTGGAGCTCTCAAGGGAAGTGAGACTCGCCAAGACCCGGTGTGTGATCATCATCGCCACAGGACAGCGAGAGGAGCGCACGGCTTATTAAGGGGATCGCCACAGGAGGGCGAGTCGATCACGGAGCCAGCTGGAGTTTCCTCAAAGCAGTTAGGAGCAGTGGGGGTGGGGTGGGGGATGGGGGGCTGACACGGAAACTGAGAGACACTGAGGGAGGACGAGACAAACGCAGGCGGTAATCAAAGAGACAGCTGGTTAAAAATATCCAAACGGCATCAGGTAGAGAAATAAATATCACATCACAAGCTAGCATGATGCTGTTGTCCAATATTAGGATCAGACTGCATGATGTCAACCTGAAAGTGGTCTAATTCTGCAGACGTTAGACCAGGGGTCACCAACCTAAGAGCCTAAGAGCTACTTCAAGGGCTACCACTTTGATAATACACTTCTGAAATAACAAAGTTACACAGTGTACCTTTAATTTTATATTATTATTAATGATATTCTATGTGAAGACACTGATCGTATATGATCCATCACAATAGTTATTCAGAGTGATTAAACAAGGTAGGAAACAGATACATTTCAATATGCAATATCCAATTGTTTCATTTTCAAATGATCACTTCCACAACATTTTGCAGGAAATCTTTTTCAATTTTTAATAGCCACTAACAGTTTTTATTGGTAGCTTTTTTGACATGTACTGAAGTGTCTCTCCACGTTGTGCCACTTAGCCGTCGCCACAGTCGCACCGCAAATGAGACACACACAGTTTTCTTTCACGTTAGTAAAAAAATAACTCTTCCTCCCATTCACTGTGAAAATGATCAGTTTTCTTCCTTTTCTCTGCTGTTTTTGTGGGTAGAAAACGCGTTCGTCTCCTCATCTTTGCAGCGCTCACGAGCTCGTCTCAGCAAAGCTGGTTTGTCATGCGCACTAGACTGACCCCCGACCCAGACTACGTCAGAGTTCGTATATTAAACTTTTTTATGATATACTTTTTTTTATGTTTTTATGTATTCGTTTTTAAATTTACATCACTGTAAATGTAATTCAAAAAGAATAGCAACACAATTAAATAAAATTTTAGACAGAGCTAATTCGTGATTAGTGCTATTTTTAGAACTGGCTGACGGGCGACTGTTGTGGATGCTGCGGGCGACCTGGTGCCCGTGGGCACCGGGTTGGTGACCCCTGCATTAGACATTAAATCACAAATACATAACACACATCACATATCACATAACATCCCAGTTACCCTTTGGCTGCAGGTCGCGGGAGTCCCTCTTCTTTGAAAGCAGTTGATCTTTAAGTGGTGACAGACTGAAAAACTCCTCCATTGACAAACATGTTGGATTGTCACATTAAAAAAAGCTCCCGCGCTGAACGATGGCAGATCTCTGACTCTCAATGTGCTCTGATATACAGTCAACACCTGTGCTGCTGCTTCATACGTCAATATTGTGCTGTCATTCACTCGAGTGTAACGTGTCACTCTTGGAGCTTTGCGACAGCGTCCAGTTGTTGCTTTCATTGCAGATCATGACCTGGTTTGTTGCTGCGAGGCTTCCCAGACATATTTACTGAACCTTCCTGCTTGTTTTCGTGTTTATATTCATTCTTCACTGAAACTAATTGAGTGGATTGTTAATGAATTAGTTTCATATACTTCAGAGGACTTTAGGGACTGGACATATCGCTTATATGTCATTTATTTTATTTTTTTAGCGTGTGAAAACAAGTTAGAGCACCGAGAGGCTGGCAGCACGCAACATCTGGACATTCAGTTCTGTCATGCTGTGAGATTAATGAACTCATATTCATCAATTACATGTGAGGGATTAATGGCTACATAAGATTAGGCTTTTCCTTGTACACACACACACACACACACACACACACACACACACAGAGAAAGAGAGTTTGTGTGTGTGACATCAATCTTTCACAAGTGTTTAGATCTCTCATTCCATTAAATGTATTTAAATGTTTCACCTTCAGCTAAATTCAGCCCAGTTTCAAGCTGGGACCTCACTTCACCTGGAAATCACCAAATATCGGTTCATAGTTAGTATTAAACGAGTGCAGGGTGTGGTTCGCTGTGATCTGTTGTGCCTTTGACCACACCCAGCCGAGGTGTAGCTCGACACCACGGTGATTTCCAATTCTGAGACTCTAAAAGAGGCCCGAACACAGTGAGTGTTGTCCTGTTTTTCCGATGATTCCCTCCATTAACGGCCCTTTTGCTTTCAGTATGCAGCTGCTGGGCCTCAGAGCCAAAATACACAACGCAACATCACACACACACACACATACATCAGCCCCCTTATACAATGCAAGTGCCATTATGGGAACACTCTTTCACACACACACGCACACACTCATTAGCCTCCCTATACGCTGCATGTGCAATTATGGCAACACTGTCGCACAAACACACACACACAAAAACAGAACAACAATGTCTGTAATTATACCACACACTCTTTCTGTCACACACACACACATGCAGTGCTTCAAATCCAGGCAAAGCACTTTTGCACACCCGTCTGTGCACATTGTTTCGTACACACTCACACACACACACACACAACCTCTCAGAGTCCTTAAGTCATTGTGCTAATTAATTAGCCTGTACAACAACCCAGCATGGAGTTAATGAGAAAGCCTGTCACCTCCTGCAAGTCGCCCAGATATCGCTGTTTCCTCAGGCTGCTTTCAGCCACTATCACAGCATACACAGACACACACACACACACACACACACACACACACACACACACACTGGTGGTCTCTGACATGACCCCTGAGTAAACGGTGCAGGTAAATCTTTGCATGGTGTCTGTTTGCCCATTTTGCAGGCACGCAGGTGTTTTGATTTGCAGTCTTGAAAGAAGTGAAATTGGCAGTTTGCTAGAAAAGAAATGGCTTTGCTTCCTGTTTTCATTTGCGTTTTACATTTTTTTGATGATGTCTAGTTTTTGCTGTCGTTCGTGGTAATTTCACACATTCAAGCGAAACAGTGTTTTCAGAACAGCATTCAAATGGCAGCTCGGTGCTTCCCAAAGGTCCTGAAAACCTGAACCAGATCAGCTGGAAGGTGTGTCGGTGGAAGGAAATTTGACTCGTTGGAACATTTGTGATAAGACTTTTACTCTTTTTTAATTGGTTGCTTTAAACTTTTAATTGATTCAGTTTTACTTTTGTCTAAATGAAATCATGACGAAGTGAAATGAAGCGACTTCTCCTTGAGCAGTTTTGGTGCTTTTTCCATTTCCCCTACACAATCAAACACACACACACACACACACACACACACAGGCACCACAACATATGCACACACACACCCCTCACACTGCATTTTACTCACAATATTAAACAGATTGAAACATGTGAGTCTACACAAATTCTGGTTTATGTAGTTGTTCAACACACACACACACGCACACACACACACACGCACACACACACACACACACACACACACACACACACACACTCTATGCAAGGCGTTGTTCATGGCCTGTGGGATTTTTGTTGAGTTTAAAATTCTTGTCTGAGGCTCAGTGGGACTAATTTGAATTTAGCAAACAGTTTGTTCCATCTTTGATTTCTTGTACGATCACAAGTTTCACACTTTCGTCAGGTTACAAATGAATTCTATCACATTTAACTTTAACAAGGATTTGTCCTTTTGCATTTCCATTTCAGGTGTTTCGGTCGTGTGTAAACTGCATGCTGGGTAAACTGCACGCAGTGGGTTCATCGGAGCTGGTTTTCTGGAGACAGCTGCTTGATGCTGCTGGAAACAGGGTGCATGATGCATGACCTGTGCTTCCAAAACAACAAACTAAAAAAGGCTAAAAAGCTGTGTAAAGCTGCTGAGTTGGATGACTATCCCCTGTGTCATTGAGTGAACCATATTACATGCAGTCCTTTCATTCATTGGTAATATAGAAAATATTGATTAGAGGAGTTTCAAAACATTTCCCTATCAGCATTAAAACCAAACCTACTAAGATGGTCTCTCCTCAAATTAATATAAACACTTGGATTAAGAATTTTAGATGGTTTTCTCCCACTCTAAATAAAGTGCTTCATTAATGTCTTCTTGAAAACCATAAACCACTAGAAAACCTTAATGTTTGGCTTTTTGAAAAACTGCTTCCAGGCTCTAAAAGCTGCTCCTCAAGACTCATCTGGGAACTGTTGTAATGACTTAATGGAAAACTATTTGAAGCTTGGGCTATTTGTAGATGCTTTAAAGGTGGCAATATAACTGGCAGCACCATTTAAAGACACTTGAGTGAGTAAAATAACTTGTCATTTTTTTTTAGGTTGCATTTTTCGTTATATAAGACGATGCCTGCCTTCATGAAATGACTCATAAAGTAGTTTCAAGTTAATGTTTTAAAATAAATATATATTGTTGTATTTTAATACCTCTGTTCTTTCAAAATGACTGATAGCAAAAGGTATTATCCCTCTCACAGGCAGGTAACTTGAGTGGTTCCTGTGTATTTTAGAAACATGGAGAGACACAGAGAAAGAAGTGAAAGAGACTGACCGAAGATTAAAGCTGACAGAGTGAAGGTGGAGAGGAAGAAAAGCTGAGCTGGAAGTGAGGTGAGAATGACAGAGAGAGGATACAGAGGCAAAGAGAGTTAATCCTGCAACTAATATTGTGTTATTGTGTAGCTGAAAGCTGATGAATTTTGCAGTGGGGAGCTATGAAGCTGGCAGCAGTACAGCCCCAGTAATACTTTTAGTGTGTTATCATCAGGGTGGAGTCAGCCACCAATCAAAGAGCAACGATAAATACACAGAAATATAAAACAGACAGATGAATTTGTGTTAATTTATTGGTATTGTACTGTTTAGATTAATTTCTGACAATCAAACTTTGGTTTACTTCTATGGAACAAGTGCAAAAAAACATGCGTGCTAATTGATGCCTGTGGCTCACACTGAACATGTCATGGAGTCAGAGGAAGCTACAGTGGCCAGAATGTGTGTGATCATGTTGGTGTTTTTGCCGAGTCAAAAGGTGTGCAGGCCTGCAGTTACAGCTTGAAGTTCTTTACTTCTTGACTCATTAAACGCGACTCTTTCACAACGTTCACTGTGTCAATTCAGACTAAATAACTGAAAGCACCTTTGTCCATGCATTATTATTTAAAGCCTGTGTAATCTTAACTTGGATAGCGTAGATTCATTCGCAGGACATAGTGTCAAATACACACATGAGTACAGTTCTGTGCACCGATAACACACGTGGAGTGGCATTCAAATTACTTGGATTTTATCAGTGCATTTTTATTCTAATCAGTAATACTGATATTGCACCAGTATTCTTCTCTATAATGTGACTTTGTGTGAGAAGAAGCTCCTCATGCTCACTGCGTCCCTCACAGATGTGTTTGTCTCTGGGCTGTAGAGTAAATAAAAGCACTGATGATGTTCAAACATCCATACATCAGTTAACCTTTTGGAGGGTCGCTGGGGGGCTGGAATCAATCCCAGCTGATCACTGGATCACTGGGTCACACTCATGGTCATTTTAGAGTCACTAATGAAGCTGCATGTCTGTGGGAGGAGACGAGGGGAGAATATTAGAACAGCACACAGAACCAGGCACATATACAGTCACTCACACACACACACACACACACACACACACACACACTATGCTGATTCATGGCATATGGCATTCATGACACGCTTATCCATTCATTAGACTTAATCCATCCATTTGCATTGCTGGACTATATGAGTCACTCTGTGGGTATTCTGTGTGTGTGTGTGTGTGTGTGTGTGTGTGTGCATGTGTGTGTGTGTGAAACTGTATCAGTGAGCGTGTTCAGAAGGCGCTGCAGTGTGTGACAGACAGCTCAACATTATCTCTGCTGCACACACCACTCTGCTCCACTCATGACCCATTTAATTTCCCCTGTACACCACTGACACAGTCCCGTTACCCGTGGCAACGCATGGCTCGAGCACATGTGTGTTACCGGGTTAGTGTGTGTTTTTTTTAGGAGAAAGCTTCGCATGCGCTTTAACAGTTTGTTGTGTGTTTGTCGCCCGTGTGTGTGTGTGTGTGAAATTAGCATTAGCAGAGAACCACCATATCTCCAGTGTGTAAAACATTTACAAATTAGCATTAACACAGCAGCACAGAGTTCCATATACTTACCCCTGAGTTCATGAAACCCCCCGCAGAGCCTGAGAAGTACAACGTATTGTAAGAATAATTCAAAATCCAAACAAATAAAAATGGTAATCGGTGCTTTGGGAGGTGGGAGAAAACCAGTGGTGGTGCAGCAGCGAGGGGGCATTGCTCCGTTTCGGTGCAGAAATAGAACCAAATTGTTTCCGCTGCAAGTGAACATAAGTGCAAGTTCACTGACACTGATGGTGTTGTGGCAGATTTTATTTATCTATTTATTGGTTTGTTCAGCAGGAGGAGCACACAGTCATGAATAATGCTGTGAAGATTAAAATAAGATTTAAAAAGTTCATCTCCGAGGATGCAGAAGTCTGCAAACCAGAAGAGCAAACATTAACACATACAGCACATCAATTAGATAAATCACTGTCACAATAAAAGCAAAGCACACAATAATAAGATCAGGTAGTTTAGATATGATTCAGCTCGGATGATCATTGATTTACAACCAATGAAGAAATCCCAGTGAGATAATGGATAATAACTGATACCCAGTGTAGAATAATGGGTTGAAGCTCCATATAGGCAATAGTTGCAGGGTGTATAGAATCTGTAACAACATCTGCGCTACCTGAGCTAGTGCAAAGCTCCATTCGTCACATATCAGAGGATGGACATACGGGTGGTTCTGTGATCATACCCAGCATAAAATAAAAGCTGAACACTTGACCAGTCTGATCTTGGATCTTGAATTTCTTCATGCAAATGAAGCCAAGTTGCGAAGGCCATCCAGCAAACATGCTATAACACAATGACCAAATCAACAAGTTTCCCTCTACATTTCCAGTCACTCGGGCTGCATGGTGCTAACACGTAGCGCAGTTCATGATGAACGATGGGTGTTATTATTAGGTATCAGTCCTGCTTTTCATTTCACTTCCCCTGATTTTTTCAGTCAAACTGAAAGAAGAACCCAGTGAAATTTCTGGAACGTGGCCTGGTTTTTACATTCGCCTTTGTTTACTCTCACAGTGTGTGTGTGTGTGTGTGTGTGTGTGTGTGTTTCTCCTGAATTAACTCGTATGTCACTCAGGGAGAAGCAGGCAGAAAATCTTCAGAAACATTCTCGGGGAATTTGTGCTGCATGTGTGTGTTTGTATGAGTGTGTTTGTGTTTGTGACCCAGAAGAATTAACAGAAAGTGAGAAAGTGTTTGCTCTGCAGTTCACATCTATAATTTGTCCTCCTCCCCTGTTTTTTTTTCCTCCCTCGCTCTGCCTCTCCTCTTCCTCACTTTCACTTGCCTCCCATCTCATTTCCTGTTCCCGCCGTCTCTCTTTCTGCCTCCGTTCGTCTCTTTCTAAAAAGTAGCCATACTGGAATGTGATGTGTGTCTGTGACTAATCTTCTCATTTTTTCAGTGATGCAGTGCAGAGGTAGACTCTTGTACAAGCCACCTCAGCTCTGACTTGACTCATCAACACTGCAAATGCTCTATTACAGCCAATGGTACATGCATTTATCTAGAATATCTCCTGCAGTGGCTCTGCAGACAGTTCTTAGTCAGCACATGACTGTAAAACTGGTGTAAAACAAATTTCCAACGTCTTTGAACAAGTTCTTTTCAAACTCCGGACAGCTAACAGGAGAGGCTCAGTCATATATGCTGCAGTCGATGAGTAAACATGCAATATAGAGTGGGACATCTACATCTCTGGCCCAGTCCCGGATTATCCAGTATGTCAGATGCACTGGAGATTAGCTGGTCTGACTGGAGCACTCATTAAAGGGGAGTTCCACCTTAACAGGTGCAAAGTGCCCCTGAGCCACCAGCTGCTGCTCCAGTGAATACTCATGGCATTAGCTTCTAGTTAGCTTGTCTAGTACCTAAAAATAGGATTTGCTGTGTTTGTGACCTTGATATATTTGAAATGAAAGTAAATGTGGTCTAGAGCAGGCATATCAAACTGATTCCATAAAGGGCCGTGTGGCTGCAGGTTTTTGTTCCAACCAAGAAGGAGCACACCAGACCAACCAATCACATCAAGGGTTCACTTAGTTATCAGCTGAAGACTGAGATCAGCTGATTAATTGATTCCAGCCAGGTGTGCTCCTCCTTGGTTGGAACGAAGACCTGCAGCCACACGGCCCTTTATGGAATGAGTTTGACATGCCTGTTCTAGAGGTTGGAGAAGCGGCTTGTGACCGGAGGGTCGCCGGTCGATTCCCCCCACCGGCTGATGTGCCCTTGAGCAAAGCACTTAACCCCCCCATGTGCTCCCCGGGAAATGCAGAGAATAATTTCCCAGTTTGGGATGAGTAAAGTGAATAAAATTAAAAATTTATTGTAACCCGCCAGCATCCAAATATAGTACACCAATAATACGCTTTAGTGTAGTTTATCTCAGTGACTGGAAGCATCACAGATTAATGGTGTGCCTACAATGCTCAAACATTCCTTATTAATGCATTAATTCTATTTGGACATCTTATCTGGATTAGGGAAACACGTGTCGATGCAGGTTTAAACGTGTGCTGAATGAACAGAAATGTGTTTCACGTCTGGAGGTGGTGTAGGTCACGTTGCGATCATACAGCAGGTGTAAATGTGGTCTGGACAGACTGACCACATTCTCTCTGCCACTTGTTACAATCATAGGCAAGTCTAGAAAAATGCTGCAGACTCCCATCAATGGGAAGACAACTAGAGGCCATAAAACTGCTTTGCTTCCCCAATCAGCGATATGCTTAGGATGGATGGAGGTTAATGCCTCCATCCAAATACAATGGAAGTGAATGGAGCTTTTCTTTCCGGTGACTACAACAACTACAACAGTTCCATTCACTTACATTGTATTTGGATGGTGTTAAAGCAAAACTACCTGACTGGTTAGATACAACAAGTGAGAAGATATGTTTCATTCCATGTAAACTGACCATTTAATCTGATACCGTACATTTTCTCTGTGTGTGTATTCACAGCAGTCACTGAAGTCAGTTCCACGTTAATTAGCGCCACTGATTTTCCTTTTTGTATCGTGTCTAAATCTCCCTCAGGAAACATCATGCACATGCATCCAAGGTGTCTAATAACACGCCAGCCCGTCACTTCATAACTTAACTGCAGTTTGCACCACGTTATAATTTAGCGCCAGGAGTACAATCCGACTCGTTAGAGTGAGATCATTGCTTGACAAGGCGGCAGAGGCTGGAGCAGGAGAACAAAAGCTGAGGAAGGGAGTGGGAGAGATTGATGGACAAGGAGGGAAGAGGCAATCATCTGGATACAATAAGGACCTCTGAGGAAAAGTAGGCCTTTGTTAGTCGTTATGTAATGATTTCTTTTTGAGGGTTAGACAATTGAGAATGTTGGCATTGAGTCACATCACCACTAATTTACTAACGTTTTTAGCTAAGAAGCTAGCGGTGGCCTCATATTTCTTGTACAGACATGAACAGCTCAGTAACCTTTGTGGCTACTTGATTGAAGAAAATTTATTTATTTATTTTTTATTTATTTTTTATCTCACCAAATTACAAGGAGAACTTGTTACTGTCCTAATGGATCACAATTACCTCTTGAGTGAGAAGCCATGGTGCCAGCGCACACATTTTGGCAGTAGGGGAGTTAATATTTGCTCCAGTTCTGAGAAATGCTTTTTCACTTTTTTTATGAAGGGCTTGAATATTTTAGTTTTCCTGTAAATTGCTCAAAGGATGAACAAAATGTGCTCCTCAGCACATTTATCAGGCGATTATAAACAATTTATCCCAACCACATTTTCCTCGGTTGCTTCTGCTTCACCTTCCAAGCATGAGAACCTGCTGCTAGATGTCCACGTTTACCTCTTTATCCTAAAGGTGTAGGATAAGGAGCTGTTTGCTATATTTGGTTGAAGTTGTATTCTCTGTCCTAATCTTGAACACTGATTCCTGTACTTGTAGTGCAGGTGTCTCTGTGCTCTGCCATAATTCAACTGGCGTCGTTCTCACCGGGCCAAGTGTCACTCAGTGTCAGTCAATCCACCATCCAAAGCAAGCAGTGGAAAAGTTTGAGCGAATTTAGAGCAAAGTCGAACCAAAAAATGGGTCATGGGCTTGTTTCTCGTGGTTTGCCAACATGACACACAAGGCTGTTTTGATGAGCCCGGTTCCCCGGGTGTCACACCAAGTGCTTTGCACCAAATGCAAAGTGAATATGCAATCAGAAGTATGAGCTGTTCAGATTCATACTGAAGCAGAAGGTGTCCCATTGACATTCCCCAAAAATCAATACGCTTGTGATTTTTTTTTTCTTTTAATCATGTGAAAGTTTGCAGACATCAGGAATCACAGACAATCCAAACACAGGAAGCCAGCTGTGGTTAAAAAAAAAAAAAAAAAAAAAGCTTTTTGTGATGTTAAATTTGGGACCTGGCTCTCAGAAGGCTGAGTCAGAAGTCTATTTAAAGCCTTCAGATGTCATCTTTTGTGCTTTTCATGGCTTTTGATGTTTGTTCTTGTCTTAGATTGCGCGTGTTTTACTTTTTAAATGCATCTGTTTCCCGATCGCTGTGTTTCTGACTTTCAGAAAAAAAATCAATGCATAAATCTCTGCATCTGTGAAAACTGTGTCTCTGTGTGTGTGTGTGGATCAGTATTACTCATGTTGTGGGGACATGCTGTAAATCTGTGTACACCACCTTACTTATGAGGACAAACACAAGTCCCCATAATGTAAATCAATACATTTTATGGTGAAGACTCAGGTTAAGGTTAAGGTGAGGTTAACTTTAGGTTAATGTTAGCTTTAGGCCAGGAAACTGAGTCAATGTAAAGTCCTCTGAAGTGATAGAAACACGACACACGTGTGTGTGTGTGTGTGTGGGAGGCATGAATTGGGATTAACATTAATGCTCTAATTGTATAATTAGGAGGAGGAAATGGTGGAAACAAGCAGCATTAACGACACATTTGTGTCCTATAAACATTCTGGTTTATAGAAACAGACTCCTTTGGGATTCGTAATCCACGACACGACCACTCCGCCAACTCATCACAGTGGCTGCTCTTCATCTTTGGGACCTTTTAAGAAAGAAGAAAAATCGATGTTAAGAAAACTTTATTTGTTGTTGTTTTTCATCATCTTCGGAACAGTGACATTAAAAAGACAGACTTGCTCATATTCTGCCTCTCGTTTTAGCTTGTTAAAGTCTTTAGGTACATCTTGCTGTTTCTCTTGTCTGAGCAAACTATTTCAAACAGTCTTAGATGCTTACATCTAATATGTGTTCACATGCACACAACAGTAAATGTATACAAATGACTATTTACACTCAGTCAAAGAAAGCAACCACACAGCAGCTGCAATCACCCCTGAAGTAATACGAGATACGTCTGCCTTTATTTATGAAGCATAGCACCCAGTTGCAAACTGGACTTTTTATGCTTATGATCAGTTATTTTTGCTGAGCTCTTTGTGACACCTGAGAAGGTAAATAAGTCCCACTGTTGTGCTGCATGACCTCCTGTCCGTCATCAGAGTTACAACAGTGAACTAAGTGTCATCACGGTGTTTCAATGCATATTTTAAAATATCGCATTTGAAAAATTGCAACAGTTTTTGCCTTTTTCAGAGTGTTATGTGTTAATGCGCTAAATGGGAGATGGAAACACGTTGGCTGAATAAGTTCTGATGTATCGAACAAAACTCATATGACCAGTCAGCTGATTCCACTACAAAACCCAAAGACGTCTTCCCTGGTATTCACATAACGTGTAAAAACATGTCTGAAGAGCCAATACAAGCTGACTGAAAGATCAATCAGAGCTCGTCCAAATGAAACAAATTCCTGCAAACTCTCCATTTCATTTTTCATTTTTCTGCTTATTATAGCCATGTGTGACGTAGCGTATACCGCCACCTTCTGACGAAACTGCTCTCAACGTAGCTGAGTTAATTCACTCCAAACCAATTTTTATGGAAACAAGCTTAATTCTTTGTTTTTTTTTTTTTGCAGCATTTCAAATATTCGCTTCAAATTCTCTCGCCAGTCGATGCAAACAGCTGCTGTGAACATGAAAGTGCCTCAAAGTAACAGGCAGCAGCACATCGTCTGTCATCCCTGGTCCAATTCCTGGTGTTCTTTGCCTCCACCTTGTTATTTTTGTCTCTTACCAGACTACTTCTCTCTCTCTTTCTGGCATTGTCACAATTCTGTTGTCAGTAAGGAGCTTTCCAGTTCAACCAGTCTCATATTACTGGACAGCTAACACCTTGACTGGATCAGATGGAGCTTCAGTGCATTTCTCAGGAAAACAACAGTATTTCTTGAGGGAGGGAAACCTTTTAGTGCCACTCACACTGCGTCCTTCGAGAGGATAATACTGAAGAATTCAAATGGCTTTTTATTGTGTCGCTTTAATCAGCTGTCAGTGGGTCACTCAGGTTGTGTGTGTGTCCGTGCATGTGTGTGTGTGTGTGTGCGTGTGCTAAGTTTAAGTGAAGTTGAACTGCTATGATTAATTCACTCGCCCACTTGGTGAGACTGTTTCATAACCAGTTCATGTGGAGTACCAGTGATGCACACACAAACACACACACACACACACACACACACACACACACACACAGTATATATCTTGTTATGAAACTTTGAACACCCTCCTGGCATCAGAAAATCATCCCTTTAAACCCCTCTAAGTGAATTAATGAAAGAACGCCAAGTTTGTAGAGCCTGTGTGTGTGTGTGTGTGTGTGTGTGTGTGTGTGTGTGTGTGTGTGTGTGTGTGACTGCGAGTGTGAGCAGTGGGTGGGTGGGTGCTTTTTGTGCTTCTCTCCATATGGGGAGCCACTGAAATAGATGAATGAGAAAAAGAAATCTCCAAATAATTTAAGACTAAAGGTCATAGACTTTTTTTTGTGTGTGTGTGTGCATATATATATGTGTGTGTGTGTGTGTGTGTACTGTTTTGTCTCTTGATACAGACAGGTGGTTGTGTAAAAACTTACTCACAATATGCTAATTTTTAGGATTTGTGCTTTTGTTCAGCCAGAATTCAAAGAAGAGTGGTTCTGATGGGCGTAGATGTTTTCATCTTATGTGGAGATTAAGTGTAAATACCCCAAATGAAGCCGCATGCTAACAGACATCATGAGTTGGACGCAAAATTCTGCCTGACAGACGGTTTCACACGGAGCGTGGACAACAGTGTCCTGAGTGAAAGTCCTGTGTTTGTTTGAACCATCCATCCACCTCTACCCACTCCATATGCAGACTTTTTTGCCTTTTATACATCGCTTGACTTCCTCCTTTTGTAGAAATTACTAAATTACTACAGCTAGTGGTCACAGTTCACCCCCTAATTTCCTCCAGGTGCGTATGTCTGTAGCGTCTGCAACACATATGATGGAGCTGATCGCTGCTGTTCAACGAGTGCACAGAGCAGATCGATCCAGACAGGAAGTCAAAGATAGGAACAGTGCAGAGAATCCTGTAAATTTCCAAAATAAAACCCCTGTGCAGACTCCTGATTGTATATCGACCATAAACACAACTAAATCTGACAAAAACATTTAACTATGACGCCTGCTGAAGGGAACAGAGCCAAATCAGCATAATCTGACAAAGTCAACAAAGCTGTGCAAGATGTGACCGGTGGGGATTGGAGACATGTGGAGGATGGAGGAAACACGCTTCACATATGTGACGTCACAGATGCACACCCAGTGGAAACCTCAGGTAACAAAAAGGGTAAATATGTGTCATAAAGACCTGCACAGACGACCTGTTTTTCTGGTGAGGACGAGCTGGTGTTGTCACGTAGCTCTTTAGTGGTGAAAGAACGCCGTCTTCATGCTATTCGCCCCGACATGATGTGGTTTATATGATTAAGCCGAAGCTCTCACTCTAAACGTTTAGGTTATTAGGAAGGAATTATAGAAAATACAGCAGAATCACACAGGCATCATTAAGTACATGAAATACTGTGAGCGGCCAAGACGTCTCTGCGACGGCAGAGTTTAATTTCTCCTGAATGCACTGCAGTAGTCGGAAAGAAACAACCGGTTTCTGCTCCTGGAATCCGCTGACAAAGCCAAATACTGAATTGAGTCTATTTCTGTCTTTCTGACTCCTGCAGAGTGTATTATACTTTGAAAGTTGTGATACTGGGAGCTGAAGACAGTCATTTTACTGCTCAGGATGTCTGGCAGTCTGCGGCTGACCTCCTTTTCAAACTTTGAGTTCAGTCTCACTCAAATTATTGTCGAGAGATTTCTGAGGTTGGTTTGCAGATCGAGACATCAAGCAAGTGCTGACTGATGCTGTTAAACCAAACCAAGCAAAGAAAAAAAACACAACCCAAATACAAGAGACAGGATCTTACAGTCACTGCCGGGATTCATTGATGCATTTTCTGTTCTCACTTGTTCTCTCTGTTCAAGTTATGCACGTTCATGTCATGTGGATTTTAATGTAACTACCCCTTTAAGACTGTTGTCAAACCCAAATTTAGAGTATATACATTAATGTTATTCTGTCAATGCACTTTTCCACACAACTAAACTTACAAATCATTAACATGGAGTCTTTCTCATCTCATCCCACCTGACATGGGGAAACACTGACTGCTAAACCAAAGACAAAGTCACAGCTGGTCTGTGCCCAAACATCCACTTCTTCCTATGAGGTTCTGGGACTGTAAAACAAGCCGCCTTTACCTTTGCCACTGAGAGTGTGCAGCCGTTATTCATACAACCATAAGAGGGTTCTTGACAGAACAAAGTTAAAGCATCCAAGCAAACAATATTTCCCTCTGGCCTGGTAAGGAGAGCAGGACCAGCCTCTTCTTTCCTCTGAGCGTCTAACATGTCTGAACGCAGTGAACCCCAACACGTGGGTCGAGTCTTAAGATGAATCTAATGCACTGACATGATTTCTGCTGCAGGAGATAATGAAAAATAAAATTCTGCTGCATGAAGTCACACCTTTTATCTCTACCCTTAGTGCTTTTATTGCAAATTCTCTATAGATTGACACTCTTAGAAAAGGCTTCGTATTTTTATAGGTCATAAGCACAAATGGTGTGGAACCACTGCCTTAACGAGCCAGTCAGGGTCACGTTCTGGCTCCCTGGTCCTCCACCTGCAAACGCAGCCATCCCCACCACCCTCAGCTAGCTTTAGGATCTGCAAACACAATAATATCACACCCACAATGAAAGTTGCTTTCTTTTCTCACCTCGCGTCAATATGAAATTCCAATTCAGAAACTATTTTAGCTTGATGTCCGTGAAGTAATGCTGGAAACCCACAGACGATAACAGCCTCTAAAGGGTGACTCTCTCAGAGGCAGCTGGCTCAAGAAAGTCAGAACCCTCAATAATCTTCATGGGGTGACTTTTAATCTCCCGCCAGCAATGAATTTTGTCAGGTGTCACACTTTTCAAAGAGTGAAAACTTCACTGCAGGATCACAGCGCCTGTATGGATCGTCTCGGGTCAGCGATTAACAGGCATGTCCTGAGTTTTCATTATAGCTACCCGGGGTTCACACCCTCAGCTCTGCAGTGTGTGTGTGTGAGTGAGTGAGTGACACACTTTTGTGTGTGACTTTGTGTGTGGCTATGTGTCATGTTGTGTGTTTGAGAAAGCTAAGCAGAAGTGTCCACAGTGTGTTGTCCCGCCTACCTGTTCAAACAGTGTGTGTGCATGTGTGTATGTGCATGTGTGTGTGTAAGAGAGAGAGAGAGAGAGAGAGAGGGAGAGAGAGAGACCTCCCCTCCAGAGGAGATGATGAGCTTATTATGGAGAGACACGAAACAGAGATTAAAGAGCAGATGAGAAGAGGCAGAGGGATGGAGGGATAGAAGAGAGAAGGGAGGGAAAAGATGGAGAAAGAGATGGAGAGAGATGCTGAAAGAGAGACCAAGAGGGTCAGATGAGATGGAGGGGTGAAGAGAGAAGGGAAGGATGGATTGCGTTAGGGTCAAGGGAAAAGCTGGAGGGGTAGGAGGAGGATAGGGAAGATGAGGCACTGTAGGGATAATGAAAAGAAGGAAGGACAAGGTAATATCGAAGGAGAGGAAGGATAAAGTTAGAGATGAAGGTCGGATGAAGGAGTAAGCATAAGGAGGAAGGTAGAGAAGAAGGGAAAGAGGAAGGAATGAAGGAAAGCAGGAGGGAGGGAGACGTGGATTGATTGAAGAAGTTAGCCGTGGTTGCGGATGTGGAAAGAGACAAACTGTGTGTGTTTGTGTGCTGACAGAATGAAAAAGTGTGTGTGTGAGAGAGAGCGAGAGAGGGAGAGAGAGAAAGAGAGAGAGAGAGATAATGAAGCATAGAACTGCAGAGACAAAAAAAGAAAAAAAAAGCACCACGCTGAGTGTTTTTTTAAAAATCTTTTATTTTTCCTCCGTTTTTCTCTGGGAGTACCAGCTGAGACTTTTGAAGGTTTGATGTGGGAGGTGACAAGGGGGGATGCACAGAGAGAGAGAGAGAGAGAGAGAGAGAGAGGAGGGGGGAAGTAAACGTGCTGCCTCTCCCTCTCCTCCCTTTTCCCTCAGTATCTCACTTCTGTCGTCGCTTCGTTCACCGGATTTTCCGTGAGCCGGAAAGAGGAGAAGAGCAGGAGATTCAGAGGATGGCTGAGGTGTTTGTGGGGCTGAAACTGAGCAATTAAGTGGTGCATTGTAAAGGGTGGGAGAACTGGTGAAGTGAGGAAGAAGAGCAGACCAACGAGAGGAAGAAGAGAGAAGGGGGAGGAGGAAGAGGTGGGATTTTTGGGAAAACGAGGGAGTCCCTGTGCTGGAGGGACGTGAGAGAGGAGAGGGAGACGAGAAACAAGTGCAGAGTGGCGAAAGTTGTCAGAATTCCCAAAAAGACGTAGTTGGAAAAGAAGAGGAAGAGGAGGAAGAGGCAGAAAGTGTGAGAAAGAGGAAAGAGAAAAGAAGGAGCTTAAAGAAAAGGACAGCTGACAGGTGAACCTTGGTCATCCGGGATGGACAAAGTGGAGCGAGTGATGAAGATGGTGAAGAGGATGTCGCCGAGGAAGAAGAGGAGGGAAGGGGGAGGAGGAAGAGCGGGGGGGCCAGGAGATCTGGAGAGCCCGGACACCTTGTGTGACGAACTCTGCCGTTTCAGCCTCTGCATCAGTGGTGAGAGGTCACACCGCCACGTGTGTGTGTGTGTGTGTGAAGTTGGGTATTTGTTCATGAATAATACCAAAGCAGTAGATGAGCGTGTGTTTATGTGAGTGCATGTGTGTGTGTGTTTCAAAGAGATGAACGAAATTCAGAGAAAAAACTAGTGTGTGTGTGTGTGCGTGCGTGCGTGCGTGTGTGTGTGTGTGTGGGTGGGTGGGTGTGTGTGTGTGTGTTTTGTGTTTACAGGACATGTATTGTCTGCATGCCTCATAAGATAAAGGCAGTATAGTTGACATGCAAATCTATTCTTTGTACATTTGTACATTCAACACAGTGTGTGTGTGTGTGTGTGTGTGTGTGTGTTAGTCTCTCAGACTAATCATCTGAGAGAGGAGTCAGGGTGGATGGTCAGGTGCACTAAGTGTGATTTGTGACCCGCCTCCCGCACCAGTGGATACTGGTGAGCTTTGTCCTCACCTCAGGCGAGCAGCTCTCGTTGTCTTCACTCAGATCAGATCTTCGTTTTAAAGGTGGAAGATAAGAACATGCTCATTTGACTCGTTTTCAGAAGCTTCCAGTGAACTACCTATTTTCTCATTAGACGTAGAGATCTGTTGGTCATTCTCTATACGAGCTCCTCATGTGTGCGGGACTGGAAACCTGCCCCAGCTCCCGATGGGGATACACTGTGGACAGGTCGGCAGCCTATCACAGCTCTGACACCTTCACACAGACGGCGATTCACACTCACATTCACACCTACAGGCAATTTACATAACCTGCATGTCTTTGGACTGGTCAGACTCTTATATGCTGTGCAAATCTGACATACAAACCATCCTTCCTCCCCTGTGGTGTTTTGGTGGTGTTAGTGCTTTCAAACGCTGTTGATTGATGAATGTCAAGTTGAGGCATCCCATTCATTTTCTATGGAGGGCAAGAGATCCGAACTTGCAGTGCATGATGGTCACCACATCTGGATTTGCATAACCAGGACTCAGCCTCAACTTTGTGCAAATGTGTCCGTCCAGTGCGACGCGGCAGGGGCGCAAAAATCAGATCAAACTGTCAAACTAGGCAGCGTTGATAAAATGTGGATCAAGATTCTGTGACTGCTTTGGTTTTTGTTTGCCTAAGATGTTTTCAGAAACATATTTTAGTTCAAGTTTTAGCTGTTAATATGAGAAAGTTTGCAAAAACGGACAAATGAAAACCAGCACCGTCCAGCGGATGCAGTACCGTCATCCACCAGCAGGAGCTTTCAACAGTTTGTTGTGTCCTCGCTGGCTTTTGTGCGCTCGCTCCATAAACCGGCAGTTTTCAGCCACCGACTGCACTGTATCTCCAACGAATTACACTCAAATGCAGCAACTTTGCATCAGCAATGACTTTTTTGGGAGAAAACAAAGGCTTAATGCTGCCCAGATTGGGTTTTCCGTTCAACTGTTTGTGCCACAGCACCCCTCCACATTTCAGAAGTCTTGTATATAAATGTAATACATCAGAGACTGGAAGACAGTGGCACTAGTGAGAAGTCATTTTTTCCTGCAGCAACAGAAAAGTTTGGCTGTGAGTTTTCCTGTGACACTGTTTTGTTGTCTGTTTGCCAGTGTTTGCTGCATTGCTGCTCAGCTGGCTTAATTAGTTAGTGCTACCATTTAATTAGCTCTGAGCTGGTTAGCACTGTTGCTACAGTTTGTTAGGTGCCTCATGTTCTTCAAAGACTTTGGAAAGTGTTTCACAGAGAGTTCAGTTTTTTTTTTTTGCGTGGTTTATTTTTTTTTAACTTGCTTTGATCGTACACAAACAGCTCAGCGAGGAGAGCGAGAGGGCGAGTATACAGTAGTAAATGTACATGTGTGAGCGAGGGAGGTGTGAGTGTGCCTGTTTCCCTCTCCTCCACCCTTATATCCCTTCATCAAACAATCTTTCTAATCACTCAGCACAAACTGCAGCAGCCAGACTTCAAACAGCATCAAACAACCGTCAGAGAGCCAAACATTAGACTGCAGGCGGGGAAAGGTCACTTTGTAAACAAGAGGGAAAACAGGCATATCAAGGCGAAAAATCCAATATCCCCCCGGCTCCGGCACAATGGATGATGCTGTTCTTCTCACGTGACACGTACCGTTTGCTGGATGCTTTTATCTGGTGCATCTTACAGCAACACATCGGGAATGTTAAGTATGCCTGGTATGAATCCAGAAGAGTTAGGCCGATGCATTCCTTCACGAACATGGAGGATTGTCTCTGCTCTTCAAGCTGGATATCAAACACCGTACCAATCGTCTTACCTCTGATACGCTGGAGGTGATTATAGCCGCAGTCCTGGGAAAAGGACGGTCAACCCTCTTTAAAAAGCAGCTAGCTAGTTTTTTGACTGTTATACGATTTTCATTACCGGTTCAATGGAGGTTGGTCTGCTTTCACAGTATTTACTTTTCTTCGATCTGTATTCCACTTGTGTGATCCATATTTCTAAAAAACTGTGCAGCTGCTTCCTGCTGTTGACGCTGCCAGAGCTCGGCGACCATGTTGACGTATGCTGAGTAAATGGAAAACCGTGAAGCCGGAGTCTGAGCCGAGCCAGTGCTGCCGTAGTTTGGGAAGCACAAGAGGCCTTATGGGCTGCAAAGTGAAAAACAAGCACCGTTCTTCCATTTCACCTCTCATAAAAGATGTCGAGGGTCATTAACTCGGCCGTGAAGGTTGTATTCTGCTCATACATGAGTGAGGAGTTTCATCACTATCATTTTCCGCCTAATACATTGTGCCACTGAAACTTTAATCTTCCTACTTGAGTACAGATTGCATTTCAACTGCACATAACGCAGTTCTACTGGAACCAATCTCAGACCAGCTTACAGGTAGTGTTTTTCTGTCTGCGTCTGCTTTTGGAAAATGCATTTATATAGCTTTTTTTTGTTTTGGTGAACAGTTCCTGGATTGGAATCCTGCAGGTGTGGAAGGACCATCATTAGTTGTGGTTTCACTGGACAGTTGTTGGCCTCCCAGGGTGGGCTGTTGTTTTAGAGGTATAAAAATACACACTTGTAGTACATAAAACGTTACATTGACCAATCTGTGGTGTAAATCTGTCAGCCGTCTCAAATCCTATTAACCAAATACGAACACCTTTGACAGGTGTTACAATTCAATCTTGCAGGTTCTGGCACTTTTCCTCCTAATGATAGATGGTGATAGACACAAGCTACTGTAATCTGAGAGGAGAAAGCCACCGAGCACTTTGCCTTTTGTCTCCGAACAATGGATGTGAGCGTGCACATGTATGTGTGTAGGCTGCGTGTTGAATGCATGTTCGGTGAGGGAAAAAAGAAAGGAATAACTAAAACGGGAAAATGATTGGATGCTGGAAAATAGGAAGACCTGACTGGACAATTATATATGTCTCAAAGCGTGATTTTCTCTTGCCAAAATGGCTCTGTGCTTCAGATGAATGGCAATAAAACTACAGCACACTGTGCTAAATTTGAATGAGCATGGTGGATGTGCCCTGCAGCAAAAATTCAAATTTACCTCAGGTAAGCTGCTTGGAAGCCAGGGAAAAGCACAGGTAGAAAGGAAGCTGCACCTGTAATCAGAGGAAAACAGCCAGGATGCATGATGACACTTAATCAAGATTTTACATTTGAGGAAAACTATTTATGTACAGTATCTTGATAATCGAACAAAGGATGTTCATGACACAATTCTGTAGGTGGAGTTGATTTGAAAAGGGTGTCTAAAATTTTGGGAAGATTTAGTGACTTAATATAAACGTGCATGAAAATCTCACATGATTTATATAAAGGTTTTGCTATCTTTTACAAAACATAAAAAGTGTATTTTAGATCACTTCAAGATTCAACACGTCCTCATACCTCAGTGACTGGGGTCTAGGTAGGTATATATAATATAATATATATAGTTTGATTGCCAGTGACTCCCATAACGAAGTATATGACAGTTCCCAAAACGACACAGGCCTGCTTGTCTACTGGATAGTGTCAGTAAATTTGTTGAAGTTTGCCGTTTAGGCAACAGAACTGCTTGGTTAGGGTCAGGAACATCATGGTTTGGGTTAAAATAAGCTACGTACAAGTACCTGATGCAAAAAGTTACAGTTGAATAGACCAGTGCTGAACACCTCAGCTGGGGACATCGGCGGTATAATAAATAGTGGGCGAAGCTTCTTGGCTTTAAAAGTGAAGCTAAACCTGCATCACCTCTAATGGCCAGCAGGGGGCGACTCCACTGGTTGCACTTTTCTATGAGTTTATGTAAGCGGATAGAATGCATCGCTAACATGCAGCTTGCATACTGCAACATGCAGTATTAATTATTATTATATTAACGTTTAACCATCCACTAATTAAATTCAGTTGTACTTGGTCTTATTTCAAATGATTTTAATGACGTGACATACATAACTTAGGTACCTTATGTAACTTAAAATGGGTCAATGTTGACTTTTGGCTTTACACAGGACATGAACAGCAGTCTACTGGGTGAAAGTCCCGTGTTTGTTTGACCCTTTCATCCACCCCACCTTCCTCCATATGTGGACTTTCTTGCTCTTTATAGTACAGCATCTGATGTATTTTATAATTACTGCAGCTACTAGAGGTCGCTGCCAATAAGCGTAAATATGGGTCATAATAATCATCAATTTTTCTAGCGAGGATAGACTCTCTACTAAGGAAGGTAAAAAGTACAACAGATTATGATACTGACACTGTGAAGGTACTGTAGAAGCCTTCCTTCAAGCCACTGATATCATCCATCCCTTTCAGACTCGGTTTGTGCATGTGTGTTCTGGAACCTAAATATACCCCAAAGCTGCTGAGCCTCTGCATTATTTCCATGAGAGCCAATTTTCATCTCAAATCTGCATCTTGTAATTGTGCCTCACGCACTGAAATTATCAGTTCCACAGTGAAACTCCAGCTGAAATTCTGCAGCAGCTGACAGATAATGCAAACTAGATGCGTGATCGAGGTGGGAAATTACCATCAGCCGGCAGCCAAATCCTCCTCCAACAGTCAAACCTTCACCTTTACTGGAGCCGGAGATAAACAAGCCCCACAGTACATTTCGGAGCTCAGGCATGTTAGTGGTGCCACAGAAAGGCGTTTAACTGCCACTCCGTGACCTTTTCATTTAACCTCCAAGATGTCCTGCAGCACATCGAAAACAATGGAGAGCGAACAGAATGGAGGCTGAAAGCTGATGCTGCTCTGCCTGAATCACAGACAGCAGCAGAACACAGTGAACCCTCAAGACAACACAGACAAACCGCTTCTCGGCCAAGCGACAGTTTGATTTCAGACATGGACAGCTGAATGAAAACCTGATACTAGTGTTTGTCTCCCGTTTAACCCATCACCAACCAGCTGAACTAACAGCGCTCAGCTCTCTGTTTGCCATGTACATTTAAGGAAGTAGTTTCTGTGCTTAAACCAAACCAAACCTTCAACAAACAAACATGTTTAAACGACTACATCATCCGACTGACCTTGCAACTGATTTTTAAAAAGTTATGCTAATTAGCACTACTGAATATATAGTGTCTGTTTGTGTCAATACACTTAAACTCTGAGCTGAACAGGAACTGTGGCTAATGCATTATTAAGAATGTTATAAATAGATAGTAGATAGTAGATAGTATAATAGATAAATAGATAAATAGAAACCCGACTTAAACACACTTGAAATGAACTCAGTTTATTAGAGCTGAGGTTAAATGTCTCCTCCTGCATCCTTTTCCAGTTTGCTCTCCCCATGTCAGCTGTTTGTGGTTGGGAAAAGGTTTTTTGTATTAGGAACAAAAATTAGCATTTTTGAAAATACTGCTTAAATTATAAAAGCTTGGCTGGTATAAATATCTCTCCAAAACAGGAGGAGGCAACAAATAGACACATGCGTGTAAATATTTGGCACTGGCTGGTGTGTTTTCCTGCTCTAACAGCCGCGTTGGCAGCAAACGAGTGTCATTTGAGAGTCCATTTTCATTCGAACCATCTTATCATTTGCTAAGAATACTGAATCTGGCAGGTGAGTCTGGCGATGAGTTTGCCGTCGCTGCTGCTGTGGAGTTAGAATTAGTTCCCTGGCTTGTTTACAACAAGTGAAGTGGGTGGAAGACCCGTTGGAAAAATGAGTGGATGCACATCAAAAGCGCCGCAGATGGAGAAAAAAAATTTTAAATCAGCCTGTTGAAAGCTGCTCACAAAGGCTGAAGAGGCTGAGCCACATCCACAACTGGCTAAATAGCTACATCAGCATCAAAAGCGCCACAGAGAGGGGAGATAATTGAATATGTCAGAAAAGAAAAAAAAAAACAGATCACAGCGAAGAGGAGGCACCAAACAGGGCAGGTAATGAAATGTTACATTAGAAACCTGCTCCAAATGGGTAAATAACATCTTGCTGATAGCCAGTACAGCACGCTGTCTCAGGTAAATACAAACACTGTCACACACTCGTCTGTGCAGTTGTTCTTGGTCTGGATGACCGATGACTTTGTAGCTTCAGTGCTGTGAAGCAGACATTACTCACACAGTTTGCTGCCTGTTTGACCTCTCTAAGCCTGTTCTACTGTTGCTTGCTCTAAATTATGCCACAGTTGGAGCTTGCGATCATCATCATAGGCCAGCTGTTCTTTCTGAAACACGTATTAAAACTTGGATTAGTTAAATCTTAACTACGAGGTCCTCAAAAGGCAAGTTTCACCCGCACAATGTGTCTACACAGGAGGCTGTCAGCCGTCCGTCCAGAACAGCGACACTCCTGTTTTAATGAATGCAGCTGTATGCACAGCTCGCATTTTACTTTACTTTTCTGAAACAAACTAGAGGCATCAAGCTTGTGGTCTGTTTTCCTCCTTTGAGGGCTGCACCCTGAGGTCATCAGTCAGGAAGATTTTGGTTCCACTCGCACTTTTGTCAGTTGAATCGCTGCACTTTAGTTTTAGTTGTGTCATTGTACTCACAGCAACGCAACGGCATCTTAAAGTGACATCACAGATGATGAACAAATGCATTGAAATAAGATAAGATAAGATATAGCCTCATTAATGTGAGTCTTACAGATAAAACACCAGACTAATGTTGGCTGATGTAGGAGTTTAGTGAAGGACAGCTGCTCTGCAGGTGCACTGAAAATCTGGAATTAGCTGCAGTCACTAGCTACTTCTCTCAAAAATGTACTTTTTTACTTTTCCAAACCACATCTGCAAACACTAATTTGAGTTACAAAGCATACCTAAGTCTAGAACTAGCAATAATCCCAGCATTAAGACTTATGTGGTCATTATCTGGTTCTAAATCTACTAAAGTGAACAGGATCAAAGGTCAGGAAGGTAAAACTGTGCACACATTCACGCTGGAATATTACTACTATTACTACTATGAATACTATCAGCCAGTAACAAACATGTATTGAAAGTGGTTGGAAAGCTTTAGAAGTTAGACAAAAGTTTAGTTTCATTTGTCTTGAAAATCTACATTTTCATTGATTTCAACACCGTTGGAAGAAAGATTGACACCTGATGTCCAAAAACCTGCAGAGGAATGAAAACATTCATATTTCTTCCTTTCAAAGAGAATCTGCGCTGTGATGCTGATTCCACTCTTTGTTCAAGCACTGACTGTTTCATAATGCATGAGTGTCTTTTTACTGCCTGAATACATACATGCAAAAGGAACATGATCCACACAGATACTGGCATGGCAGCTGATGCTCAAACACAAAGGGAGACAGTCGGAGACGGTGAAAATAATTCCAAACAGGAGGAAACTTCAGCAGAAACGTGGCTGCAGTTTGTTTTCATGCATTTATCCTCCATCCAATCAAATCAACATGAAGCACTAATGCACTTTCATTTGTTAAACTTTGTAACGTCTGACCATGTGACCTTTGACCCTCGCTTCTCATGTGTGATGTGACGCTGATGATACAGCCATTCAGTTTTTCAGGTGTAATCAAGAAGCTGCAACTAGAGCCACCCAAAGTTGCCGTGGCTCGGATGCTGCATGTTTAGTCTTCCACAGATTTTACTGTATTTACTTTTAGGGGCTATTTGTGTGCAGCTGGAGTGACCCAGTTCTGCCTCTGGGATCAACAAAGCTCCTCATATCTTCTTCCTTATCTTATTGGCTACATCTGTAACTAGGCTGGCAGTAGTGCTGTCATGTTATCATGTCATCTTGTGAGTGAGAAAAAGTTTGTACATCATCACATTAAGACTTATGATGTCCTCATGTGATGATGAAGATACAAACACACCAATTCTTTCTGGATTTGTTAGGACACGTTACTTTACTCAACTCTTAAAATAAGAACTTCACATATTATACTTTTTGAAGAATGTACTAGTACACTTTGGGCTATTTTTGTCGCCTTTAAGTACACTTAAGTGTTACTCAAGTACTCCTTGAGTACCACTTGAGTACACTACATAACAGCTAAATTGGCACAACTTTAAGAGCACTGAAGTGAAACTCATGTTTCAAGAGCATTCAAAACACACCAGTGGTACAATTCTATTATATCGCCAGTGTGTTGGAAATATACTTAAGTATCCTTCAAATGAGGTGAAATTAAAGTAGACTTTAATTAAGTATGCTAATAAGTTAGAATAAACATACTTTTCATAAGTATACATTTAAAATATTTGTAGTTCAGTACACTTTTCAAGAGTACACTTAAGTGGAATTTATAACACACTTACAATAAAGTACACATTTTATAAGTACATTGACTAACACTTTAAGTATAGCAGAATTATTATATTCATTTTTAATACATTAATGTCGAACTTAATAGCATCTATTTAGAAGTACACTTTTTAAAAGGATCTGTCAAACATCCTTTTAATTTAGCACCAAAAGTAAACAAAAGTGTACTTGTACTGGCTTTTTTGTATTTAATTTATATTTCTAATCCATTTAAGAATACTAGTTTTTGACTTGGGTCACCTGGACAGTGTGCAGCACATTCACCAAAACAGTGCAGGTGGAACGTACAAATGGTTTCATCTCGTGCTTTTTCGGTGAAAATATAAAAACGTGTAACTAATCTATGTACTGCTTGATATACATGGACACATCTCCAGCTGCTGCACACAGGTGTGTGTACAGAACCATAGATCTTTCTCCTAATACTGTAGCTGAGTTAGCTCTGCAGGTGCTACTACAGGTCTCGAGAGCAATGATGAGCTGGGAAGATTTGCTGTCGTTGCTGTTGGGTTAACTAATATTGTCTCAACTAAGTGTGCCGATGATCATTTCTCAGACAACAGAGACAATGAGGAATTTAATCTCATTTGTTGCAACGCCTGACATCATTTGAGAGCTAAGCAAGCTGCTTTAACAACTCTGCTATGGAAACCAAAAAAAAAAGGAAAATCCTAAAGCAGATCCTCTCTTATTCTGAGTCATGTGCATTTATAAAAGGTTCGCTCTGTTCCTCAAATAGCAAGGTCATCACTTATGTTAATCTAGCGTTTGTTGTTTGACTAAACCCTTTAGGGTCTCTTGATCTGCTGGCGTGTTGTGGGTGTCTTCACTCTGGGATCTATGACATCCACAGCAGGTTCCTGCAGTTCAAACACACTGACAGCAGCGATACATCACGTCTTGTGGATATGATGATAAATGTCTCAGTGGCTTTAAAACAGGAAAATCCTCCTGATGCTCAACCCTGGATATCAGATGTTATGGCTGCTGTATCTGTCTGTGTGCACTCATGAGACACATTTAGCAGCTAAATTTAGGTGTTAAATCCTCCTTTTCTTTCGCTCTCTCATCTCTCCACCCCCACTCCTCTTTCTATCTCGTTCCTTTGGTCTTTCTCTCTCTCTCCTCCTGTATCTCTGCTTCTCCTCTTGCTCTCTCTGTCACCCTCTCTCCCTCATATGCTTTGCCCTCTCCCTCTCTCTCTCTCTCTGGGTGATACTACAGTCGTGTGTGGGTGGATGCTTCATTCCTTCTCCTGCCTCCCTCCTGCACTAGAACCTTCTAACCTGCTATCAGTGACTGCAGCTCCACGTGTCATTTATCCTGCTGCTGCTGCTGCTGCTGCTTTGTTCGGTCTTAATTTCCTTTTTGATGTGTGTGAAGCACATTTGCAATGCAAAGTGTTGATTGCTAGTCAGGATTGATTGATGAAGCACTTATGGAAGACAAATTGAAAACACAGCATGTAATGTACCAGTGTAACAGTGATAATATACACTTAAAAATCGACTTTGCCTGTTGTATTGTATATTTGCGTATAATGATTTAACAATGTGTTTATTCTGCCAGCTGCAGTTAATGTTCGGTCGCAGTTTCTGTTTAACTGACGTTGGTGCAGACTGATCAGATTTGTCATCGAGCACACATGGCCAGACTTTTATCTACACTCGAAACACCCTTATTGGACCATTGTTTTCAATTACTGATTAGAAATATAGTTTCTGTGATCTAGCTAGCCATTATACTAGCTGTAACTGATATTAGCTGTCTGAAGCTAATATGTTGCTAATACAAGATATTAGCAGTCTGAAGCATATATTTCTAATATGACAAGTTAGCTGTCTGAAGCTAGTATTTTGCTAATATGACATGTTAGCTGTCTGAAACTAATATATTGCTAATATGACATGTTAGCTGTCTGAAGCTAATATGTTGCTAATACAAGATATCAGCTGTCTGAAGCTAATATATTGCTAATATGACATGTTAGCCATCTGAAGCTAATATATCGCTAATATGACATGTTAGCTGTCTGAAGCTAATATATTACTAATATGACATGCTAGTTGTCTGAAGCTAATATATTGCTAATACAACATTCTAGATCACGTTTCAGGTACACTGTTGGGTTTTTGGATAGTACATATGTTTCTGTGGACAATTTAATGTTTACTTGATTAGTTACTGTTTTGTACTTTCTATGGTGACTTAATATATATATATTTTGACCAGTGGTACATGGTAAATGTACCATTATAGATATACTAAGAAATACAACCAAGATGCTACTACTACTACTACTACTACTACTACTAATAATAATAATATAAATACATGCACTTAATACTTCTTCAGGTATATTTTGTAATTAATGTATTTGTTCATTATTTTATGCCCACAAAACTAAGTGCTACAATTACAGGCCTTGCCAGCTTGCATCTATTATTCGTGGGAAACCTGGGGTAAACAAGGTGCCCCCGCCAGTGGTAGTTAGTGCTTTGTGTTTTCTGTGTTAACCAATAAGTCCTCATTCAGTTCTTTGTACAATCCCTCATGTGAATCATGACTGTTCTGTGAGGTGCAAAGGCAGGAATAGTGTGACGTCGCTATCAGCAGAGCAAACCTTTTGTAGTGAAGGTGGGGCAAACAAGGCGTGTGACTTTGAGACAGGCGACGGCTGTTTGCATTGCATTAACCAGGACTGAGACATTTCCCTAACCTCAGCCAGGTCGCATTCGTGTTTAAACTATAAGCACACCTGAACCGCAGTGGTGGCAGATCAGAAAACAGTCATATGAATTGTTTTTCTGAATCATGTGTAATGGTTCTGGAAGGTCATCCTGTTGCTGGAGATTCAGGATAAGAACATCCTTACATTGTGTTTGAAGACACTTAGAGAGTACGTGTTTCATCATGTAGGCTTGATGACCTGTTGCCTCGATAAACCAGCTTCTTAAAGAAGTCAAAAATTTCCTCATGAGTAGGGTTTGATCACTCTATTTGAGAACAGCTCTGTACCCTCCTAATATCAGGGAACATCAGCATATAACTCCCCATTTTCTGTCGCAGGTTTAAGCAAGTCTCTCCTCACGCCTCCCTCTCCCCACTGATTCGCATATCCCCATCTCCTCCACTCAGTGTAATTGATCTCGCAGAATTCCATCTAACACTCCGCTTCACTCCTTTTCTGTGCATTTTGCGCTGCATCTCATTTCGGTGAATGTAAAAAGTGAAGCTCATTTCAGTTTTGCACTCCATTGAAGTCAGAGCCCACACTGCAAGAGGATCAGAAAAAAAAGTCTGAAATGTAACCACGCTGTGCTGTTTACAGCGTGAAATCCTCTCTGAAGGCCGTCCATTGTAGCTTCCTGACCTGTCTACAGATTATTACAGCAGTTTGCTTCAGCTTGTGTCATGTTAGTTACCAGCTCTTCATGAATCAGTGTTATTACCAGCCAGACTCTTGACCCTGCAGCAACCCTCAGGACTCTGATGATTAGCCCACAGAAACTTGTGTGTTACACCTCTGCAAAGCTTCATTTGATAAAGCTTGATTCCTCTTCTCTTGACTAAAGGAGTTCATTCCAGACGAGCAGTATCTGGAGAATAGTGTCTCAGTCATGATCCTCAGGAAAATGTAATCCAGCTGCAGTAAAACAACCCCGAAGGACGAGGTTTTAGTACGAGTGCAAAGACAAATGCTGACATCTTTACATCCAGCCTTACTGCAGGACATTCCTGAAGGGACACTTTGAGATACCATCAGGCCCAGCCTGGGCCTGAGGAATGAGTGTACTCTGCACACCAGAGCATGCAGCAGTGCATCCATCATGAGTCTGTTCGTCAGAGTCCATCATGCTTATCCAGACTGATGTGTTTGTGACACAAATTTCTAATCTCACAGGAAAGCAGTTTGCCAACAGTCTGTCTTAAAAACAACTTTTGATTCTGTGTGACTTTGGTTTACTCTAATTCTGAAATGTCTGAATTTAGCAGGGTTTGTGCAAATATGCGACAAAGATGGAGGTCGCCGGGTGAAAAATGTCAAGTTCCTTTTAGCCAAAAGTTTGTACAGGACATTTCTACACTGAAACGCTGTCACACTGTCAGAAATCAATAATTTATGAGCATTGACTGTGAAATGAATCATTCAATGTGTCAGTCAGCCGCCACAGAGCAGGTGGGAACAAACCGCCTTGACAGCGCTGACCTTTGAGGAAACAGATTCACTGAGGCTGAGAGACGGAGACAGCTTTCATGCTAGTTAGCAACTGAGAGCGCAAGAAGTCACCGCTTCATCAAGCTTCCAGCACCACCCGTTTCACACGGAGGCTAATGAATGTCGAATGTTGCACTAACAAGCTCTGTGTCTCTCTCCTCCTGTTAGTTCATGCATATAGCTCTGCATATGATTCTGGATCATTCTCCAAAATTAAAAAAAACACCCGTTTTAATTGATTGTATTGCTACAATATTTGTTTTCTGTTTTATTCAGCAAAATCAAAATATCTTTTTTTATGCTACCAAACTCCACTGTGGCTGCACTGGAAATGACCCATCATGGTGTTACATAATCAACATCACCAGCAGCTTTAACTTAAAGGATAACTTTAGTTTTTTACAACCTGGACCTTATTTGTAGCATTAAATACGACCATTTACTCACCCAGACAACTTTGGTGGCATTTGGAGTCGTTTTGAAGAAATTAGCCCCAGAGGAGCGGCGCGTATATCCATATAATGCGAGTACTCGGGGCATCCATGCGCCGCCTCTATATAACGCATAATCTGCGGTGAAACTCGTTCATATTCTAATATTTTGTTATGATATGCTGGTGCTATTCCCCTCCGAGCCCATGGTGGCATGTTATCAACATCCGGCGTCTCTAGACAACTACCTCTGATGTGAATGATGTCATTTCTGAAGCAGCCAGCCACAACACGGCTAACTCACACAGCACAGCTATGGTTCATTATTGCGTATTCGTAGCCGACCGCCGCAGAGTTATACGCGCCGCTCCTCTGGGGCTAATTTCTTCAAAACGACTCCAAATGCCACCAAAGTTGTTGCAAGTTAACTCTGAAGAAAGTTGTTGGTTTCTCCTTTGATTAAACACTTTCCATAAACTCTTAGCTGTGTGGTGGAATGGCCACTCATCTGGATGGGCCCTTGATGGGACTGATACACACTGTGGAGGCTGAGCGGTGATTGCGGGCAGCTCACAGGGAGAAAGAGCGGCTATCTGCTTATAACAAGTACAGCCGACTCAGCAGGCTCCGACAACAGAATTGGCAATTTGCTTCCACTCTGAAATGTCTGGGTCAAGAGGTCGATTGGCTGGCAGACGCCCGTGATAGAATCAAGATAACCAAGCCTTGCACCACTGGCCAGTGACTCCTGCAGGCATGAGAATTCACAACCAGGCCACATTTGATCAATACCTGGAAGTGTCATCTCACTGGGAGGTCCGATGCCTGTGAAGTGCTTTAATAACACCTTTAGGGCGCTTTTAAAAGCACATTTCACGAGAGAAACGTTATTTGTTGCGCACAGTTTGGGAGATCTGCCACCTGCTTTCCTTAATAGAGTCTGACCTCTCTCATTTGATCTGTCAGCAAAATTGGCAATTTGCTTCTCGTCTGAGACATCTGACTGGAGAGGTCGATTCATTTCACCTCCTGCGCGAGAGCTGATGGAGTCGAGCCATGCACGATTACATACAGCGACTGAGAGGGGAAGTGCTGCTGTGGATTAGACCCAGAGGAAATGTGGACATCTTGATGGTTACTCAATGTGGTGCCTGTTGCAGAATCCGGCTCCCCAACAATCCCTTTATTGATTGTCGGTGCTTTCCAGAAAAAACTCGTATGAGAATTCAATAAATGCTCATGTGGTCTAAAGTTATGATTTGGGTCTTAGAGCTGATCAGGGCCAGCAGGTGTGGACAGAGAAATAGTGTCTCATGTCTAATGTTATGTCATAATACAGTTCAGGTTTCAGTGCATCGTCACAGCTGCAGTTCGCCCTCCTCCTGGTCTCTGCAGGGTTTGCAGTCCTTGGTGTTCTCGTGATTTGGGGGGTTTGCTGAGAGACATGACTCTGTATACAGTCTACCTGAGGCTCGAATGGGAGCGCTCCCCGTCTTTACACACCACAGCGTCCTTGAGCAAAAAACTGAACGCCACATTGTTCCGCATGAGTAGGCCAGCGGGTTGGTGAATGAGCGTGTGTGTGCGTGGATGAATGAGAGGCAGCGTAAAGCTCTTTGTCCTGCTGAGGCTGAAAATCACTTTATAAATGCAATCTATTTACCTGTTGTTCAGCATCGTATCTTCATATTGTTCATTGTACTCTTCTCTGAATGTCCTGACTATGAAAATCTGTTTATATTATTACAAATAATTTGCTCCCTGTGGGCTATAAATCGTAGGTTTCAATAATCTTGCGATCTGTTAACCAACAAGGTTTAGATTCTTAAAGCTGTTAAGTTTATGGAAAGTTTGTGTTTATGGTTAAAACAACGACCTACATTGTCGACTGCAGCTTTTCTAAATCGATCAGACCCGATCAAATGGATTTAATTGGCTTAAATTTTTAGAAATCACCTGCTACTGACAGAACTCTGTTACAGGCTGCCCCTTCTCACTTCAAGCTCTATTGCTAGTCCTAACCTCACCTCGCCTCAGTTTGTCTGGTTCCTTCTCCACCTCCTGTCAATCATCTTGAGGAGCTGTCCACTCTGAGTGTGAGCTCCCTGGCACTCAGAAATACTGACAAGTCAGACAGTTAGGGGTTTTCGACATGAACATGCGTGTGTCAGGGGCTGATGCCGGACCACGTACCCCTTTATTCATCATTTTGATGTGAAAATAGCTACATGTTTCAACTTTAAATGTCTTTTATTTTTCATTCTTCTGCACACAATCAAGCATTTACGGCGATTCTTGATATCTCAGCCTGAAGCTGAAGCCCAAAGACCGCCGTAGCTGCAAAAAGAAATATGATTGTTTTACAATCACACTGACAGGTGGAGAAAGGGCATGCGATAGTGATGTAGGGGACGAAAAAGCCAGGCTGAGAGAGTCTTCTGTTATCCTGCTTAACCCATCTGCTCGTTCTCTATCTCCCTCTTACAGATGTACATGTACATTAATGCCACACACAGACAGGTATGAGAGCAGAATTCAGCACAGACACACCCAAATGCACACACACACAGAAGCTCCACGCAGACACACACACACACACACACACACGGCGTAATGTTGAAACAGAGAGAGCATAAAGACTGAGGCAGAGATCAGCAGGAGAGCAGAGGAGAAGGGAAGCGCTCCATTTGAAACGTCAAACCAGGGGGGAGGAACAGCATCAAAGAGCGTTCTGCCACCGGTGAGGAGAGGAAAATAAAATAATAAAAAAAACCTCCCGCTCTCTTTCTCGCCGTCTCTCTCTCCTTGATGCTATTTGGAGCATGAGGAACATCATGTGTTCTGTTAGAGCCTTTGCATCTGTTGGTGCTGTCATTGGCAAGGAAGCTTCCTGCATCACTCTCAACTGGATTTATTTACTTTTTATTTCTGAGAGTTGCAATATCACTGTACGGTTCTTGGTTTGGCAACTGTTTTTGTAACTTTTGTGAAAGTTGGTGAGCAGGAGTGTTTATCCTCTGAGAAATGGACGAAGTAGCTCCTCAGTTTAGGTGTCATTCAGAAAAAGATAATAAATCCAACGCAGTCTGCAGTCGCTAATCTGCGACCGTTGACCTGCAGCGATCTCCCACACACAAGGGAAGAATTCACATTTTCCCAGTAGGTAAACAGATTTTTCAAGCTTAAGTTGAAAGCTATTTTTGAGTTGAGTGTAAATTTTTTATGAGCTGAAAAATCAATGCAAGAAGCTCCTGAAAGTTGTGGAACGACACGACTTTGCTGAGGACATGCAGAGCTAAGCCGAGTCTCGCTTTTGTCTCTGTTTACAGTGGAAATAAGAGAAAAAATACATAAAAGATTCTCGTTAACACCTCTGATTACTAATGATGTCAGTACCTGTCAGGTAACCAGTGACCCCTTATATCAATTAGCTGCTGAATTAATTGATCTGTTTTGTTTTGGAAGCGTTTAAAACAGGGGTCGGGAACCAATGGCTCGCGAGCCAGATGTGACTCTTTTGTCGGCCGCATCTGGCTCGTAGACAAATCCTTTGCGCACGCGCGAGCCACCGACTAGAAAGCCGGTTCGCAGTCATTTCAATGGGAAAGTGGCAAACATACATGTCGTTGTGTCTATCTATTTATCTATCTATCCATCAATCACAAAGGCAACGCAGATGAGGCAACGCAGATCGGGTAGTGACAGGCACTGTTTAAGTGAGGCTGCCGTATTTTGCTGTCGAAAATAGCGGTCGATGTGCGCATGCGCAAAGGCGCACTACGGCTTGTCGTTAATCCCGCTGTCAGCTAACTAATTTTTGACACGCTTCTGAGAAGATGGCTAAAAGAAAAAAAGACGACGAGTATCGTACTTTGTGGAGAAAGCTGGTTCTGCTGTGTGTCTAATATGCAATGATAAAATTGCATCTATGAAGCGGTCAAATATAAAGCAGCACTTCGCCACACGCCATGCTGCATTTGCATCGAAATATCCTACTTGTATGGCTCTCCTGGAATTTCATTCAAAAATATGTGGTGTTCATGGCTCTCTCAGCCAAAAAGGTTCCCGACCCCTGGTTTAAAAGGTTATTTGTTGAGTTGGTAGCAGCGTGTAATGCGTCAAACACTTGGACACACAGTCTGAGAGATGTGACATTCTTGAGGCTCATAATTGATTTACTATGCTGTGAAGAATCTAGAAAAGAAAAAAACTCCCAAAAGTTTTATGTATGTACACGTCTTTTGTTTGGAGCTGGAGCTGGTAAACTAACTGTCAGTCAGTGATCAAAGTGAGGCAATATAAATAAGTACTGCAGCATGAATTTATAATGAACACTCTGACTTTATACTGTAAGTTAGAAATTTCAAGCACCACAAGAAAGAATACATAAAAAGGTGGGAAAAAACGACCGCAGGAGGTTTATTCTCAGACGCGTCCCTTCATGTGTCGCTGTGTGTTTTTGTGCGTCAGTGTTCCTGCTATGTGTCACACTGTCTTTGTCTCAGGTCACGTCAACAAAATGCCAACAGTCTATAGAGGTTACAGCGTTTCTTCCTGCCGGCTCGTTACAGCTGCTTTTATGATATTCTGAGTCTAATTTTTCCTCTGTCCTAGTTTTCAGATTCTATGAATCACAGGCGCCACATCTGCAAAATGATGCTCATATCAGCGTGTGGTGTTTAGAGATGCGCATCCAGTCGTCCTCACAGCAGTTTAACTGATTTATGTCAGTAAACATCTTCCACATACAATAAAAAAACAAGCTTCTTTACAGATGCCCCGACTTACTAATTAATTAATGTCTGTTTCTTTCTCGCGTTTCTCTCAGTTTCTGGTCAGTTCTCATTGCATTGTGGTCCACGTTACTGCTCGCTCTCACTGACGGCCTGTTGAGGTTATACCACCATGTGTTTCCTCTAATGTCACCGCCACCTCTTTTCAGTCCAGCTACGATGGCAAAATCTCAAAAACATGCTGCCTGCTTTTGGTAAAATAATAACGTTTAACCCCTTAACACCAATTGTCAAGAATTCGCATCATACCACTTTAATCCACATTGCAGCCGGATCGCGCATGCATTCCTCTAATGCAACACACACCTAGGAACCTTTGCAAGCACTGGTTTCTCGTGGGACCGGTGAAAGTGAAAACTACATCTGTTGTGTTGTTGTTACAATGTATTGGTTGTAAGCCAATTTTGTGGCTGTTTTGATGAAATAAATGAATTTTGAATACACAAAAAACATGTTTTTACTGCATTTAGGCATTGAAAAAAGTGGACATATACTGTTGTTTGAACCCTATTCTAGTTGGTGCTATAATGTAAATAGTTGTAAACAATTTTGTGGCTTTTAGATAGATAGATAGATACTATTGCATTAAAGCATTAACGCCAGTTGTCGCTAATTTGCATCATACCTAAATTTATATCTATTGTATGTGCTAAAAAAATAAAAATAAACTCCTCTTAATCTAGGATCAATTTGAAAGCAAAAACACAAAGAATACATTTTTTAATATAATTCTAACTAAATTCAGTCGTCAAGGGGTTAAACTGTGTTTGCATTTTTCTTCATCAATGACAAAAAGCTTAATGATGGTTCAGTCAGGCTTTTTAGACACGAGGCTGCAGTTCCATCCACAACCACATCGGTCCTGTATCGCTTCCAGTTAGAGATGAATCTCAGAATTTGAAAACTGTCTTCAGAAGAATATTGTTGCTGAAAAGGATTCGATAAAAGTTTAATACAGCGTGAAATATGAAATCAGCAAAGAAAAATAAGTGGATGAGAAAGTCTTAGTGGCGATGAATCTTCTGACACTTGTCTGTCTGTGTTTGCAATTCAAAGCATTTACATTCTGTCCTACATCCTTTGCAATAAAGTTTTTCCTTAACAGAGAATAAGGTTGAGACTATTTTGTCAAACAAAAAGTGCTCAAGGCTTTAAATGCGAATCGTAAGTACATCATTACCATCTTAAATGTGGGTCTAAACACGTTTCATTATTTTGCCACCAAGAGATTTGAATTACTGACAGCTCTTTAAAAGAAGCTTTATTTGGTTAAATCTACTACTGTTCGTTATTCTGTGGGAACAGATGTCACAAAAAGTTTTACACTTAGCACAGACACAAAGAAAGATTTAAAAAAAAAAGAGTGAAGGGGAGTAGAGGAGAGTAGTGGGCAGAGGAAGATAAGAATATGACTAGATAGGAGGAGCGTGGGAGGGGGACGGCAAAAAGAAAAGCTCTGTCCTTCCCGCCCTTCATCTTTTTCTCCATCATGATTTGAATGGAAAGCGGTTGGCACAAGATTGTTGCACGGATTCATTCTCCATACAAATTATGAAACTTAAGAGAAAAATTATGCTGAAATCGTGGATGGATAGCTCGCCATGTGTGCTGTCAAATGTAGGGAAATTGCCCTCTAGCAGTTCCTCTCATGTGGAAGCCTGCTGTTATGGGCGGAGTGTCCACTGGGAGTCTCTCTTTGATTTCTTTATCTGGTTGTTTTTAGTGGAGAGGACGCAGCTAAACTGAGCGCTCAACACAAACTCTTGAAATGAGGTTTCAATAGAGGTAGAGTGGCCACAGTATAGCCTCAACTGGCGTGTCCTGTGTCCCATGAAAATTAAAAAGTGTGACCGTCCCACTTTTTTACGCACTGCTTTTTGGAAGAACAGCACACAAACTTTGGTCTGTTGTGATGGTCCTGCATGCTGATCCATCCATCCCATCCGTCTCCCTCAGACTTTAGGCTAAGCCACAGTGCAATGCTGTCATGCTGTTTGTCCATGAGTCAGTTGTTGGTCATCAATTCTCAACAGCAACAACACAAACACAAAAAATGTCCAACAAGGCAAAAGGTACGAGCATTCAGGAGCTCAAACAGGTTGAAAACATGAAAACAGTCTAAGCAGATGACGGGCCTCAGGAGATAGTGCCGTCGTCCACCTATCAGAGGGTCGGAGGGACCCCGAGTTGCTGTGCCATTGACTGTGTGTGAATGGATGAATGCAGACTGAGCTGGTAATTTAGGTCAAAGTTCAGCCAGAAAGTCGGTCTGTTAACTGTGATGGATGTGCTCAACAGACTGAGCAATAAGTTGACCATTTGCCTTCCCGTCCAGAGAAATCTGACCAACCCAGAGCTTTGTTTCCAACCCGTGTCGTCGTCTGACTGACTGTGTTTCTGATTTTTAGTGAGTGTGGTGTGTTGTGAGATCTCAGGTATTACTGTGGGGAGTTCAGTGTTACTGTGACTGATGGAAAACAAAAGACAGAGATATGAAAAAAAGAGAGTTCAGCTACAGAAAGAGTAACAGCATAACTTAACCAGATGTGGGTGATGCATCAGAAAAAATGGCTTAAACACCAGCAGCTCCATTAGCAGTCAGTATATTATGAAGCATTTTTTTTATTTAAAGGTACACTGAGTTAGAATTGATGTAATTAATTGTGCTCTTACTAACATATTGACATATTAGCCACACATTAGTAAGACAGGAAAGCATAGTAGAATCGTTGCGCTAGTCAGCGTTACACTGATGAAGCGGCTAGCATTGCGCTGCTACTGCTGTACTCTGTCGGCCATGTTTGAATGCAGTCACCAAAGGTGTGTCGAACATGTGCACCAGAACACTAACTAAATCAGTGATTTAGTTAGATTGAAAGCAAGATGACAAGTTCTCTTCAAAAGCAATTTTAAATAAAGGAATGTGTTTTTAAAAAAGCAGGATATTAGATTAGCTGTATTGTGTCTTTGCATTTGTGGGTGACAACGTGCTAGTGCTAATGCTAGAAAGCAAAATGTTGTGTGCTTACCTGGCATCCTCTGTGTTCATGACAGAAATTAGACTGTTGTTGGAGGCATCTCTTTGTTTTCCATTAAGTTGGTGGTCCAGTTTGTGCCAGGCTATATGTAGCATGTAGCACGGCCTCTTCCTTTGCTTTGAGGTTTGAAGCTTTGTAGTGTGATTGATGATGTGGTGTGATTGATTTGTAACGTGATTTGAAACATGAGTGTGCTTTAGGATGGAAATAAAATGTCTGATACTTTGATTTCCAGGTTTCAGATAAGAATACAAATGCACCCACAGTTTGTTTAAACCTACTGTTGCATGACATTGTTGGAGAGAGGCTTTCTCATACTGTAGGTTAATGGCCACTTACTTCAAACACATGAATATGACCTACAGAATGTACCCATAAAACAAACATTATCAATAATCAACAGGTGAAAAAATTCAAAATAGGCTTTTATCTCTATTCTAAGAGTTAAAATCTTCTTTATCAACTGATTTTTGTTTAGGGTATCATCAACAAATATTGTATATTGATAGTGAGAAACTGAATGTGGTGTCTTTCTGTGCTTTTAATGCAAACCTTGTCTGCATGCCAAATTTCACTTGGGACTATGCATTTGAATGCCACACAGCCGGCTGGATGGCTGCAGTCCCTCAGCTCAGTTCATGCACGGCTCAGTTTGGAGGGAAATGCAGTGGGAAAGTTAAAACAGAAATTGTACTGGTGTTATTGTGCACTGCCCGCTGTGAGAACAACACAGCAGCTGCTGTCTTCTTTCTGTGGCATAAAAGGCCCGCGGAGGGTGCTGATCTGTTGCATTGTGGGATTGAAGCAGCAGTGGGTGCTGTTGCTTTCAGTTGCATCAGATGTTTAAACAGCAAAGGAATGTTTAGGGAAGAGGGGAGAATTTAGGGTTGGGCAAGAAAGGAAGAGGATAGAGAAAAAACTGGGATGTTTGACAGCAAGGGAGAGAACAGGGACGAAAGGGAGTTGGTTTTGAGGGAAAAAGAAGAAAAAAGGATGAGGGGAAGGAAGAAGGACAGACTAATATGCAAAGGAGGCACAGGAAAGGAAAGGATAGAGATTGGGGGAGGAAAATGCACACCAGGTTAAGGAGGAGGAAGAGAATAATGGGGATTGGGACAAAAAGAAAGCAATCAGGAACATAGACGTGGGAAGGGGGGCGCTGCCAGGGCTGCAGCCCCCTCCCCAGTGGCTTAGAATCTGAGATGCAGTAATAATTTAACCTGCTAACCTAATACCAGTCCAGTAGTATCAGCAGCCTATTCAAGGCAGACCAAAAATAAATTCCCAGCTGTTCTTGAACCATTTGGAGTACAAGCATAGTTTAGATTCTTGCAGATGACTTTATCAGGGACTTACTAGCTGGAAAACACAATGGGATTCTCAATAAAAAACAATAAAAATACCACAGAAAATTAACCTTTTCGTGTTTTCTCTAATGGTATATCGAGGTGTCATCCAAGAAAAGGGAATTTACTATATGTGAATCTGCATAAATACCTATATTTTTATTCATTAAATCTATATTTTGGCCATCTATACTCATATTTAAGGTATTTATAGCTATATTTTGGCTATGTATCTTTTATATTTAGGCCAATTACTATATTAACGCTTCAAACTGTGGTTAAAATTCCCTAATAGCACTGAAGTCCTTGATTTGAGGTGCTTGAGCTGTCAACAACTCACTGAAGCGCCTTATTGGCTTTTTCAAAATTTAATTGGCAATTCTAATCTGAAAGGAGAAAACATCCATGGATTATTATCATGTTTTGGACTAAATATTTTTACTGCCGTGGATCATCTGGACTTTTCAGGATGTTTTTGTCCAAGTGTTATCTGTCTGTGAATTACTAAGAGACATAATGGGCAAGTTGCCTGAAATGGTTTAAAACATCATTGGATTCACGTAAATGGTAGCTTGCTAACGGTCTATAATATAAGTATTAACATGAACGTAGCATTTGTGTCACTAGAAGTGATGATAAACAATAAAAAAAATTATCCTGCCCGCAGGTGGGCCGTTGGAACGGTAAGGGGTCTTAGCTTAAAGTTAGTGAGGCGGAGAACACAACCATTGCTTTCAGTGTGTGTGTGTGTATGTGTGTGTGTGTGTGTGTGTGTTTTCCACACGCTGATGACACAGGAAAACAAATAATGTCAGAAGAAGAAGAGAGAAAAGTTGATAGAGAGATGTAAGGGAAAAGGTTCAATAAGGGTATAGAAAAGAGGAGATGGAGTGCAAGACATGTCAGACATTTAGATTAAAGACAGTTATACACTGCAAAAATCTCAGCTCAAAAACAAGGGAAAAAAAGCAGGAATAATAACTGAAAAAAAGCCAAATTATCTGCCAACAGGACAGGAAAATTTCACTTACCAAGATTTTTTAAGCAAGTATAAATGTCTAGTCTCAAAGAAGAGAAGGAAGTAAAGTAGACAAGTAAAGTGTACTTGTCTACTTAAATGTAGACAAGTACATTTGTCTGGATACAAAGAATTTCTGACATCAACAAATCATCTCAGTAACAAGTTTAAATAGCTTATTAAGATATTTAAGTGTAAAAACTGCCTGTAGGAAGATGTATCTTGTCAGACAAAATCTATCTAGTTTTTTTGTTTTCATCATGTTCCAAACAGCTTGCTAATATTTGCTATCCTGCGGCCTATCTGTGTTTTGGGCACGTTGTCTAAATGTTTGTGCAACAGTGTGACTCACATATGAGTTTGTGCAGTGTTTGTCCTTCTCTGTTTACTGTGGTTTATTCTGCCTGCATGATTCTATTTCTGCAGCTTTGTTGTGAGGTGTTTTGCTGATGCTGTGTTGTTTTGCAAAGTGAAGACCGTCAGTTTGCCCACAGCGTTTGGCTTGATCACGTCTTCTGCTATTTTATTAGGAATTTAAAGCCCTCATGTTCAGAATTTCGATGTTATTGCAGCATCTTTTAAAGTATCCTCATGCCATTAGTTTAGCTGGTGTGTATTGATGCTTACTGCAGTGTCTTTTGTCACCGTAAGCTGCAAAAGTGTGAGATTTTCAACTTAAACCCTTGAACATACGAAAATCCCCATGTATTTATACTAATGGCAATCCATGGACACACTCTGGTTATAGACTTCCACCTGAGTTGTAACATTTTTCTTCTTTGTCGAAACTGAGCACCTTCATTACCGTCAGATTCGAGTGTGTTATGCTAGCAGCAGCTAATGTAGTAATCTCCCTTCTTTCTAACTCGACACCCTCAGATTGTTTCCATCATCAAACTTGTAGTCTTCAGCCCCGGCCAACTCTAATGACATCACTTGAGGCACATTATCAGACTACCTCGCAGCTTCCTCTAGAGCCACAAAATAATTTATATAACTTTTTCGCGTATGCAGTGGTACTCCCCAGCATCTGTAAAGAGACTCTGATATTTAAAATCAGTGCGCTTCCCATTTAAAACAGATAGTGGCGTGTGATGGTGCCCAATCACCAGTTTGGTCAAATACGTAAACAATGTTTTGTTTGCCTGAAAATGACCTCTAGTGTCGTGATGCGATGCTCATCTTTTAGCAGTGAAGCAGAAGTTTCATGACAGAGCCACAAAACCTTGT